>NW_019154097.1:28220814-28570820 GCF_002288905.1 Enhydra lutris kenyoni | reverse complement strand
ATCAGTTTATACCTTGACCAGCACCGTGTGAAAATTCCTGGTGCCCTATATCCTCAGCAGCATTTATCATTGTCATGCACTTTTTCTGACATGAAATATTACTACTCATTTGACTTCTAGGTCATTATTTTCTCTTGTTTTTTTTTTTCTAGCCACAGAACCATTTCCTCAGCTTTGTAGGCTTTCCCCCATCTTCCTTATTTCTGAATACTTGAGTTTTGCAGAGTGCAGTCCACAGAGTATTTATCTTTACTTACACCTAATTTTCAGGTGACCTCATCTAGTCCCTTGTCATGAAATATATATGTATCTCTACTACCAGCTGTAGCCACCAGCCTCTGACTGTAGACCCAGATATCCAGAGGCCTCTGCAATATCTCCACATGGATGTCTAAAATCCAAATTCCTGTCCTTAACCCTGCCTCTGATCTGCTCTTTCCATAGTTATCCCAGTCATTAGAAACTCTGTGTGCTCAGGTCAGACACCTTCACCCTTGAATCCTCTCTTCCACTCTGTCCAGACCAGTGGCAAATCCTGTCTGTTTTCCTTTCAAAATATGTCCAGAATTCAGCTGTTTCTTTAGCTCCTTCACTGCTGTCATCCTGGCCTACATTGTCATCATCTCTCCCCGAATTATTGCAATTATCTTTCCTGTCTGGTCTTCCTTCTTCTGCCCTTGCCCTTGTTGTCTGTTCTCAGCAAAGCTGTAGGTCCTTTTTTTTTTTCTTCTTAACGTTTTATCTGGAAATAAGTACAGATTCACAGGAAGTTGCAGATGATACAGAGAGGTCGCCATGTTCCCTTCACCCAGTTTCTCCCAATTCATATCTTATGTGACTATAGTACACTATCAAAACCAAGAAATTGATATTGATATATTTTATGCCATTTTTATCACATGCGTAAATTTGTGTAATCAGCGTCACAGTCAAGATGCAGAACTATTTCACTACCACCCAGATCTCTCTCATTTTGTTCCTTTGTAGCCACACCCACTCCTCTCCTTCAGCTGTCCCAAGCCCTGGAGAACATGCATTTTTCTCAATCTCTATGATTTTGTTATTTCAAAGATTTTTATATAAATGAAGTTATACCACATGTGATCTTTTGAGAGTGCTGCCCCCCCACCCCCACCCCAGCCCCAGCCTAATTTCCTTGTGGTCCACCCAGGTTATTGTGTGTATCAGTAGTTAATTCCTTTTTACTCTTCAGTAGTATTCTATGGCATGGATGAGCCAGAGTTCGTTTAACCACACACCTGTTGTAGGACATCTTGTTTGCTTCCAGTTTTGGGCTGTTACAAATAAAGTTGCTACAAACGATCTCTTGTAAATTTTTGTGAACAGTTCACAAAAACACAAATTTTTGTTTCTTAGATTGGCCAGCAGTTGTTGTTGTAATGTTGTAATGTTTTGTCAAGTTTTGGCTCTAAGATTATGCTGGCCTTATAAAGTGAACTGGGAAGTGTCCCTTCTTTTTCTGTTCCTTGGAAGAATTTGTTGAAAATTGATGTTATTTCTTCCTTAAATGTTTAGAAGAATTTATCATTTGTGGGAAGGTTTTATTTTTATTTTTTAAAAAGATTTTATTTATTTATTTGACAGACAGAGATCACAAATAGGCAGAGAGGCAGGCAGAGAGAGAGGGAAGCAGGCTCCCCACTGAGTAGAGAGCCCGATGAAGGGTTCGATCCCGGGACCCTGGGATCATGACCTGAGCCAAAGGCAGAGGCTTTAACCCACTGAGCCACCCAGGCGCCCCTGTGGGAAGGTTTTAAATTATGGACCTAGTTTCCTTAATAAGGAAAGGGCTGTTATCTTCTTACCAGAGTTTTGGTAAATTTTGTTTTTCTAGGAATTTGTCCATTCTACCCAAATTTAAAGATAGTTTATATGATTTTATTTTTTTATTGTCTGCAGTATCTTTAGTGATGTGCTCTTGTGTACATTTTATACCTCCTCTCTTTCCTGATCACACTCACTAGAGGTTTATCAGTTTTGTCTTTAAAAAAAAAAAATCAACTTTGGGGGTGCCTGGGTGGCTCACTTGGTTGAGCATCTGACTCTTGGTTTGGGCTCAGGTCATGATCTCCAGGTTGTGAGATCAAGCTCCAGTCAGGCTTTGTGCTCAGCAGGGTTTCTGCTTGAGATTCTCTCCCTCTCCCTCTGTCTACCCCTCCCTCTGCCCCTCCCTCCGCTTGCACGCATATACTCTCTAAAATAAATAAATAAATCTTTAAAAAAAATCAGCTTTGGCTCTGTTGGTTATCTTCTGGTATATGCTTAAATTCTATTTCATTCATCTGTGCTCTTATCCTTTGTTTTTCCTCACTACCTTCTTTGTTTTTTATTTCTTTGTTTTTTGGGTTTTGTTTTGTTTTGTTTTGTTTTTTTAGCTTTTTGAGATAGCTGAATACATTATTAATCTCTTGGTCTTTCATTATATGTACTACTAAGGCTATAAATTTTCCATTATAAGTCCAGATTTATGTGCATTACACTTTTTTTTTTTATAAGGATTTATTTTAGAGCGTGTGCGAATGTATGGCGAGGGGCAAAGGAAGAGGGGGAGAGAGAATCTGAAGCAGACTGAGCACAGAGCAGATGGAGGGCTTGATCTCAAGAATGAGATGTTGGGGGCGCTTGGGTGGCTCAGTTGGTTAAGCAACTGCCTTCGGCTCAGGTCATGATCCTGGAGTCCTGGGATCGAGTCCCACATCGGGCTCCCAGCTCCATGGGAACTATGCTTGTCCCTCTGACCTCCCCTCTCATGCTCTCTCTCTGTCTCTCAAATAAATAAATAATAATAATAAAAAAAGAGTGAGATGTTGACCTGAGCTGAAATCAAGAATTGGATGCTTAACTGACGGAGCCACCCAGGCACCCCGTGTTACACTCATTTTTTTTTTTTTTTTTTAAGATTATTTACTTGAGAGAGTGAAGGCAAGAGGGAGCACAGAGGGAAAAGGAGAAGCAGACTCCCCACTGAGCATGGATCCTAATGTGGGGTTCAATGTGGGGCTCCATCCCAGGACCCCAAGATTATGACCTGAGCCAAAGGCAGATGCCCCACTGACTGAGCCATCCACATGCCCCTACACTCCTTTGACATGAGTATTTTCATTCTTAGTTAAAACTATTTTTTATTTTCCTTTGTTATCAGCTCTTTGACACATGAGCCATTTAGATGTCATCGCTTCATTTCCAGACAAATGAGGATTTTCTAGTTATCTCTTTTTGTGTTCTTGCTTATTCTGCCACCTGAGAACATACTTTTTATGATTTCGGTCCTTTGATATTTCTCTTTTTTTTTTTTTTTTTTTTTTAAAGATTTTACTTATTTATTAGAAAGAGTGTGTAGCAGAGGGAGAGGGAGAAGCAGGCTTCATCCCTAGCAGGGAGCCTGATGTGGGGCTCGATCTCAGGACGCTGGGATCATGACCTGAGCCGAAGGCAGCTGCTTAACCAACTGAGCCACCCAGGCGTCCCTTGACTGCACAGTTCTTTAGTGTCCAGGAGTAGTTTTTTTTTCCCCTACATTTTGTAGGAATTTCTTTTTTAATTGTTTTTCCCAGGAAGGCTTTTTGAATTTACTTACTTTTCATACTGGTAAGTGGAACTTAAGTATTTTGTAAAAGTTCCTCTAGTGAGTTGGTGGCAGCTAGGGTTGATTGTTACCGCCCCTCCTTGTCTTCTGTAATCATCCCCTTCTTTTTTAGGCTACTCCAACCACTCATTCCTTTATGGTATTTCTCAGCATGTTCCTATCTTAACACCTTTGTATTTGCTGTTTTCTCTGCCTGGGGTTCTTCCCCAAATTGCTGAATGGCTCACTCTGTTATTTTCATCAGGTCTTCATCAGAGGGTCACTTTATCAGTGATGAGCACCACCTACAAAATAGCAACACTTCCACCCCCTCAAGTCTCATATTTTTCTCCCATTTGCTGACCATCATATGACATGTAATTAGTTTCCACCTCTGTGCCTAAACTCCAGGAGACATTGTTTTGTTCTGTTACATGTCCAGCACCTAAAATTGTCCTCAGTTAAGGGCATCTAAGTGGCTTAGTTGGTTGAGTGTCTGACTCTCAGTTTCGACTCAGGTCATGAGGTCCGGGTCATGAGATCAAGCCCCTGTCAGGCTCTGCGCTGGGAGTGGAACTTGCTTAAGATTCTCTCTCCCCCCCACCCCCTCTCTCTTTAAAAAGGAAAAAAGAAAGGAAATGCTCAATTAATATTTATTGTTGAATGAATATAAGTATGAAATTATGATTTAAGTATGGGCTTCATAGGTGCTTGTGAGGATTAAATAAGTTAATCCATTTACGTGACGACATTTACAGTTAAGGTATTTTAGCACAGTGCCAGGCATATGGTAAGTTCATATATTATTTTTCTTTTTTTTTTTTAATTTTAATTTTTTTTCCCAGTGTTCCAAAATGCATTGTTTATGCACCACACCCAGTGCTCCATGCAATATGTGCCCTCCTTAATATCCACCACCGGGCTCACCCATACATACTATTTTTCAAAACTGTTGCCTCTCAAATGATCACTTCTCATTTCTGGACATTATATATGAGATTGAAAACTTCTTGGCTTTTTGTAAAGCAAGCCTGTTTTTTTGTTCACATTACTATTATGATTAACACCAGATTTTACAACCCTGGGGCTGGGATGGTAGAATGAAGCTTATTAATCTGTGGAACTCTCTTTATGTAGCTGCAGGATTTAGAGGATAGATCTGTGTGTTTAAGCCAGTTTGTGATTTCCAGGCAATCAGGAAGCAGCTTTTAATGTAACTTAATGAGTAAGAGAGTGATCGAATAGACATCATTTCTTTTTAACTTTTATCTCATAAGAACTCCATTCTGGGAGACTGGCACACTCACAGTTTTATGTAACGCAAGTGAAATATGATACTAAGCAGTTACAAGCAAATATTGTTCTTGTCCAAGAGAACATCAAGATTGATTGACCTGAGTGATAAGTATTGACTCAAGCAAATGCTGAAGTCAGTGTTTACCACAAGGGACAGTAAATCTTGATGATCAGAGAATATATACTTAATCTCATTATAATTACAGAGTTTCACTAGAAGTATCTGGAAATCTTGTGGAATGAATGTCTTGAGTATAACTTTCCTTTTGGAAAAATCCAGCAACGAACTTTTAAGTTGAAGACACAGAGTTCTTTAAGTCCTTACACATACTGATGAGCTTTTCCTTGATTGTTTTGAACTTCGACAGCCAAGTTCCTCCCTTATGCCTGACAGTGTGATTAGCTAGCTGCTTTGTTCAAGAAATTGGTAATCAGTTAATTTAGTTTTTTTTCCATACCCATTATATCATTTATAAGTCCTCATGTTAGTTTATAAAATAAAAGAGAAGGAGAAAGTATCTTTGATGTTCACCAAGTGTAGTGGAAATACAACATCTCTGTATTTGAAGTAGGCAATGGCACAAGACTGCACGTCATACTGTTTCTGAGAACATAGAAATTATTTTAAAAAGTTGAGATGAGAGGAAAGTTGAAGATGGACTGTAAATAAAATCTTTTTTTTTGAAGTTTTTATTTTAATTCTAGTTAGTTAATTTACAGTGTTATATTTTAGGTATAAAATATAATGATTCAGCAGTTCTGTATATTACCTGGTACTTGTCATGACAAATGCACTCCTTAGTCCCCTTCATCCATTTACTCAACCCTCACCCCACCTCCCTTCTGTTAACCATCACTTTGTTCTCTATAATTAAGAGTCTGTTTCTTAATCTCTTTCTTTCTCTCTCTCCTTTTCCCCCTTTGCTCATTTGTTTCTTAAATTCCATGTGTGAATGAAATCACATGGTGTTTGTCTTTCTCTGACTGACTTATTGCTTAGCATTCTACTTTCTAGCTCTACCCGCGTCATTGCAAATGGCAAGATTTCATCCTTTTTTTTAATGACTGAATAATATTCCAGGGTGTGTGTGTATATAAAATAGTGAGATATACCATATGTTTATCTTCACACACACCACATCTTTACCCATTCATCTGTTGGTGGACACTTGGGTTGCTTCCATATCTTAGCTGTTGTGAATCAGGCTGCTGTAAACATCAGGGTGCTTCTGTCCCTTTGAATTAGTGTTTTTGTATTCTTTGGGTAACCTGGTAGCATGATTGCTGGATCAGAGGGTAGTTTTATACTTATAACTTTTTGAAGAACCTCCATACTGTTTTCCACAGTGGCTGCATGAGTTTGCATTCCCACCAGTGGTGCAGAGGGCTCCTTTTTCTCCACATCCTCACCAACACTTGTTGTTTCTTGTGTTTTTTGATTTTAGCCATACTGTTAGGTATATGGTGATAGCTTGTCGTAGTTTCGATTTGCATTTCCCCAATGACTGGTGCTGTTGAGCATCTTTTCATGTGTCTGTTAGCCATCTGTATGTGTTCTTTGGAGAAATGTCTTCTGTCCACTATTGGTTGTTTTTTGTTTTTTGTTTTTTTAAGAGTAATCTCTACACCCACCGTGGGGCTTGAACTCACAGCTCTGAGATTGAGTCACATGCTCCACGGACTGAACCAATCAGGCACCCCTGTCCATTTTTAAATTGGATTATTTGGTTTTTGAGTGTTGAATTGTGTTAATTCTTTATATATTTCGGATACTAACCCTTTATTGGATAGGTCATTTGCAAATATCTTCTCCCATTCCATAGGTTGCCTTTTAGTTTTGTTGTTTCTTTTGCTGTGCAGAAGCTTTTTATTTTAATGTAATCCCAACAGTTCATTTTTGTTTTTGTTTCCCTTGTCTCAGGAGACGTATCTAGGAAAAAGTTGCTGTGGCCGGTGTCAAAGAGGTTATTGCCTGTGTTCTCTTCTAGGGTTTTTATGGTTTAAGTTCTCACATTTATGTCTTTAATCCATTTCGAATTTGTTTTTATGTATGGTGTAAAAAAGTGGTCCAGTTTCTTTTTTTTGGTGTAGCTGTTTGGTTTTCCCAGCACCATTTGTTGAAGAAACTGTCCTTTTCCCATTCTGTATTCTTTCCTGCTTTGTTGAAGATTAATTGAACATATAGGTGTAGGTTTATTTCTGATTTTTCTTCCTATTTTGTTCCATTGATCTGTGTGTTTATTTTTGTGCCAGTACCACATTACTTTGATTATGTAAATAAAATCTTGAGTAGGATTTGAGTAGGCAGACAAAAGAATGGTTTGTAGTATGAGAATTAGAGTCCCCAAAGAGTAAGATCTTAATATGTGGGCTTAAAAATTTATACAAATAATAAATTACAGACATATCTGAAAAGACATAAATAAAAATAAGTCAAGTCCTCCCCCCGAGATAACTGCCTTTAACATTTTGATATATATCTTTCTAGATTTTTTTCCTGTTCATGCATATACAGGTGTAAAAAATGCAAAGATATTTGTGTAAATGTTTATATCAGTACATGTGAATAAATAGGAAAATAAATACTGATATAAAGGGATAGTATTAAATTATTTCATAAAGATTCACTTATGAATTTTTGCTATTATAAAATTATATATGTGGTAATTTAATTTATCAATGAAAATACTGTGGTCTTTGTTATTCCTAAGGTTTTCCTTCCTGACCATATTAGCTACATTTGGCAGAGTAAGTACACACATTGTTTTGATTGATAATGAATCTCTCATAATTTTTTTAGGTGCTGGGTCTTCAGCTCTGAAGAGGCCATTTGAAGATGGATTAGGGGATGATAAAGATCCCAATAAGAAGATGAAACGAAACTTACGGAAAAGTATATAAAACCTTTCTTCTTAGAGATGTGAAAAGATCTGTAGTCTCTGATAGAAAAATAAAAATTACAAAGTGACAAATTTGATTTGAATTGGAGTTTTAAGAATATATCTTAACTGAGAGATTGATGATTAGATAACTTTATTTTCTTTTCAGGCTTCTTTGCTTCAGATATATTAGTATTGACAAACTAAAATTGATGCTATAGTAGTTCATATCACTTGTACAATGAAATGTTAGTATAATTAAAGTGATTTTACAATTACTTATGAAGTGAAAATAATTTGTATATGCGTTTTCAAATTCTTGTTTTTTAAAGCCTGGTGAATTTATAGTGGTCACTTAGAATCTACAGATGCATAGATTAAAAACAAAATGGTTTAACTTCTTATCTCATTTTTTTTGTTTTGTTTTTGTTTTAAACAGTTCTGGATAGTAAAGCAATAGACCTTATGAACGCACTAATGAGACTAAATCAGATCAGGCCTGGTCTTCAGTATAAGCTCTTGTCTCAATCTGGCCCTGTTCACGCCCCAGTCTTCACAATGTCTGTAGATGTGGACGGTACAACATATGAAGCCTCAGGACCATCCAAGAAAACAGCAAAACTTCATGTAGCAGTGAAGGTACAGTATTGCTTTTATTTAGCAGGGTTTGTTATTTTATGTTGTAAATTAGGTGCTTATTTTTCGAAAATAACAGAATTTTTAAAAATTTTAATGATAATGATTTTAAGACTTTTATCACCTCTAGATTACAAAATTTTTCTTTTTTGGTTATGAAATAATATATATTGATTATATAGAATTTGGGAAATGCAGAGAAAAGTAAAGACAAAAACCATGGGGCAGATCATTAATATTTACATATAGGATGTTTGTTTAGGTTGAGCTCACAGTGTATATAATTTATCCTCTGATTTTTTTTTTTTCATTTACTGTGTCATCAGTGTTTTCTCATATTATTAGAATCTTCACAAATAATTTTTAATGGCTGTATGATTAACGTGATAGGGATATACTATTATTTGTTTAGACATTTTACTATTCATTGAATATTTTGCTGTTTGTAGACTTTTCCGGTCATAAATAAATTTAATTATCTTCATGCATTTGGTGCCTTTACTGTATTTCAGAGTATTTCTATAGGGCATACAGTCCTGGATTAAACCAACCAATCATGGTTGTTTATAGGTTTGTAGAAAGTCCCTAAATCCTGGAATTTTTAGTACACTCGCTCTCTTATAGACAAATGTAAAAATGTTAAAGATCAATTTTAATTTAAGAAAAGTTCTGTTATGTAACAGTATAGCATAAGATAGAATTGGTCTTTTTTCATGATCATTCCATTTTGTAAGGATTATTAACATAGATGTGAACATTATCCTAGATTCTAAGGATACAGTAGTGAATAAAACAAATCCCTTGGCCTCCTAGAGCCTGCGTTCTAGTGTGGAAAGGATTGGAGACAGACAACAAATATACAAATGAATAAATGATAAGGCAGGTAGTAATAAGTGCACAGTGTAGGAAAATAATAAGTGAACTATAAACATATAAAACAACATACTATTTATGTTGTGTCTTGTTTATAAAAGGGGCACTTCAAGTATGATGAAATAGTAAGAGTTTAAAATGAGGCAGAAAAAATGAATCCAGGAACAAAGCTAAAAATACAGTTCAATAACTTAGCTGTAATGTATGCTGAGACTGAATCACAAATTCAAATCTCAGTTCTCTAGGATCTGACTCAAAAAGCTTGTGAAATATCCCTTCACAGTGGCATAAGAACAGACGTAAGAACGGTTGATTATAAGAATCATAGTTGTTTTGGTGTAGAGGTCAAGTGGGCATTCTCCTTAAGTGGGTCTTCATAAAAAAGGATTGCATGACATCCTTTAACATCATATGTGATGCAGTGACAATTTGTGGGTTATTATAATTGCCTTTAGTGTAAGCTGGCGGCCTCACATCAACTTTCAATTCAGTAAAATTTGGGGACTAAGAATAGCAGATTTTATAATATGACAGGACTTAGATGCTATTTGTTCTCATAACTACTATTAACATTTTGGCATGTACTTTTCCAAGCACCCCCCAGCTCCACCACCTTTTTTAACCTGCAGTTCCAAAACCCAGAATGTGCTGAAAATGAAAAATAATTTCCGAGGTTTGATGAAAACTCACTTGATGGGAAAACCTGACCTGAATTGATATAGAACTACTTTTAGTCTTCATTATTCCATTTAGTGTGAATATTTTATATGTTCCTTTGCACAAACATGGGATAGCATTTGAGCTCAACTGGGGATTCAGAAAATATATAGTAAATATTTTGTATTAGCTTTCTAAACTCTGAAAAACTATGAATTCCCGAAACAATCTGGCCCCAAGCCTTTTAGATAAGGAGTGGTGGGACCTACGTAGTGTGTATACACCTTTGTGTATACAAAATATATAATTAAAACAAATATTATTTTTGTTCATCTAAGAATATGAGGTTTTTTTATAGTTATCACAAAGATTGTTCTCCTTTTTAGTGATGGCCTGATATTTGTTTATTTTCAATCTACTGTAATATAACTGATGATTTTAGAAATAGATGCTTCCAGTTGGTGCTTTATATCTTTAAATTTAAACTAGTCTAATTATCCCTTAAGATACATTCTAGGAGCACCTGGCTGGCTCTGTTGGTAGAACATGCGACTATTGACCTCGGGGTTGTGAGTTCAAGCCCCATGTTGGGTATAGAGTTTATGTTAAAAAAACAAACAATTGGGGCACCTGGGTGTCTCAGTGGTTAAAGCCTCTGCCTTCGGCTCAGGTCATGATCCCAGGGTCCTGGGATCGAGCCTCACATCGGGCTCTCTGCTCAGCAGGGAGCCTGCCTCCTCCTCCTCCTCTCTCTCTCTGCCTGCCTCTCTGCCTACTTGTGATCTGTTTGTCAAATAAATAAAAATCTTTAATTTAAAAACAAAAAACAAACAAAAAAAAAAACAAACAATTAAGGATACATTCCAGAATGAAATTTCTAGATTAAGAAGAGGGCATATTTGAATGATCCATTAATTCACTAAAAGGTATTGGGCTTTCTATTATATGTCAGGCATATATGTATATTGCCAACTTGCCATTAATATACGTTTCAACTTCTCTTTTACAAATGAATTTGAGTGTTTTATATCTAATATGTGTTTATGAAAGTAGATCCTGCTAGATAAAAATCCTTAGATTTCTTACTACTAAGTAAGCTTGGTAGGAGTCCTTACCTGTCATGACAAATCACACCAGAGAATCAAATGAAAGCAAAATACGAAAAAGTGGTTCCTGCCACAGGAGCCTGGCCAGACAGCAGCAGACACCCTGAAGTGATGGAGATCTGTTGCCAATCTTTGATTTCCTCTTCCAGTGTTTTTTTTCCCATAGTCCCTCACAAAGAACATAATCAGCCATATTCCATGAAAAGAATCTTAGTCATTGTGGAGAAAAGGTCAGCTAGAAGAGGGCAGGGAGTGAAGGCTCTTTGGGAGAGGTTCTTGCAGCCCTCAGCTCTCCACCATCGAGGAGCCGTGAATAGGACTTTTTTTTTTTTTTTAAAGATTTTATTTATTTATTTGACAGAGATTACAAGTAGGCAGAGAGGCAGGCAGAGAGAGAAGAGGAAGCAGGCTCCCCGCTGAGCAGAGAGCCCGATGTAGGGCTTGATCCCAGGACCCTAGGATCATGACCTGAGCCGAAGGCAGAGGCTTTAACCCACTGAGCCACCCAGGCGCCCCCAGGACTTTCTTTTGAGTGGAGAGACATAGAGTACAGTTTGTTTTCGTGTGTTTTCTTTTCACTTTTGTCCTGTACTCTTTGAGGTTATCAGCTTTCCCAGCCTTAACCACCTTCTGGGGGGGGGGGGGGAAGGCATCGTTACACTGATTTCCCGGTCACCTTGTTTCCAGGAATAATCTTGTGATTTTTCAGCCCAATTGATATGTTTATTAGATTTGATTTGTTCACTGGACACTTGAAGCTCACTTTATTGATGTACCAATTTTTTGACTTCAGTATTGATTCCAAGCAAACTTTGGTTTTAGAGGTCTGAGAACTCATTACTTTTATTATTTTTTTTTTAACTTTTGTAGCATATACTAGCTAATAATAGGAAAATGATGTAATTTGACATTTTTTGTTAGTTGGTCAGTATTGCAAATACATTGTATCCCTTGAGATTATCCATCAGTTTTATAAACTATAGTGAAGTATGTTGCTACAATAACAAGTAAATAAATGAATATGATATGTGAGAAAAGCACAGGGAGAAGTGGTGTTAAGTAGCCACCTTAGACTAATTGTAACTGTCTATGTTAAATTTGGAAAAGCTGCATGTCTTTAGTTTTTATTGGAATAAACAAATCAAATTTATTTATGACTCTTGACTTTTAGCCTGTATTAGCTTGTGTTCATTCCAAACTGATAACTGTTCTTTCAGAGATGAGATTTTTCAGGGAGAGCATATTTACAGGACTGATACAGTGGAGGTGTTTTCTTTATAAAATATTGATGAGGATAAGCCAAATGATACTGATATACTTAGTTTTATCGTACTACCTGAGAACTTCTAAAACTTAAGATATTGGAAAGAGGTTCTTGGCTTTCTTCCAGTGATTACAAAGAATTGACTTGTGATTTGAAATGTTCAATAGAATGCCAGAGTTTCCTTATGAATTGGGTGAATTAATTTCAAATTCTCTTGGTACAGAGTTCTACTTATGTCCGTTTTTTACCAATGTACTATTTTATTTATATTGGCAGAATCCATTATAGAAGATGCCATTGTTTATAAACTTTGGGTTGCCTGGTCTCTCATTTGTGGGACTATCATAACTGTTTTTTGAGACACTAAGTATAGTTGGAATAGTAAAGAAATATGACATTGCTTTTACACTCTAGCACTTAAAACATTAGTCAAAAGCTGAAAACAAATACAGAGATGTTTAGGAACCTATCCATATGTTTTGATATAAACCTTTAAATTAGTAACTGACAGTGCAATATTAGCCTATTTGAAAGAGGCTTTTAAAAATGCTAGAATGTATTTTCTTGTAAACCTCTAAAAAGCTGTATAACCTGGCAGGAGATACTAAAAGCCATGCTTACATGTGTGTATGCTCACGGGCACGTGCATGCCCCCAGAGACACACACACACTTCAGAAAACTTTATTTAAAAAATAAGAAATGCCAGGCATTAAATGGTAATATAAGAAGAATGGACATTAGGGACGCCTGGGTGGCTCAAGTGGGTTAAGCCACTGCCTTTAGCTCAGGTCATGACGTCAGGGTCCTGGGATCGAGACCCGCATTGGGCTCTCTGCTCAGCAGGGAGCCTGCTTTCCCCTCTCTCTCTGCCTGCCTCTCTGCGTACTTGTGATCTCTCTCTCTGTCTCTCTCTGTCAAATAAATAAATAAATCTATCTATCTAAAAAAAAAGAAGAAGAAGAAGAATGGACATTGGAGGAAGCCATAATGTAACTAGGCCTTGAGGGGCAGGGTCAGAAATACAAACCTAATATTGTTCCTGGTTCACCTAGTATAGCAAATAAATCTTGAGACTGAATCCTTTCTTTCAAGTATTGATTATGGTTTAAATTGAAAGCAAAGAGGTCAGTAGTAGAAAGCTTCAGATATTATATCATTAACAGGCAAACTGGTTCCAACATGAAGACTTCTTGATTCCCTCTCTGAGCTGATTTCCCCTTATGGATCGAATCATAGAATTTAGAGGTCAGCTAATCAGTCTTCCGGTTTCCCAGATTGGAAAATTGAGGACCAGAGGAGAAATGCAGGATTAGACTGCCAGGTCTTCTCCTTTATAGTCCTTTGTACTTTTTCATTATGTTATTTTACTTTTCCCCTCACCTCCTTGGTTGAAAGTGGCATTCTGTTTCTCTATCCCCAGCCTTCAACTTAAATGACCCAGTAGTAGCCTCAGGTTTGCATTTTTCTAATCCTTTATTTAAACCTTATTACTCTGAGGATGTTTTCCCATTCTCTGTGGTGAACCTTCAGTAGGTAAACTTAGTTTAACCAGGGATTTGTAGGTTTAGGCACCCTCTCGCTCTTCCTGCAAGCTGATTCGTGCATTCAGATGTTATGGATTTGAAACTTGTATTCAGTATTTCATCTCTTCTCTGTGGTTTCTGATGTTTGAGTAAAACTGAATCTTACTGTAATTTGTACAGGTGTTACAAGCAATGGGATACCCAACGGGCTTTGACGCAGATATTGAATGTATGAGTTCCGATGAAAAATCAGATAATGAAGGCAAAAATGAAACAGTGTCTTCAAACTCAAGCAATAATACTGGAAATTCTACAACTGAAACCTCCAGTACCTTAGAGGTATATTTATATGTATTTTTTTCCTTAGAAAAAAGTGTATTTAGATTGTAGGAAATTTGAGAGATGTGGAAAAGTGTAAAGAAGAATATCAAAAGCTTATACAGATGTAAATATTCCAGAGGCAGCCATTATTAATATTTTGGTTTATTTTTATCCAGCCTTTTTTTGGGGGGGGGGACAGTCATGCAGTTTTACATCATCTTTTTTTTTTTTCCCACTTAACTTTAAAAAACCTGTTAACATAACTGTATAGTACACAACACATGAATGTATTCTAATTTAACTAGCATTCTCCTTTTGCTGGCCATGGAAGTTCCTTCTAGTATTTCACAGTTAAAATATATCAACAATATCAACAATAACTAAACAGTGAAAAATCAGAAGGTCTAGCAGAGGGAATTTAGGATTATTTGAAGTTTGTGCCGAGCTCTGGGAGGCAGTGGGTCATCATGGAACCGATCTAGCCTTGAGGAAGGCATAGCCTGATCTAGCATGTTTCTCAGACTCTGAGTAAGTTCTAACAAATGAGCTTATTGCCACAGATAATAGAATGGGACAGAAATCTAAGTACTGACTAGACACAGCATTTTGGGGAATTCATGGAGCCCTTATTTACTGCATTCTGCATAAGGAATATTGGCTCTAAAGTAACAGCAAGAGGTTACATTAAGTTAAAAAATTTTCTTTTCATTTGTGGGAATGAGTATTTATCAAACACTTAGTGGGCCATAATATTTTCAGTCTATAAACCTTTTGTAGTGCCTGCTACTGCCAGATTGCGTCCAGAGCCTTAAAACGTTCTCAGGCTAGAAGCACAAAGGAGATATCCATAACTAATTATAATGTAATGTGATAAGTACTATGATGGCAAAGTGAACATAATGTAAAATCTCAAAAGAAGAATTGATCAGGAAACTCAGACACTTGTAAATCAAAGGGAGTAAAATGTGAGTGAAGTTTGAGGTGATGTGTAGGATTTTGCTATGCGGAAAAGAGGTGGAAAGAAGGCATTTGGGGTCAAAGGAATAGGAGGTCTGATGACCTGGGATTGTGAAAGTACAGGTTTGAGAGGTGCCAGGTGGGCCAGTGTGTGGGGGAAGATGGAGGCTGAGGCCTATGGAAGCCTCGTCTGACTTTTTTTTTTTTTTAAGATTTTATTTATTTATTTATACAGAGAGAGCTATCACAAGTAGGCAGAGAGGGCAGGCAGAGAGAGAGGGGGAAGCAGGCTCCCCGCTGAGCAGAGAGCCCGATGCGGGGCTCGATTCCAGGATCCTGAGATCATGTCCTGAGCCGAAGGCAGAGGCTCAACCCACTGAGCCACCCAGGTGCCCCTTGTCTGACTTTTCATGGGATACTCTGGAGGAGCCCTGGCACCTGGCTTTTCAGAGGACCAGTCATTCACAGGTGATAGTCACAGGCAGGGCAAGATATTTTGCTGGCAGTGTTACAAATACTTAGAGAAGAAAGAGCTCATTAATTATGAGCTGAGACTGTTAAATTCAGGGGAATTAGGGAGAGAGAGAGAGAGCAGTGTAGGCTGCACTGATAGCAGCCACGTGCATGTATGGTGCCTTTGGTAGGAATACATGTATGCTTCGTTTCTAAGTAATGTAGTAATGGCATGGAGGTTGGGGGAAAGAAATCCCTTATTCTTCATTTAAAATTAAAATATTAAAATGCAAATGTTTGTATGTCTTGACTCATTTTTATAAAAGTGATTTCAAATTTGGAAAGCAGAGAGTGATTACCATAGACCTAGTTTCACAAATTACTCATTACCTTTTAAAGATGAAGACTAGAAATTTGCTTTGAAATTTTAAAAAATGTAGATTACAAAAACTCTTCAAGAAGTGAGTTTTTTTTTTTAAATTGCAGAAGACCTAGGCATGTTTATTAAATTTGTCTTGAAAAGTTGTCCAATGTTTCATTTCTTTCCCTACAGCATTAACCATTTATCAAATCAGCATAGAACAGTTTAAGAGAATCTTGCTGTCCATTGGGTTTGGATACATAATAATAGTTTGGGACATTCATTTCTTTCTTTCTTTCTTTCTTTTTTTTTTTTTAAGATTTTATTTATTTGGGGGGGAGAGAGATAGAGCATGGGCAGGGGGGAGGGGCAGAGGGAGAGGGAGACTTCCAGCTGAGCGGGGAGCTCCATCCCAGGACTCTGGGATCAGGACTGGAGCTGAAGGCAGCCACTTAACCACTGACTGAGCCACCCAGGTACCCCTAGGGCATTCATTTCTTTGTACGACATTTCTTGAGCAATTACTATGGTAGAATTAAAAACATGATCTCTGACCTCAAAAAGTGCTCAGTCTTTGGGTCTCTCCTTTCTCCAAATTATAGGTGCAGTATTTTGTGGTTTGTTTTATTTTTGGTGCTGCACTCTCTCGTCATTTGAGGCTTCACACTCTTAGATGAATTCCTTTTTTTTTCCTTACTCTAGTCTTAATCCTTCCTCTAGTCAGTTCTTTCTGCCACTCCTGGCATGACTTTTCTATAACACAAATCTAATCCTGAATTTTCTAGATTAAAGTCCCTCTGTGGCTTCCCATAATTCATACAAAGGCAAAGCTCATTTGAATGGCATGCAAAGTCCTTTATGAATTGGCACCATCAAGGGCATTTCTAGACAGGTCCTGCCTTCCTGTGCTTACTCCCTTATACAGCCAAACTGTGCTTCTTGCCATTGCCCGAACAGATGTTCTTTTCTTCTCTTGGGCCTTTCCATGGCTGTTTCTTCTGTCAAGAATGCCCTTCTCCTTAGTTTCCACCTTATCATGGTCTGTTGCTTACCTCTTTAAGGTTTAAGCTCAGGTTTGAATGTCACTTCCAGGAAAACTATCCTGATTGCCCTAGGAAATGAGTGCTGCTTCTCTGTTTCCATAACATACATCTGTTCTATAAAATACACTGTTTTACAGTGATTATGTCTGTCCCTCCCACTATACTTTAGCTCCTTTGAGCAAGGAGTGACTGTTTTTATTCTTATTTTTAAATTTCAGAATCCAGAGTCTGTAGCCTACTGTTTTTACCTTAGGTGCCCGTAAGTCTCTTTTGAGAGAACTGAGAGCTGTGTAGGAACATTTTCTTCCCATCTCCCAAATTGACTTATTTCTTCATAACCCTCAAGATGAAAATCAGTGAATACTCAGGTGTCATGTGAATCTCAACTGTTCTGTCCACTTTGTTAGTCATTTAAAGTATTATTCTTAGATCATGAACACCACAGAGTAGATCCTAGAGTACCATGTAATGGCGAGGCCACATTGCTCTTGAACAGTGTTGAGACAGCCCTACTTTAGGGGCAGGCTGGCTGAATGACTGACTGCCATGTTTATTGCTTACGGAGTTTCTATACCTTTAAAGATATTTTGTCATTTTGTATGTAGAGGTGATCACATCCTAGTCTATAAGTGCTTTAAAGTGTAATTTTTGAGCCTCTTTTCAAGCAAAACATAGTATAATTATATCAATAAGAAATTTAATACTTTAAAATCTTACTTGGTTGAACCTCCTTTTAGGTCAGAACTCAGGGCCCTATCCTCACAGCAAGTGGCAAAAATCCTGTCATGGAGCTCAATGAAAAAAGAAGAGGTCTTAAGTATGAACTCATCTCGGAGACTGGTGGAAGCCATGACAAACGCTTTGTAATGGAGGTGTGTACCTACATTCAAGCCAACCGTGCTTTCCCTCACAGACATAGGCTGTCCTTGGCTTATATGTAAAAAAGTTTTAGTCTGAGTTAATTCTTGTGGCACTATTTGACTTTTGGTGTTTTCTGTGTTGTGATACATTTAAATTAAAACTACACAGAGGAATTGCATGGGATAATTGTAGAGTGTTGTTCTTGATTTTAGGTAGAAGTAGATGGACAGAAATTCAGAGGTGCAGGTCCAAATAAGAAAGTGGCAAAGGCAAGTGCAGCTTTAGCTGCCCTGGAGAAGCTGTTTTCTGGACCCAATGCAGCAAATAATAAGAAAAAGAAGATTATCCCTCAGGTATGAGTTACCAAAAATAAATTTCCTTTTCTGTTCTTGGGGCCACTTTAGCTTTTTCTGAAGTTGTTTCTTTTTCTTGAATTTGGCATCCTTTTCTTTGGGTCAGATCATGAATACTGTAATATTCCCTGTTCTGTGGTCTTCATAGGCAAATTATATATTAAAAAGAAGGTATTAGCATTATTTGGGGGCTTTCAGTCACTCTCGGTCAGGTAGAGCCTTGAGGGATCTGGACTTGCAATGAGGTGTTAGCATTTGTTTAGGGAAACTGCCAAGAGTGTAGGGGCTTACTTTCATCAGAGTCTGAAGATGCACTTCCATTTCCTTTCCAGTTTTGTCCTTTTGCATTATTTATTTTGTGTTTTCCTTTGGGGGCGCCACAGTAAAACTTGACCTAATACATCTTCTGTTCATTCCTGACATGGGCATGTCAGTCCTGCTGAAGGCCCAGGGCTGTAGAAAGTCTTTAGGAAAGATGGCCTCCTAATTACATGCTTTTGGACAACAGAGTCTTCATTCATTTATGCATTCAAAAATATTTTCTAGTCGTATACTATGTGCATGATTATGAGGGCAAAAGAGATACATTGTTAAATATAAGATAGTTCTCTCCCTGGTGGAGAGTGCTGGGGCAGTACTGTCTGAATAGAGGATGTGATAGAAACGAGTCGGTTAAAAATGTTTAGACTAATAGAGGAAGATTACTTAAGATTCTGAATGAAACAGTTTGTTTAGTTTCTTTTACATAAGCTGAGTGCAACTCTGGCTAGAGTTGATCTTGTTTTATAGATGAGGAAATGAGGCCTGAAGAGATACAGACACTGCCCTTAGTACCACAGCTAACTGATGGTAGGGTCTCTTTCAGCTAGATTCTTCTCCTTCCAAAGACCGTGGATATTGCGTATTATAGCCATCTTAGACATTTGTCTTGTCTTGTACTTATTGTAATAAGCATTGCTTACATTCTAGGATTCAAAATATAACCAAGGATAACTTTTACTGAGATAAAATACAAATGAAGCGTTTAAATTGCCCTGATACACATTCGGAGAGAGAAGAATTGGTTTATTTCCCTAAAACCTTCCAGGAAATGTGCTAAATTAGTAGAAAGATAATTGTTGACTTGTTTGTTTAGGTGTTTTTTACCATGAGTTACATCTTGTATTGGGTCAGTTAATGTTAGAGTTTAGAAAGCGAGTGCAAATACTTACTAGGTACTAGTTAAGTTTGGCTCTAGTAGACATGAGCTCGATTTGTGTGGAGTCACTCTGCTCCCACCAGATTGTTACTTCCTGACTACTTGGACTAAACTGTGTTTTAAAAAAAAAGTTATCTACATGAGGTTCACCTCATATTTTTAGAAATTTTCCATACTAGAAGCTCTAAAACTCTTGTGTTCAATATGCTTGACAGCCAGGAGGCAGTCTATTTTGGATGTGTGGGTTGCATTTTCTCCCCTCAGCCAAACAGAAAAATGGCTGTTCCCTGTGCGTGATACATTTGACCTTGAAATGGTCTTCTCCCCACTTATGCTAGTGGTAGAGGTGGCGTTTCAGCATGAGATAAATGTGTGTAGGCTCTGAACGTTTAAGCTGTTCGAGATACTTATCTAAGTTGACTTTATTCCATTGTGAGCTCTGAGGCTCTGCACCTTGGTTATAGGAGGGAATTCTGGTAGTTTTTTGTTTGAGTTTTTGTTGTGTCTTTTTTTTTTTTTTTTAAGATTTTGTTTATTTATTTGACAGAGAGAGACAGACAATGAGAGAGGGAACACAAGCAAAGGGACAGTGGGAGAGGGAGAAGCAGGCTTCCCACAGAGCAGGGAGCCCACCTATGGGGCTCAATCCCAAGACCCTGGGATCATGACCTGAGCCAAAGGCAGACGCTTAATGACTGAGCCACCCACATGCCCCTGTTGTGTCTTTATATTAAAAAAATAAAACATTTCATTGAAAACTAGGTGTTCTTGATTTTCTTAAAATTTCAGTTTTGGAAAGGGATGTTTTAGCAGCCCTCTGTTCTGTTTGTCCTTATCTAGTCTGCTCTTCAGAGTTTGCGGTTTTCTCAACGGCCTTTTCTCCTCTGAAGTAAAACAAAGTGGCTATCATTATCCTCATTGTATAATTAGTGGTAGACTCTGATAGACATAGAGATTTATGATTTTACCAGAGTCCCATGGCATTTTAGAGCAAGAGGGCACTTTAGAGGCAGTATTTATTTCATGATTGGTGCATGTATATACACATACACGCATACACATACAGCAGGAGATGGAGACACAAATCACATGACTTTCCTGGAGTTTTCATTTTTGGTCTTCCTTCATCGTTCTGTTTTTTTTTTTTTTTTAAACTCCACTCAGGTTCACAGATAATTCTTGGTGGTTGGTTGTGTAGTTTTTGTCTCTGGAAGGAGAATTCAGTGGATTTCAAACCTGGGTATCAAGTGTCTGTGATTACTTTAGTTAGGCCTGAAATACAACGGATGTAATTTGACTACTGAAATTTGTGTGTAGAAAATGAACTCTTTCTGAGTAACCCTCAAGTGAAAGAAGAAGTTATTTGCATACTTTTATGTGTCCAAATATTCTTCAGAACAGCTCTGTAAAGTAGGTGTTATTTTTATTTTACAGATGATAAATTAAAGGTTCAAGGTCATAGGTGACTCACTGACTCATCTACAGGCTCAAGTTTCTCATAGAGGTTGTGCATTAGGGGGATGGTGGGATGTTCTTATTTCTCTCAGTAATGAAAATCTTATTTTTAACAGGCAAAGGGTGTTGTGAATACAGCTGTGTCTGCAGCAGTCCAAGCTGTTCGGGGCAGAGGAAGAGGAACTCTAACAAGGGGAGCTTTTGTTGGGGCTACAGCTGCTCCTGGCTACATAGCTCCAGGTAGAGTATAGCCTGTAAGAGGTCTGCCTCCTCGTCAGGGCCAGACTTTGAAGAACAGCATGTCTTTTCTTCTCCAGGGTTATACACGAGCCCTGGAAACATAACATAGGTGTAAGATGTGTATGCATGGACGTTCAGAAGAAGAGAATCTACAGAATATCACAGAGTCCAGGTTTTCTCCTGGAATCTGCTCAGTGACTGGAGGCATCCTGGAGGGAGGTGACAGAGGAGGAATATTACACTTGGTTGAGGGGACGTATTTTGACAATGAGGAAGCTAATACTCCGCAGATTGAGGAGTGCACATGTGCAAGCGGGGCGCATTCAGCAGGACATAGAGGGTGGGTGGGTGTGACAGGAGAGGAAAACTGCTGCGGAGAGACTCCCTCATTGGGGTGTAGCCTAGCATTAACAGCGTTTCTTTAACTCGGTGTGTGGGATCCAGCGAAGGTCTACAGAAGTGTAAAAAAAGAAAAAGGGAAACTTACTTATCCAGAGCTTACTCTACAACAGATACTTTGGCATATATGATTTCACTTAATTGTTTTTTTAATCTTCACAGTGTTTCCTCAAGTAGAAGTTATTTCCATTTTCTAGGTGAGGGAACTAAGGTCTAATGAGAGAAGGCAACTAGCTCAGTCTGAGACATAGCAAACAGCAGAGCAGAGATTTGAATGTAGGTGTTTGCAGTTCTAGAGCTTATATTCTTTCCATTTCACCACATGGCTTGAGGGAGATGGGAAAAGATGCCCTCCTTCTGCCTTCTGTTCTAATACTTACGTCATTTCAGCAGTAGGTGTAGAACTGTCTCATTAAAGTCAGATCGTCTGCCATATTGAACGTATGGAACTTTTCACTTAGCAAGTAGACTGCTTATAATTGTGGATCAGGACGAAATTCTCTGAAGGATTGGATCTTATCCCATCATTATTTTTTTATGTAACATTGCTAAGAAGTTCACTTAGATTGTGTATGTGTTTTCTTCTTCCTTCCTCCCTCCCTTTTTTTCTTTAAGAAAGAGTTAGAATAGGCTATTTGGGAAGTTCTGTGGGTTATATGGTTTTGGAATTAGGCTTGTAGGAGTTGATCCCTCAAAGATATGTCATATAGTGAATATATTCGCTCATTGAAGTACATGTGCCTGCTTTGGGATTTTACTGTTGTGCAGCTTATGATCTGAAGGTGAGACAGGCTGATCATATAGTCACAATTATCAACTGAGAAGGTTGTGATGAAGGACAAGGGTATGTTTTGTGAGAGAATTTAACAGAGAAACTGGGTCTAGGCTTTGGGGCCTGAAGGCCTCCCCCAAAGAAGTGTCACCTGACCTGAGCTTTAGAGAATGAGGAGGCATTAACCTGGAGAAGACTAGGCTGTACAAGTGTTGTACACAGAGGAAGCACATTGCTGGGCCAGGGAACTTACGGATGAGAAGGATTAGAGGAAGGCCAAATGTCTTCTAGTGTGGAGAGCACTGTGTGTTTTGGGTGGGGGCTGGTGAGGAGAGAATGACAGGGACAGGGAGTGATTCGAGCTGAAGCTAGACACTCAACCCAGTCCTAGAGGCCAAGGTGTGGGTTTTGGCCTTAGAATGCTAAGTGTAGTGGAAAGTCATGAAGGGTTCTAAGGGGAGAGATGACAACATCAGACTTTCCTGTAAAGATCATCGTCAATAGTGTGAAGAATGGATTGTAGGTACAGAAGTAGATGTGAGAAGACAAGTTAGAAGGTTCTGATAAACTCATAGCTCCGGCCAGAGACCGTGCAGGTATCCCCAGGTGTGCAGGGAAGCAGATGGGCGGCAAGAAGCGACCGCATTAAAGACAGACAGAAGCACAATTAATGGATTTCATGTGGAGAATGAAAAGGAGGGAGGTTTCAAGGATTTCTCCCAGCGTTTTCAGCAAGAGGAACTGGGTCAATGACTGTGCCGTTTAAGGAGATGGAGAATGCTGAAGGATGAGAAGGTGGGAGGGAGATGGGAGAGGAGAAGGTTCATTGTGGTTTGATTCTGTTTATAGGTCCCAAATTAAGACACTCTTCTGTGCATCTTACTGTTTCTACTGATATTGAATATTCTTTTGCCTTGTTCGATCATTATTTCAAGAAAGCAGCTTGTATTAATAATAGGCAAGTTATTGAGATGAACTTTCTTGCCTTTGATTACATGTTCAGCGGGGGCTTCCTCTGTCTGAGAGCACCGGCAGTCACCTGGTCATGGACGCTTACCTCCCACCCATCATCTAGGGGCAGTCATGGGAAAGGCTGTGTGTGTGTGTGCGCGCACGCGCGGATGCTTGTCTATAGTAGCTTTTCTCTTATGTCATCGCATTGACCTCTGTGAAAGGCCTATCTTGTGAAGCTTTTAAAAATGAAGTTCTTTTATAGCCCAGAGAAGATTCAGATTAGGTCAATTAGATTATGGATAGGTTATATGCCATTTGCGGAGTGTATTCTGTGCAGCAGGGACTGTAGTAAGTATTTTTACATACGTTATTTAATTACATTCCCCTGCCAACTCAGTTACAGAGTGGTGACATAACAGGCACAAAGTCACCTTGCCGAGTGATAGTGAAGTCGGGGTTCAAACAGCCTGATCAGTGGCCAGCTTAGTGGTTGTAGTTTTCTCTCTCTTTAAGGAGGTTTTGGTAAAATCCTTAAAACTGTAACCTTAGTCATCCAGCTGGCTACCTTTTCCTGGAATAGATGTGATATGCAAACTTTTTAAAGTATTAATTTCTCTCTTGGCCTCAGTTCCTACTGCATATTTCCTGCTTCTTCTAGCTGCATTGTATCCTCTTGAAATCTAGGATTTAGGGAGCACAAAAGACTCCAATTAAGACCAAAGACTAAGGCTATATTATATTATCCCCAGTTTTATGTGACTTAAGTATAGACTAAAAAGTGAAAATTTCCATCTCTCAGGAAATGTTTCCGTTAGTCCCTGAAAGCAGTTTACTTATTCAGCATACATTTGAGTGTTTTGCTTCAGGCAAGAGATTTGGGCCCGGGCATTTGAAGGTGACTAGCATGTGCGCTGCTGAATGCTTGGAAAGTCATATGGGTTAGGAACAAACGTTTGCATCAACACTGTGCGCTGTGATGGAAGCTGTAGCATTGCGGGGGGAGGGGCGCAAAGGAGCAAACAGCAAACCCAGGAGACTTCACAGAGGAGGTGATACTTGGTCCTGATCTACAGTCTGTGTTGCAGTTGGGCAGCTAGAGAAGAAGAAAAAAATCCTTGCAAGCAGCAGAAAGGATTATAGAAAAAGGGCTTGTAATGTTAAAAAGGCTTGATTTGTTTTAGGTACAGTGTGAAGGGCGCATGTAGATTTTGTTCTGTTTTAGAACCCAGTTTTCCCTAAAGGTTTACCCAAGCAATTTAGTATTTATATTTTTAAAGTTGTTTTATTGAAAGATTAAACATTATGGCTTCTATTAGCACAGTATTTCTAATCCCTACAACACTAGATAAAGTAGCTTGGAAGAGTTTTCATTTTATAGGCATGAAAAGGCAACTCAGAAATTACATGTTTAAGGACATATAAGAAACCAGTTCCAGAACGGATTGGCTCAAAAGCTTCACTGTTCTTCAGATGGACAATATGAGCCTTTTTCATAGGCACCAGAGGTTAATGTCAGTTTGGCCAACTTTATTGAGAGACTGAGCTGGGATCAGGAAGTCAGATACCAGGAGACATGGACCTTGTCCCCAAGCCCACAGCCCGATCCACATTCCCGTTCAGCAGCACTTGAGGCCTCAGCCTGTCCTGTCACTGTTTTCTGAAGAGACCTGGGAAGTTCTGCTTTCCAGCTTTAAAGAAATTGGTTAACTTGAGTGATTCTAAGTTCAGGGAGAGGAGACAGATTTGTTCAACAGATTATATTTAGTGAGTGGTTACTATGTGCCAGACCTTCTGCTAAGTTGACATGGTAAAAAAAAAAAATGTCTAAGACTTGGTGTCTGTCACTCAAGTAGGGACACAGACAAGGAGTCGATAATTATAGCACAGTGTCATAAGTGCATGGAGAAAGACAGGATGTTCTGGTAGGTCAGGAGAACCTTCTAGGTCATGGGGAAAAGCTTCCATGCTAAGCAGGAATGGAGGGTTTGGCCATTCTGGGAATAGTTCTCATTCATCCAACATCTGGAAGAAGTCCTCAGGGCCCAAGGTGCTGGGCCAGGCAGTACTTGTGAATGGGGCGAGTACCGATTGGTTGCCCTTTGCTCTGAACTGATCGGCTTTCTTCTTTGCACTAGGCTATGGAGCACCGTATGGTTACAGCACAGCTGCCCCTGCCTATGGTATGTACACCGTCTTTCTTATTTCTCCTCTTAGCAATGCTGTCACAGCAATCTAAAGCACAGTTTGTGTCCAGGGTTTCTTTAAATGAATCGGAGGATCTCAGACCTGTTCATTCTAGTGACCCAACTTAAATTCCCTTTGAAAACGCCACAACCTTGTGGTTCTTGGTTTGGTTGGAGTTGCTCTTCTCTCTGCTTTGCCTGATTGAAGGACTGCTTGTTCTAATTGCCTGTTTCTGACCATATTGAAATTAAACATTTTAAGTAGTTCTTCTTACAGCCAACTGATACTCCATTCAAAGGCTACTGAAGGGCCATACCCGGTTTCCAGCTTGACTGCTCGCCGGTTACATGGCTGCATTGAAGTTTCTGGCTTGAAACCGTCTGGGTGACTTGAGTTAGGGTTAGGAAATATTCACTTCAAATTTGTAGCCATCGTCCTTTTCCAGAAATTTTGCTTTAGAGGTGGTATAAATGGGCCCTAGCGTGGTGACGGCGTGTCACCGGCAGTGTCACCAGAGTGCTTCCCGCCCAGAGTCTGTGGTACATGTTACAAAATCACAGGAGTGTCTCCTCTCCCTCCAAAAATAAAAAATAAAAGCATATGCAGAAATGAACCTCAGTGGCCCTTTGGATAACTTTTGAATGAGGTTTATGTGGCAATGGAGGCAGTAGGTTTGGAGTCAGTGATATGCCCTTTTAGACATTTTTTCTAACTCAGGCGCTACATGTTCCAGGTCAGCCATCTGCAGGATGTTTGCCATTGAGAGAAGAAGAGAGAGTGTGTGCGCACGAGTGTGTGTGTGTGTGTGCTTGTGCATGTGTGAGTGCATATTGGTGCGACCCTGGGCTGGGCGTGCACATGCACTTTGGGGAAGGACCTTGAATGTCCAGCTCCTTGTAGTGTTAGTCCCCAACACAAGCCTCAGGACCCTTCATAATGCTTTCTCTCTTCATGCATCAGCTTTTCCCTTTTTGTTCAGATGAAAATGTTGGGTCCTTAAAACACTGCTAAGTGGAAGCTTCATTTGATTTCATAACTGTAAAAAATAAAGAGAAAATGAACAGTTTGACCACTTTCCCCATTAGGATAGTCTGGGAAAATGTGGGGAAGCAGCAAGGGTCAGACAATTGGGGTGAGTCTTCTCTATGGCAAAATGCCAAGTCTGGGGTTTCATCCTTCACCTGAATGTCTCCTCTGGAATGCTCAGGTTTGGTCCCCAGAGTCCCCAGGTCCCCAGATGTGGGGTGACTAGAAATTGAGAACTCGTTTGAGAAAATGTTTTTACCCGGAATTTCCTCTAAATTCAAATTCTCTAGCTCCTTTTGTTTTGGCCATTTGCTTTTACCGTGCAGCCGACTTCTGGGTACCCTGACCACCTCCTCCCTCCTGTGAATTAGGTCTGGGCAGTTGATCCGAATCCATTTTGGCTCACTGGTCCCACTGTGGTGTGTCTTGTGTGCACGCCAGTGCATCTGCCTGCTAGGGCCGGTTGTTAATTCCGTGTCTTTCCTCCAGACATCGTAAATCTCACGTTCTTTAGTACAGTTTACGAGGGCTGAATTTTTCTCTTTAAAACATGGGTATGTCTGGGCTTTAAGCTGCATTCATGTCTTTCCTCGGTCTTTTTAATTTTTCTCTCTTGTTCCTCCCTTTCCTCTAACATTGTACTTTCACCCTTGCGGCCTCTGAGCCCCCACTTCAGAAGGCTCCTCCCTTCCATGTGCCATATAACTGACTTCCAAAGCTGGTGAAATTTGATGCCCCCATTTTTCACATAAAAGATTTGGTTTTTAAATGTTACTGTGATGCCAACCTACTAAAACAATGCTTTATTTTGGCTGTAAGGTAAATATGTCTTTTGGCCTTTGTAAAGCTGTTGCATGTGGGGTAATTTCCCTCTGATCATCTGGTGCTCTTGAGTACCTGCTGTTGCTGCTTTGTGATTTCTCCGTAGGCTAAAGACTAGACTAGACACAGGAGCAGATTTCAAATCGTGCTTGAGTATGCAGAAGTTTGTGAGGCCACAAGAACTCGCTTATTACAAAATTAAGAAAGTAGTTAATCTTTCCAGATTTGCCATGCCAATACCCGCGGCAGCCATTAAGAAGATAAAACACCCGGTCGCAACTCCAGTTGGAGCTGTGTTTCCGGGGAGCTGAGGCCTGCACAGAAAGCTGTGCTTTGAGTCTCGACAGTCATCCCTGTTTCTCCTACAGTGTGTGATGTGCCAAATTGAGAACGATTACGGATTTCTGGAGTCCCGTTAGAATATTTATCACGAGCACTGCTTTTGGTATTGAGAAATCATGGCCGCTCACACAAATGAAATTGCTTTCTGAATATCATTCTTCCTGCGACATAGCCATCTTAATTTCGAGTGGAAAATACTAATGATCAAAATATTAGCAATTTCAAAACAGGAGAGGTTTGTGGGTCTCCTCCAAAATGGTTCATGTTGACTGACTAATCTGGAAAAGGTTAATGATCATTACTGTAAGATTTTTTTTTCCTGAAATTTTTATTGGATTATTAAACTTATTTGGAGTCCTCTCCGTTTCTTCTCTCTGTAGGTTTACCCAAGAGAATGGTTCTGTTGCCCGTTATGAAATTCCCAACATATCCTGTTCCCCACTACTCATTCTTTTAGCAAATGACAGAAGCTAATTCCTATTGAACAACAAACCCAGTACAATACAGAATGTTAGAGAAAAAGCCTTTTTATCCTGCTTTCTTTGAACACATACTTGATCAAAATTATTTGTAAAGAACATCTTTCCTACTTTTTGATTTTAACAAATGCAAATTTAGTTCTCTAAAACTTGAAAACAAAAAAGAAACTAGTTCTGTGAAACGGTACCTCATTTCCGGAAAATAACTTATACCAGCCCTTCTGTTCTAGGGAAATAAGTCTAGCAGTTCAAAGTTTAAGTTTTAAGAGGAGTATCAGATTATGTAAAATTAAATTTGTGAAGGATGTATAGAGTCTCAAACACTGATCACAAATAAACTGCTTTGTTGTAACACAGAGTACTGCCTGGTTCCTGATGCAGTCACTGATTCTTAGCTCTGATTGATATGTATTTGCCCCAGGGCACTTGAATTCGGGCTGTAGTTATTTTTTTTAATACAATAGAGACTTTTCATTTAAACTTTAACTTTGTAAATACTGAAGTGTGTAATTAAAGCCAATAAAATATGGGTTTGAATATTGTTTTAGGTTATTATTTTTGATATGTTTTGGTATCAAATTACAAGGAATTGAAAACTAATAATAACTTAGCCCTAGAAACCCATTCATTTGTAAGGAAACTGCTAAAACAAAGCAAAGGCAATTTGTTAGTCTGAGCCGGTCTACTCACTTTGTAAGCCCTTTGTACTGCTGGACAAGGGCATCCCCGTGATAAAGGTATATTCTGTTATCCAAGCATTGCTTCTTAAAATGATGGCACTACCCAGAGATGGGGAAGGAGGAATGTGATTATTTTAGTTTCCTAATTTCCAAGTTTTAAAAGAGAATAAATTAATCGATCAATCACCCTCTCTTGTTCTTGTGGCCTTCTTCACTCTGTAAGATACTGTGTTCACTTCCCTGGCTTTTTTCATGCAGATAGAAGATTAGCGATTTTTCTGGGATTCATTGAAAGGTCTCTTTTCCTCTTCAATTACATCAGAATCTAAAGCAGCAACAGGGTCCCCATAAAACTTGCTCTTCGATCGTCCCAGTTCTTGTTGAGTGCTGCTGTGAAAAGTGACAGGTTTCAGCCATGGGTCAGCATTTATTTTTAAGTTTTTCTTAAAATTTATCTGATTAAGCTGGTGAAAAAAGATCAGTCAGTAACATTGTGCTGTCCTATAAAGGGTGCAGACCTGAGCCTTCCCCTGCATTCTCGCCTTGTTTGGAGAGCCGATGATGTTACTAGAAGGTAATGGTTTCATTAAGGTACTCACCCCCATGAAGGCACCAGTGTGGTGCCGTGTCGAGATTTCTAAGTTGCTGTGTCTTAAAAATGTCTGTTCTTAGTATGAATTAGCTTCCCTCTTCCCTCTTAAATTCTGTTTCTCAGAGCCCAGTAGTGGCCATCAGTGAGAATGGGCTTCGCAAAATACAGCAAATTTATGTACCAGATTTCTTTGGGACCACTAAATGAGAATGAGACGGGCAATTTAAAACAAACGTTAGTGTCACTTCTCAGATGTGGATTTATTACACAGTGGCTTGTTACTTCTGCTCCTTGACCTTTAGTCTTTATTAGTGGTGGGTGATACTTTAATAAAACCTCATCACTGGCTAGAAATAGCTGTGAACTTACCATTCTCATCCTGTGCATTAGTGGCTAGACATAAACCTGAGGGCCCATTGCAGCTGGGATTTTCATGTTTCATTGATTCATTTTGCTGACCTATGGATGAAACAGAGCCATCACTGAGAAGAAAAAGCATGGCTGGTAGTGTCCAGTTTTTATTAATTCAATATTTACAATAGTCCTCTCTGTGTTTGGAATACTATTAATTGGCAGCCGCAGCCGGATTGTTATTTGAAATTGATTGTCAAATTTGCATTCCAAGTTGGAATCTCTCTGGAGATTTCTCTTTAGAAAATTCTTTTGAAGTAGCTGACTCAGCTTCATAATTTAACCCCTCTATGATGGTGCAAAGGGAGCTGTGCTGTTTTCCAACATGATGGCAGTCATTTCAAATGGTTTCTACCAAGTCTTTTTTTTTTTTTTAATTTTGTTGTTTGTTGGAAGTTACTAACCATGTTGTAAACCTGCCCAGTTGCTGCAAACTTTACATTTCTCTGCTTTACTTAAAATAATTGAGCTGTCAGTCCTTTGTTAGAAGTGGTAACCATGCAAGTTCAACTGTTGAAATTCTGTAATGAATTAAGTGTCCCCCTCCCCCCCCTTCTACCCTCCCCACCCCTCCATTTTGTAATGAAAATTCCACTTACAGCTGAAAGAGCAGAGAAATATAAATGAAGCTCTTGGCTTCACCAAATTCTGTGACATTAACACCAAGTGTTGCTTCTCTGCTCTTTTCTCCACTGTAGGCGGTTTTTTCATTGACAGCCCCTATTGCCAGCCTCTGAGCGTCGCACCACTTATTATTCACTTGGGCCCTCAAGATTTCTTCTCTGACTTCTAGAACCATCAGGTTGTCTGGCTTGAAATGGCAATTTCTGTCTTGGTCTTAAGAGCCTTGTGACCCCCTGAGGCTTTCCAGCTTTCAGATACCCACTCTGACACCTTCTTTTGGAAAGCAGTGACTGAGCATTTTAAAGAAGAGCAATACTTTATTCAAAGCCACGGTGTCTGTCTTAAAACTTTTCCTTTGGGAACCTAGCAATATCTGTACTTAACCCCTCCTAGAGTAGTCTCTTGTCAGGGAGTTTACAGACCAATGTAGAACTTCGACTCCGCGTGTGAGCTGTGCTATCTCCCGACAGTTTTTAGACTTTTGTAGCACATAAATTGGGTAGTTGCATTCCTGACTGCGTCAGTTAGCGCTGTTATAATTTCTCAGAGATAGGGGTCCTCCTTGAAGCCATATTCTTTGCATGGGGGCTGGCGCCCAGCCAAGGACGTGGCCTGCAGCCCCGGTCTCTTCCGGCTGCAGGACCACCTCCTCTCTTGTGCAAGGTAATTGGTCCAGTAGATTCCCAACATACCTCATGCTGACTAGATGCAGTGCATGGTGCGTGCAGCAAGGGGTCCCGAGTCGTTTGTAGTCTCTCTGAAACCGTTAACCTGGGAACAAACCACTGATAGATTTTTCTGCTATTAGCCTTTCCTTTTTTTAAAATTCGGGTGAATGTTTGAAAATCATGAATCAGTCAGTCACCGTTATTAATTGAAGAGCTGGGAATACCTCGTTAATGTATTTTTAAAACTGGTGTTGGACCCTCTGTGTATTTCAGGTTAATACTTTTAAGCAGTTTTCAGCACGTTTATCTCACTTTATTCTCGTTCTCCTCGGACCTTCGTAGCCATATCACTTGTATAAAATAGGCTGAGATCTAGTGACTGTAAGCTGTGGTCTCAGTAAACAAAGGTAAGCTCTTTTATTTTCTGATTAAAGAGAAAAATAACTAAAAGTCAATGAACACAACGTGCATATATGACAATCATACAGGATGTATTTGATCTCTTAGGTCTTATGTCATCATATTACCTTTAAAATTTTTATGATCTAAATGTAAAATAGTTATTTTCAGCGTTTGTTTTAATACCCTTGTAATTACTTTTTATTCAAGAGAGACATTTCACTTTTACGAGTTAAATGTGTATATGTGTGTAGAAACTTACGATATTACATGTATGTGAATTACACACATGGACCTGTTTAAATAAAAGAATTCGGTGGTGGGGAGTTCACCTGAGAAGACTTTAACGTCAGGGCACTCTTCTGGCCAAAGTGCTGGAATTCTATAAGCCGCGAGGTTGGTAACATTGCCCGTAGGACCCATTTACACGTAGCTGTTACACAAACGGAGGATCAAAGTGCCAATTTCTCAAGGAGAGAAATTTTTCTGAGAAATGAAAATCTCTGATCTGTGTTGTATGCCCTAATACAACAGCAGCAAGAAGCCATAAAAAGAAAAAGCAATAGAAAACAAACAAAAAAACCAAAATATTAAGGTAACTATGGAAGAATATGTAATTGACTGAGTTAAGCTATTTGTAGAACCAACTTTGGCAAGACTCAGAATGGTAAATACCCAGTCTGCAGAGACCAAATAGACAGAAGGCAGTTCGTCTATCTGTCTTTTCCAGGTTAGGCAGCTAGACGATTGATTTCCCACCTGACACAGCCATCATGGAGTTCATTTAAAAGATGGGAGGGTTAGGCCAAATATTTTAGTAAGGGTTTGCTTCATTTAGTGTGTCCCATAAATACATTTCATATGTGTTAGATGTTCTTTGCTGAGGCCATATTTGATATATAGAGATTAAAATGAATTTCATGTTTTATATGTCTCTAAGTAGCAGTTTTCTTGTTATTACTAACTTTGAAGGTTGCTGGAACATTTTTTCCCCGTACAAAACCTGTATTACGTCGAATGTGGTTTTGGCATCTATAGAAGGTTGTATGAGGTCTAGCTAACTAGTACTACATACATTCCAGTCCTTATCGAGCAGCCGGGGTGCCCGTTATGTGCCAGGTCCTTCTCTGGGTACTAGCGAAACAGTGTCTCTGCCCCGTGAAAACATTTCAAGTTCGAGAGTCTCCTTGTTGGTGGAATTGGGCCGATTATAAACGTCCTAGGGTGGGAGACACATGGTGCATTAGCAGTGTCAAAAGATAAGTAACTGGGTTGGTAGTTTATAAATTATCTAGTAATGTAGGCCCTCTGGTATCACTGAACTGGCCTGGCCATCATTTGGAAATTCACTCATTTTAAATATTTCCCTGGCAGTTTTGAGAGCCTGAAACCAACTCTGGTTTATGTTCATGGCCCTCTCTCCAAGTAAGTGAATGGAATGAAATGACGAACAAATATTCCAGTCCTTTAAAGCAGTTTTTATAGTATAGCAGGGACCATAGTGGTTGCTTTAAACACTGACACCATTTTTTCGATGACAAGTGAGGGAAATTTTACCCTTATAATCATCATTCATTATAACTTACCTGTTTGTTAGATTTCTTTAATAACTGCAGTGGAGGCAAATCTTCAGTAGTGAGTTAGGGGAATGAACTAAGATTTGCAGATGCGCCCGCACCCATTCCCCCCAGCAGTTAGATTTCTAGCAATCTAGAGCCCGAGGAACTAGGGACATTAGGAGCAGTTAAAGCTGCTCTGTGAATGGTCCTCCGGTACCTCCCACTCAGCACAGGCCGGTGCGTCCTGGGGGCGGTGGGGTTAGAGGGAGCAGGGGGCAGGGTCTCTCTGAAGTCCTCAGAGCAAGAAACGTCCTGCTGTATTTGTACTTGCAAACTATAAGGATCTGATGCCATGCAGTGACCAGAGGTTTCTCAGTGTTACTAGGAGGCCTGGAAGGGAGACAGGTAGCGAACGAGTAACGGCCAGAGTTAAGTTACTGCCTGCTGCTGGGATGCGGTGCAGCATGGATGTCTCTAGCGGGAGCTTACAGAGCGCACGCTAGTACTTCTTACGTAAGAAGCTGTCTCTTCCCTTCCTCATCCCATCTTCCAGAGAGGCGGTTTTAAGTCAAGAACTGAAGTTGAGTTAGCTGTAAGAATAGATATCCTTTCCCACATTATCATTTTAGGTAGGAGCTAACAGCTTCCATTGATACTTGATGCAGTGATCTTTGGAGATTTTTAAAAAATAGCTCCATACTGCAAATTAGGTTATGTAAGCTTTACAGCATAGCTAGAAATAGGGAGTAGAAACCATGTGGGAATCTGGGCCAAAGCATTTCTCTCCCTCCAGCAAATTCCCATGAGGCTTGGGGATTAGATGAGTTAATTCACGTAAGGTGCTTGGAATAGTACCTGGTGCACAGTAAGTACTCAGGAAATGTTGACAGTTCCTATCACGGTTGGCTGAAGGGACAGAAGGCATGTGAGGGAGGCAGCGAGCCTGTGCTGGCAGGTAGGGGAGAAGCCAGTGCATGGCCTGCTCAGGGGGAGCTGCATTGGTTCCTTGGTATTTATAGGTTTGGGGTGCTTCCACACTTTGAGAGAGGACCCCTGGCATCTGGGGACTAAACAGGAAGCATAAAGCAAACACTTAGCGGGAGAGGTAGTGTGGGGAGGTCGCTGCAGATCCGTGCTGACTGAAAATGCTCGCGTTTCTATGGTGGTGGTGAAATCGCTGGCTGGTCTCCTGCCAGGGAGTTGGAAATACTTGCTTAGGGATGTAAGTGTGCTTAGAACTTCAAAAGGGCTGAGCTTAGGACATCACCGGCTGATTCCAGCTTTCTTCCCAGTGCATTAATAAGAAAAAGAGGTGTGTGATTGCAGCTGGCATGGGAAGCCAACATCCAGAGCTGGCCAGTGTTTGGCAGGTAGAAAGCAAGTTGTTATAAACCACAGAAAGAGGAGCCTGGGTGGCATGCCTAGAAGGCCACGGACTTCTCTAGAAGTCAGTCTAGAAGGCCGATGCTTCTCTGCACAGCATTCCTGCAGCATCTCTCTCCCAGTCCGCTTCAGCGCTTTGGAACAAATTGGCACTCGTCACCACGTGAGGCCTCCCGGGTGTGTGAATCTTAGGAAAAACACGTCTGCCTGTCCATCCATCTCCTTCTCTTTTTGGAAAAGGAAAGATGGGTAGATGGTCAGACGGGCGCCGCCGGTTATACAGCTGCTGGTCTCCTTCTGTGAGGGCTTTGGTTGCCCTGAGGAAGGGTGGGCAGGAGCGTGCGTCCCTGTCTGTGAGCAGGTGGTACTGCACGCTCAGTGGGGATTACAGACTGAGTTCTCTCTCTCTTTTTTTTAGGTTGAATTCTGTGACGCTCTAAGTTTATAAAAACTGTGTAGACAGGGACTGAGCATTACCTTTAAAGGCAAATAAGACAGGCTTGCATGATAGTCAGGAGGGTTTTTTGTTTTTTGTTTTTTTTCCTTTTAATTGTACCAAAGGCATTTATTGTTTGCAGTGGTAAGTGAAAGAGGAGGGGACTCAGCAGCCCCCAGCTCCAGGGGGAACTCCAAAGACCTGCTCTCTCACTGCAGCCCCAAAGCGGAAGGCTTTTCTTGACTCCAAGAGATACTCCTATAACTAATGTCCTGGCAGAAGCCACCGCGTGCCCCAGCTGTGGCTGTTTGGAGGAGCCACTGCCTCAATGAGCCAAGACTGAGGGAGGCCTTTGTTTCCTTTTTTCTTTCCTCCTCTCCCCTGCCACCCCCCCGCCCCCCGCCTTGACCAGTCAGTTTAACTTGGTCCTTCTAAGGAGAGTCTTGGTCTTTACTTGGCAGAACTTTGCCTTTTCTGCAGACGGCGCTGCCTTTGCTGGGGTATCGTCGGCCCAGGCAGCTGGAGGGAGGCCGGCTAGCGCGTCCCAGCCAGAGGTGTTGGCCGTGCCTCCTTGGCTGCTTCTGGTCCACAGGAGGCAGCGGTAGCCTGGCCGCGGAGCGGGCATTCTCTTAGCACGGCCTCAGGGCCGGTCTCTCAGTCTTGGTCTGGTTTCACCTACCGTGAGCCTGCGGGAGGTTGGGAAGAACGGTCTCTGCCTTACCTGTCAGCTAAATGTTTTCAGGGAGTGAAGGCAATAACAGCCTTCCGTTTAAGTTATTTTGGGCTGCGGGCAGCGGCAGATTGAAGGAACAGAAGAAAGAAAAGGAAGAAATGCTCAAATTGCTCTCTTGTGTGGGCCAGGCACTCAGACATTCTTCTCCAACAAGCTTCTTGGAGGTAGGATTCTTGTTTTACAACAGAAGAGACCGAGGCTCGGAGTTAAGCACTAGAGTTAGGAATGAAACCCCACTGTGTGTGATGCTAAAGCCTCGTTCCGTCACGCCCCGCGCGCAGTGGGTGCCGTCTGGACCAAGGAGAGGGGAGCACTGTGTGGCCGGAAGGAGGTGCAGGCAGTGGGCCGGGTCGATCGGGGCCTCCGGGGCACAGGGCCTTGAGCTCAAAGGCTCCTGTGCTGAAGCCAGGCTCTCTGACTTGAGGTTGTTCTGGACCAGATATCCTGGGCTTTTAGGGCTATTTTCTGTTAGACCAATTGGATTAGGTGGTTTAATAAACTGGAAAGATAGGAGATAAGAAAGATAGAAGACTAAGGTGTGGCTGCATTTTAAACAAAGGAAGCTGTTGTACTTCAAGCTTGTTTTTTCTGTTTGAATATCAATGAGCACTTGAGGTCTTTGCTTGCATTTAGCTAATGGTTTGTTTATTGGTAATGGGAGTGCTTTGAAGACTTGAGCCTGGTGAGGTTTTGAGTTATGGGGTAAAAGGAAGAGGAGCCCAGGGTGCTGGCAGCCCAGGTTTGAGGGGTCCTGGGGAAGTGGCAGGGGGCAGTGGCCTGTCCTGATCAGCAGGACTTTCCCAGTCGAGGCTTCAGGACAGGCCGCCAGCCTGAAGGTAGCAGGCAGGCCCCTGCCCCAACCCCGGTTGGGCCGTGATTGGTGATCCCCACTGGGGTGGCTTGGAGGTCTTGTGAGCCACTCTGCCGCCCCTGTCCCTTCTCCCATTGCTGCACACCCGGCTGCTGGCTCCTTTGCTGATGATGGCCACTTGGGTCTCTGCCGGGGGATGGAGACCGAATCCTCTCCGGGGCAGAACAGTTCTCCCTCACCACAGGGCACGGTCCTTGGCAGTAGGCCGTTTCTCCGTGCCGTCTGCCAGGATGCTGGAGGGGAGCAGGAGGAAGGAACTGTTTGAAACCCCGGTTGCCTGAGTTCCAGAACAGTGACTTGTGTGTGAGCAGGGTGAGCACCTGTCCCAACGCTCCCTTAGCAGTTCTTTCCCAGGGGCCGCGTCCTGCGCCGCTCCTGCGGTTTGGAGAAGCCGCGGCGTGTGCTTCGTTTCCACGGTGCGGACCAGGACGCAGAAGCCCACAGACCTCGCCAAGCCACCCAGCTTGTTTGTGGCCAAACACTGTGGCTCCTAGTAAGTGAGTTTTTAACCACACAGAAGAAATAACATGTCTTCCACTGTTTGTGGAGTTAACAGAAGCCCTTTCTTAGAGATGAGATTTAAATTACACCACAACTGTGGGACCCAGAAATGATCTCCTTTTACAGATGGAAGAAATGGAGGCTTAGCCACAATGACCTGCCCCAAATTACACAGCCCTGCCACCGGCTCAGCTCGGCCCCCCGGCCTGATAGCACTCACCGTGCGCAGTACTGGTGGTTTGTGATCCTGCGGGGCGCTGCTGCCCGCCCCCTTTTCCAAACCGCCGGGCTGCCGGTTCCCCTCGGCGCTGTGATGCATTCCACGGGCCTCCCTTCCAGCTCCTGGAGTAGATCCCTTGTGGTTGGAAACAAAATAAGCAGAAACCTACGCTCCCCCTCCTTCCCTTACCCCCTGCCATGTGGGGAGAAAAGAATCCCGACTTCAGGCTTACTGGTCCGGTTCCTTTGGAGAACTGTTTGTGAGCTCGCCCCGGGCCAGGGGACGGACAGGTTAGCCTCAGCTCCATGTTTCCGCACCATCTTTTTTGCTCCGTAACCGGACTCTGCCACCACGTGCAAGTCAGCGATGGCTGTTGGAGACCCCCAGGGGCCGGTGGGGGGCGCAGGGTGCGGTTAGGGTTGTACTTTGTGTATTCAGCTTCACCGGCATTTTGGCTGTCATCTGTCTCTGCCCAGGCCTTCGGTGTGTGCTCCGACCAAAGGGGTCACCCTCACAGTGACACATACCTGAGTGCTCTGATGCTGGGATCTTGTCGGACCCATCCATTATGGAGACGGTCTCAGAAGTTGCTCAGCTTTCTAACACCCCTCATGTCCCTAGAGGCTACATAAGGAAAATATTGTGGACATCTAGGATGTGAGAAACCTCTGGAAGGTGGCACCTGGGGAACTCTGGAAAGCTGAAAGCCCCTCAAAAAGAGATTCACTGAGATTGAGGAAGGGGAGGACTTATCCCTTAGCTATTTAAAAGGGTTCTCTTTACTTGTATGTGGCTCTAGAAGGGTAAGGATGGTTATAGAAAGCCGGTCGGGCATTTTGGACTAATGTGTGCTTCCCATGATGACAGGGCTGCCCTGGGAGATTAGGTATGGTGAGAAGCGGGGCCCGTGGTACCAGGAACGTTCAAGCAAGCTGTTGGCACAGTGCAGAGGAATTCCTCGCATGGGATATCAGGTTTGGAGGGAACACTGACGCATATGGGGACACTGTTGAGAGCGCTTCTCCCCTCTTGGACATAGGAGTCGTTGAGAAATCTTCACTGTCACTGCTGCTGCTTACCGCGCTCTGCGGTGGGGCAGAAGGAACAGCTGGAGAGAACGGGAGGGTTTTCGGCGTAGACTGCAGAGTAGAAGGTGAGCCCGTTGCCCGAGAGGCGTTGCCTGGGCGTCTGAACAGATCAGCGCCGTCTCTGTGGTGGGCAAAAACTCGGGCGGGCCTTCCGCTCAGTGCAGGAGCCGGGCCTGTGAGGGCGGAGGACCCGAGCGGCCCTGACTGGAGTGCCGGAGTCTTCCCCCTGAGACGGCCACCCGAGCTGGGTGGGAGTCTGCCAGGAGGGTCGTGAGAGCTTTGAAGAAAGGGCTGGCGTGGCAGCGGGGGGCTGGGGGGGGGGGGGGGCGGCGGGGGGGGGGGGGGGGGGGGGGGGGGGGGGGGGGGGTTGGCGGCACGTGGTGCGCGGGAAAGGGCGTGGCCTGGAGCAGCATGAAGTTACTCCCTCATGGGAACTGGGACGGTCAGAAGGGTGGTGACAGATGGGACGTGTAATTTGGAGTCAGTTGAGGGAAGGCCCTGGGTACCGTGCCCTTCAGTGATCATCCTCTTCTAAAACGGTGAGAGAATTCTGGAGGGTTGATTTGGACAGTTGGATGGGGAAGGACCGGAGGTGGGAGGCAGAGGCCGCCACAGATGCAACAATGGGGTCTCTTCACAGGCCGGGCTCCTCGCCCCAACTGAGTGGGAGGATGGATGTGGTGGCACCCAGGAGGGGGCCAGGGAACCACAGTGTCCTAAGGGTAGTGTGGGGGGGCGGGCACTGCCCAAGCACTTCTCCTGGGCCTCTCTTCAGTAGGTCACCGAGAGGACAGTGGTACTGGGGCCAAGATGGGGAAGGTGGGGGAGGGAGGAAGGTGCTGGCAGGGCAGGGAGTTGACAGGAGAGGGGTGGCAGTGTGGCAAAGGCCCTCTCCTTTGGGCTGGGGAGTGGGAGTTCGGTGGGGCCCGGTCCTCGCTGGCGTGAGGTGTGAGGCCTCCTGTGCTCTCTGGCAGTAGACAGACAGGGTTGCAGCCCGGCCAGTCAGCATCTTATCCTTTCCCCAAGCGTTCCCACACGTCTGCCCTGCTGGGTTCGCCAGTCAAAGGGAGTCACAAGTACTGGGTGTTCATTCGTGCAGAGGCCTTCTGTTTTGTGTGTGTTTTTAAAGCAATGTTTTGGTTTCTTTACCTGGGCAAGGTCTGGAGCTTGGATTCTTGGACGCTGAGTCTGGATTTAGCATCTCTGGAACATGGTCTGTAGCTGGTGGGAAGTTGCTGACTGGCTTTACAGAGGACTTTAACGAGGGGAAGAACAGCACGTATGACTTTGGTGTCTGCTCAGGCCTGCCACCTGGGGCTCATCCTGGACAGTGGCACGCAGGACCGCGGCGTCAGGGTGGCTCTCTGCACCTGTTACTTCTGTAGCTCTGCTGGGGATTAAGGTTAAAGAGGCAGCTACAGTTTTGAACCTTCAGGGCAGAGCAATGAAAAGTTACAGGTGCTCTGAGACACGGATCCCTGCAGCCTTTGGGGTGGCCAGAACCCCAGGGCCCAGTGTCTCTTAACTACAAGCGGCCTTGCTTTCTGTCCCAGCAGGCCACCTTAGTGTCACCTGTGTGCATCCTAATGAGGAAGGCTGTGGGAGCACTGCCTTAGTGCTGACGTTGGCGGACTCTGGAAAGGGACAGACAGTCTTTCGGGCTCCACGGACGACTCAAGACTCACGAGCCAGGCTGTGGGGGCGCAGCCAGAGACGGTGCTGAACGCAGCGCGGCTGTGACCCCGCCAACTGTACTTAAACCAACGCTCAACAGGTAGTGGGCCATGTTTTGCCAACCTGTCTTAGACTGTAGAGACGCTCACCCCCTGGCTTATTGAATAACATGATTGGAAACGTCCGTCCTTCCGCTGCCTGGCCCATCCACGTTCCCACCAGGGCTTCCTGAGAGCGTCTGTCCTGTGTGAGCGCTGAGGAGGAAGGTGCAGTCCTGGCCCGTAAGGATCACAGGTTTTGAGTGTGTCGGCGGGGGTGGCGGGGACGGGGGGTGCGTTGACAGGTGAGAGCTAAATACAGAGCAGAATGGCGCTCAGGGAAGTCCAAGGTGACCGGGGCCCCGAGGAGAGAAGGGCTAAGGGTGAATCAGGAGAGCCGTAGGAAGGAAGCTGCTCTGGAGAGGAGAGGGTGTGTGTGTGGAACACCAGGAACCGCGCCGTCAGGCGGGCACATGGGGCCCAGCCTGGGAAGGGCCCTGAGTGCCGGGCCAAAGAGCATGGGACCTCATTCTCCGGGCGCTCCGGAGCCGGGGAGAGGTTGTGTGCAAGATGGTAAACTCATCACAGATGCGTTTTAGATCCAGCACTCTCGTCGCGGAAGACCAGATCTGTGGTTACAAATGGTATCTGTATTTCGTCTGGGCTTTTTGGGCAAGAACTTGGTTAGAGTTGGTAAGTCGGAATGAGAGGACAAGAGAGTTGGTCTTTCTGGCCATTGGCTTTAGGGGGCAGGGAGTCCCCCCACTTTGGGCAGGGCTTGATAAAATCCCCCACATCCAGGCTTTTTCGCTCTTGCTGTCCTAAAGACCATTGACCAGGGCAAGACAAATTGAGCATTCGGTCTTAAGCCAGAGTTAGAGTTTGGCCTGGGGCCTTGGTGTGAGGGTCAAAGTGAGCTCCCTCTCTCTCCAGAATTGAGTTCAGGGCAGGAGGGCTTCCAGGCAGGACTCACTTCCGTCCGCATGCAGCCAGCCCCAGGACGGTCGGGACCCTCAAGAAGCCTACGCACTCTTGAGGCAAGAGGTGTGTGTGTCACAGGCTAAAGCCAGCCCTGCTGGGTGTATCACAGCCTGCCTGAGGCCAGGCCTTCCACTGGGTATGGGGGACAGTGAGGTGAGTCACTCATGGTGCCTGCCCCAAGGTGCTCGATGTAGTTGGGGCAATGAAAACAACTATAAATGTATATAGTGCTTTCTGCTTTCCAGATCTCCCCCTCCTCCCCCCGAAGTTTCTGGGCAGGGGAAGGGAGCTGCTGTAGTGGAGCATCGGAGAGGTGCTAAGTCCGGGGGCCGGAAGCCACCCTCATTCTCCTTCGGGGAGGAGGGGGCTATGTGCTTCCTGCGCAGCGACAGGAGCTGCCGTGGCAGGGCCCGATCTGAGTGCCTGCACACATGCCCTCCCCGAGCCCCCGGCAGGCCCGTGGCAGTAGGCGAGGCTCCCCCGCATCTCCCAGAAGGGAAGGCACCCACCGGAGGCCCCGCAGCTGCAGGTGCTTTGCACGTGGTCTGCCCGCACCCTGGTCCTCTGGAGCCCCAGACTGGAGGTGAGGGGTTGGGTGCTACCCTAGGCAGGTGGTGCTAGGAAACCGCTGGAAACCTAGAACACCGCATGCTGTCTGGAGTGAAGCTTTGTCTTGTCAGTGCTGGGAACCAGGGGAAGGTTATGGTCAAAGCTGTGCCTCCAAGGCCTGTTGGGAGGCCGGCCTGGGGCTTGTCAGGCTCCCTTCCGCGGAGGTTGCCTTTTAGACTTTGGAGCCTGGTTTTGTCTCTTTTGGGGGCTTGGGGGCGGGGGCGATCGTGTTCTGATAGTAGGTGGGTAACTTTTCTGAGGAGCAGAAAATGCTTTCTCCAGAAGCACTTCTGGGCTCATGGAAGGGAAAGGACAAAAGTGGGCCTGGCTGTGATGCCAGGTGTTGGCCTTTCCTCAGGCAGCTCAGGCCTCAGAGGGAGGCTCGTGTCAGTCAGGCACCACAGTCCCCTCTGGAGCTGGAGCCTGGCCCAGGCGCCTGCCCTCTCCTAGCCCCACAAGTGCAGGCTTGATGCCATTTTCCTGCTTAGGGACACAGATAGAAGGCTCTTCTTCCTTTTTTGGACTCTAACCTAAATATTTCCGCTGTTCTGTAAAGTCAGATTTTTGTTGTTGCTCATGGGAATTTGGGGTAGGGACAGATAGGAGTTTTAGATCACTCAGAAGACCCTTAAAGAGGTCCGTTCTCCACATGTGACTTCTTCAGCGTCCAGCCTTTTCCTCCGTCTTCTCTGGGCTGAGCACTGCTCCCCACCTCCGGCTCCGGAGTTTGGTGTGTCAGGGGCGAGACACGTTGCTCCAGGCGGGCTCCTTCTGTGATACGTGTCACTGGGTTGGCCTCGCGGAGTACATCGTCTGTGGCACTGAGCCCTGGGGTCCTGAGGACACCCACACGAGCTGTAACTGGAATTCCGCCGGGCAAGCCGATTCCCCAAATACCTCTTCTCTGCCCTGTCGTGTCAGAAGTGCCACCATTAGATGCGTCCCTTTCCCTGACCAGGACAGGGTCTCACGCTCAGACCAGCCCTGGGCAGTCAGGCGGGGTTCACACTGCACCCCTCCTTCGTCGAGGGAGCACTCAGAGCTCACTGGCTGCAGTGGTTTCTCAGCGGTGGGGCCGGTCATTTCTTGCTCCCGTTCTCGGAGACGAAGCTCTCTAGACAGCCTGTGTCTAGAAACCCAGCTGGGGAGACTAATGACAGGCAACCTCAGGGCCCCCGAGTCCGGGGCCGCCTTTCTGGCACCTCCCAGGAATCGCAGGTGGCGCTGGCTGGCTGTGTGCGGTCTCCCACCCTCAGATGCACTTCCTTCCCGGGGGCTTACGGAAGCAAAGTGAATGCGGACTTGAGTGGGCGTCCTCCGCCTTTGCCCCCCACCCCCCGGCTTCGGGTGAGTTTCTAGTGAGGCTCGAGCCACCGTCGTCGGGCAGGTCTCCTCTGCTTCAGCCCCGGCGGGGCTCGCCTTGCTTACAGAGCCCGAAGCGTTTCTGAGCTCAGGCCTTTCCCGCCGGGCGCGGTCTGCTGGCCTGAGTGGCCGGTGGGGCCCCAGCCACACCTTCGAGAGGACGGGACAGGACAGGGAGGACGGGCTCTGTCCTAATCAGGGTGAGGGCACTTCGGAGCGGTGAGGCCGGCGGGCCCGGCTCAGCCTGTTTGGTCCACAGCCCCACACACGCGGGTCTGCGCGCCGCGTAGCACTCGCGGAGGGGCCTGTTCGACTCGTTACCACTCCAAGCAGAGCAGGAAGGGTAGCCTGGTCTGGGGAGGGGGCGGCCAGTTCCAGACTGAGGCCCAGGCCTGTTCGAGAAGGGGCTTCCCTCATGCAGGAGTAGGGTGGCCCTGCTCAGCCTCAGCCTGGGGTGGGGAACGCAGGAGGCATGGAGAAGGCCGAGTGTAGCTGCGGGTAGAAAACTTCTCTTTTCCCACTGCACGGTTACACACAGGACACTGGACTCCTGGCTGTAGCTTACTGTCACTCTGGTCTGGTGATGGCCAAGGTAGTTTTTAGATATCAACTTAAAATACCTATCTATTTACTGTTTCTTCTGAATATGCAAGTGTAAATAGCATAATTTGCAGTGCAAAGTTCTTGGCAATAACTTTATGTTGTATATTATGTTGAAAAACATTGGCAAACGCGGCCGCCACGGATTGTCCTTCCCCTCTGGGGCAATGATGACATGTAGGACTCTGAACTTTAAACCTGCGGCGTGGTTGAAGCAGCAGCCTGCGTGTGTGGACTGTCACCAGTGCCTCGCCCAGAGATGCCTGGCCTTCATCCAAAGGGACTCTCTGCCACCCCAGCGCCCACACTGTGGCTCCTCGCACTGACTGTCGGACTCTGCCGTAGACTCACCCTCTCGTCTGGCTGCTGCGGCCCGTCTGTAATGCCCTGACATGTTGCATTCTCTCCACTTGGATGAATACAAATAAAAGCTTCTGTCTTAAAGCCGCCGTGGACCCGCTCTGGCTCAGTGCAGCGGCCGCTCTGATGAGACGGTCAAGCGCAGACCGTCCTCCTGGCCCTTACAACTCTCTGCTGCTTCTCTGCTAACGGTGCAGAAAGTTTCCTGAACCTGAAACTTCCAGCCTGGCACTCTGACCCTGCAAGTGGTGAGCTGTGGGTGCCAAGCGAGGGCCGAATTCTAAACCTTAGAATTTACTGGGCGCTTTGCACACATCTCACTCCTACTGCTCACACCTGTTCCCCAGGGCCCGCAGGACCCGCACATGGCAGATTAGGACACTAGAGCTCACAGATAAAAATACAGAACTTCTAAATGGCAGCTACTGTCTGCCCAGCTCTTCCCCCTTGTGAGGGTCCTGCCAGGGAGCTGCCCCAGTAACGCAGTCTTGACCAGCAAAGATGGCAGCGTGGAGGACAGAGAAGGCAGAGCCAGGCCAGGGCCTGCGGCTGCCCTCCAGGTAAGTGCGGCCACTGGGTGGACAAGCACTGAGCACCCTGCTTCACTTTGTCACTCAGGGCCCACCTTTTCCCCCCGCACGCCACCAAGCTGGATTCGCCAGCACGCCGCCACCGGCCGGCTGCCGCTCCCCGTGCAGAGCACACGGGGTGGCTCCTCTCCTGGGAGACTGAGGAAGATGCCGCCTCTCCCCCGGGACTTACTGCCAACCAAGGCCCTGGAGATCAGAGGCTCTTGGGTTCACTGGGGCCTGCTACACAGTCCGCCCAGCCCATTGTGTGTCTTCACGGATTTTTCCAGCAGCCCCGACAGAGTACAGTCCAGGAGGAAGTGTAGAGGTGGTCGGAACCAGATGAGTTTTCCAGCACAAAGCCCCATGTTCTTTGCTCTTTCTCCCATAGTTTCCGGCCAACTACCCACCTTTCCCTCCCGCCCTTCTCAGCCAGGCTTCCTACAAATCTCCACTTGCCCGTCTCTGCTTCCTCCTCTCACCCTCAACTGGCCGCAGGCTGGCCCTCGGCTGCACCCACCCACCTCCGAGTCTGTTCCCACCCTGGGCACCAGCAACCTCCCCGATACCAAATCCAATGAGCCTTTTCTGGTCCCGTCCAGGACCAGATGATGAGCTCCTTTTTCCTCCCAGTGGCCACAGTCATGCTCTGTGGCCTCTTCCTCCTCAAACGGCACTTCCTAGGCCTGCAGCTAAGCCCTTGCTCGCTCCGTACATTCTGTACGCTCTTAGCCGCTCTCCTGGCTTACCCTCGCCTGGCACACCAGGCCTTCACAAGCGGGGGCTTCCACGCAGCTGTGACAATGGTGGGGGGGGGGGAAGAGCTGCTAACCGGCCGGAAGTGCACGACGGCGCCCCACACCAAAGTTGATCAGTACCACTGAGGTTCCAAAACACTAGGGTAGAACTGCCTGCACAAGTCCGAGCATCTGTGGGCTCTGGCCTCCTCCGCGGCGTTTCTGGGACTCTTCCTGGGTCTCACCCACCCCCACCAAGTTTCGGTGACTCTCCAGGAACCATCTCCAGTCTGGCCTATTTTATCACCCCTCTTTAGAATCTAAATCTCTCCTCCAACTTTTCTTCCTAAAGGACTGACAAGACACTTCAATTTTTTTTTAAACCAAGTTGGGTTAAGACTCTCCAGTGGTTTCCTTGACCTTCGTGGCCTCAACCTCATTATCCAGTCTTCCCCCAGCGTCCCCCATCAGACCACAGTGCTACCTGACTGTTCCAGCTAAATGTCTCATTGGCTCTCCAGCAAACCCCTTGGTCAGCAATGCAGAAAACAGTCCCTGCCATTACACATCCTGCGCTGTCCCCACAAGGCCCTGTACACCTGTTCCAGCACTCAGTGTTCTCAGTCTGGGTCTCAACACCATTAGGGGACCTTCCTGAAGCAGGGCCCATCGGAGTCACCTGAGGCCGATAGGCACATGGACTCCTTTCTCTCCTCTCCCAGCTGTGACATGAGGATTGCTGCTGCGTCCCTGCACTCCCCAACACTAAGACCCTTGGGATTAGAAAAGCGTAGGGCAAGCTGGCCTTTCTGGATTCCTGCCCCAGCTGGCCAGGAACGTGGATCCCAGAAATAGGTTCTCCAGCCTGTGAATGGCAAAGGGATCCCAGAGGCGCTCTGGGGCCGCTGTCGAGCACCTGCCATGGCCCAGGCCCCTCAGGGCACTCACCCGGCTTCGGTGCAGTGGACAGCAGACTGGGCGGGGGCTTCACTCACCGCCTTCCCTTCTTTGTGGCCTGCATCTCAGCCCGTTTCCATCTGAGGCCAGGTGTAGAAGGGGTCCCGGAGGGCAGGTCGCACGGGGGGAGAACCGCAGGGTTGGGGACATTGCTCTTCTTCCTGCTGCAGAGAAGGGGTGAGGTGGTAAAGAGGGCCAGCTGGCGGCCTGTGTGTCCTTACGGGGCAGGGCACAGGAGGAAACACCCCCCCCACACACACACACCAGTGAGTAGAAAGGAGCTTCTGCGAGATGTGTCGTCCATGCCGCCTCTCTTCCTGCAAGTTTCAGCAGAGCGCAAGTGGACCCCCGCTGCTACTCCCGTTCACATTTTAGGCCTGGAATTCCACCTCGTCTCTGCCTTGTGAGATGCTTTCATCTTTCCAGGTCTCACCACACCCTCACCTCCTGTAGGACTTCCCTAACCCTACGAATTCACACACAGCACCTCTCCCCGTAAGCATGGCACTTGATTTCGCAGAATCCGTGTTCGCTGTCAGGGCGCAGGCGTCAGCCTCCCAGAGGGGCAGCTGGTCTAGCCGCTCCCCTGCAAAGCCGGCCCCCCCCGCCGGAGCTGCTCGGCGCGCGCCAGTGGGAATGCCTGGTGCCGGCGCACACCCGTCCGGTTCCTGGGCCGCGTGTGCGAGCAGGGGAAATGGGGCAGGAGCATGTAATGATGAAACCGGCTTCTACAAAGTGAGGCTCTTTGTACCAAAATATTTAATGAATATGCTGTTAAAATAAAACCAACAAAAGGAATAGTAATACAGTTTTACTGGTTTATATTTCAATTCATAAAGTTGACACACTGGAACTACCCTAGCACAATTTCCACGCACCTAGTTTGAGATGGGCTTACAGCTGTTTCGGTAACTGAACAAGAAAGACACAAAGCAGTGGAGGGTGTGGTTGGGGGGGGTTGCCACTTGTCACCTTCCAGATGACCTCAGCAAGCACTAGGACAGCCACTGGGAAAAGATACAAAACAAGCCAAGTATCTTTATACACAGACCAGTGCCTCTTAGAACAGCTACCTGCGCCCTGCGTGCGGAGACGAGGAGACCCTCGACGCCAGATGTCAGCATACCGCTTTATAAATTAAAAGACTAGGCGATCTTTTCTTTTTTTTTTTTTAAAGGTGCTAAAACCTCCATTCCATAGGTTTGAAGTGAGAACTTGCAATCCATCTGAACGAGGTCTGCACGCAGCCACGCTCTGGGGAGGGACACGGGCCAGCAGGACGGGGCCTCGGCACGCACATCCCACACCTGCGTTTTCACACACACACACACACACACACACACACACACACACACACAGAGTGCAGTGTCCTTCTTGCTTGTATGCCTTGTGCAAAAACACTAGGAACTTTTTAGTGAGGGAACGTTTCCCAGCTCTTGTGAGGGCCAGGAGGAGAGGGAACCCGACAAACCCGGAGTGAGAGCAAGTGCCCAGGTAGCCAAATAATTAGCTTGTGCAGATCAGTCGTGGTCTGGGATTTAAACACTGTCAGTTGGGCGCACTGGGAGAAGATATTTATATATATATATATACACACACACATGACACATGAAGCAAAATAAGATTTGTCCCCGTTATGATTAATCCTGTCTCACGTCGGTCAAGTCACGCAGCCCAGCCCCGTGAAGTTTCGGCAGCTAACACTAAAGAACAACAGGAACTAAGAGAGTTGCATAGAATTGATCAGAAACGTGAATAACGCCAAACCCAAAACCCGTGCATCGTGTAGTTTAACAGAACTAGGCGGCTGCGACTCTAACCAGGAAACCCTCCGATTTAAAACAAAGTGCTTCTCCACGCCTGCCTGGAGGACCCTACGCTGGCACTGAAGTAGGTAAGAATTATTTGAGTTACTGATCCCTGCCCGCTCCTCCCCCCAACCCCGCAATACATATAATATGTATATTAAAAAAAAAAAGATTAAAGGTTTAGAAAAAAACCAAAAGCCTGAAGGATCCCCAAACTCTGACAATGTCAACTCAGCCTTGGGCTGGGAGGTGGTGACCCACACCAGGAAGAGGCCTGGGCGCTCACACCGAGGACGCTTTCCCAGCGCGCGTGCAGAGCGCCACTCAGCCAGCAGGCCTGTCAGCATCAGCAGTTAGGAGAGCCTTACCCCAGAGGCTGCCCGCCTCATGAGCTCTGGTCCAATGACCTACCAACATGCTTCTATGGATCTGACTTAGGTACATTCTGGTCCTGGGACATGTCACAGAATCACACATCTGGCCAAAGAAGGCAACAAAAGGTGTCGTGTTTTCTGAAGGTGTCCGGAGGCAGCCGCTTCGCTCAGCAAGTCTCTTTCCCTTGAACGCCCGTTGCCGTCTTTATGGAGCTCAGTGTTCGGTTAAACCAGGTCTTCTTGGCGGCCTGGACCTCGTTTAGGGCAAGGCCTAAATGGTGCTCCAGGTCCTGCAAGAGGAACGACGTACATGAGCGTGCCGGCCCCGGTGTCGACGATGCTGCCTCCCCAGAGCTGAGCCAACACAAGACTTCAGCCCATTTACTCTGAGAGGTCTCGAAATTCCCCCAGTCTCCAACTGGCATAGAAGGATCTGGAATCCCTAGAGTTCTGGGATCATTCCTAGTAAACACCTCTCTATTTCTTGCCTAGTCTATTTATTAAAACCACCTCCTGACTGAGCGCCTCCCTCCCCTGTCCACCTATCACACACCAGGCAGAACGGGCTAGAGCTCCGGCTGGGACCGTGTCATTCTCTTCCAGCAAAGACCTTTAAAGTCTAGACTCCCAGGCCAGACATTTGAGGTGTTTCATGATTCGGACCCAGAGACTCTCGCCAGCTCAGTACCCACCTCCACCCCTAGCTTCCTGACACTCCTCTCTGGGCGGGCCCTCTCCTCCCTCTGCTGCTCCGCACGCCGCTCCCTCCACCGGGAATGCTCACTGTTCTCTCTCTTCTGCAGCTGCAACCCTTGTTCATTCTTTGACCACAGCTCACATACTGCTGCCTTGGTGGTGCTTTTCCTGATTGTCCTGGACAGTCACACAAGCCATGTCTTAGCTTTGCAACCCCAGCACCTAGAACAGGGCCTGGCAGAGAGCAGATGCCCGGTGAATGTGTGCGATGTGGGAGACCAGGCCCTAAGCTCAGTCCTGAACTCGGTCCCTTTCACAAACGGTGCTTAGGGCCCACGCTGCGCTCCATGAGGCCGCTCATGGAATTGGCCACACAGGATAAAGATGACCAAAGGCAGCCCCGATTTCTTCATCAGGAATGGAGGCTCAGATCCATCAGTAACACGTCCAAAGTCACAGAGCGAGTTAAGTGACGGGAGCTGGGACTAAGAGGTGGCACTGAGGAAGTCCTCAGACACTGTGCCGAGCCCTTTCTGTGCTTAGACTTCAAAGCAAACCACCAGATGGGGCCCTTGTCATCTCCATTTGCAGATGAGGAGCCTGAAGTTAAGGAGGCCGAGAACAAACCCACGTCACAGCTGCTGGTGGCGCCGTGGGGATTTCCAAGCAGGTCCCTGCTCCACCGAAAAGATTCCAAGCTTGATGGGACAATGCTCATTATGAGAAAGTCCAGTTCATGACAGGCCAAATACTAACCAAACACCCCCTGGTAAATAACAAGTAATGGGCTTCTTCCTAGAAGGATTATGGCCAAAGTTTAAAAGGGAAAAAAACCCCACACCGCGGACGCCGTTTCTGGGGTCTGCAGCCTACGGCGCGGGCCGGCGCTTACCTGTATCTTACACTCGGCCTCCACCAGCTGCAGCTTGGTCTGCGCCAGCTCCAGCTCCATCTCTCTCAGCTGGTTCTTCAGCGTCTCCTTCTCTTCATCCGTGTCCTCATCTAAAACTTCCTTAGCGGAGCTCATGCCCTTTATGCGACCTTCTTTGTTGAAAAATTCCCGGCAGCGCTCACAGTCGTCCACTTTTTGCTGAAAGGGAAAGTCAGGTGTGAACAGGCGAGGAGAAGCGGCCCGGCCCGAAGGTGTGGGCCTGTCCTTTCTGGGGAGCCGACAGCCGGCTGCAGGCCCGAGCACCCCGGCTCCCGAGAAGCTGTTCCCTTGGGAACTGGCAGATACCCGAGAGGGAAAGCCATGCAGCATCCTACACTAAGATCAATTAGAACATTCTTAGATCTTGGTCTGGTCATCTCACTTCCAAGGAACCTTGGTTAAAAAAGGGAAGATGCGGTGGTGACTGAAGATTTATGTACAAAGATTTTTCACTGCAGAATCAGAGACAGAGAAATAATGGGGGAGATTAACTATCCAACCACTGCGAGAAAATTCAATATATGCTGGGCTGCATCTATACAAGGAAGTACGCAGGCGGCCTCTACAAAGTGCGGAATTTTTCATAACATGGTAAAATGGTTAAATGCTGAGTGAACCAGGACACAGAAATGTCTGTAAAGCACGGTTACAAATAGACACCACACTTCATTAAAATAAGATGTCCCTGACTGGGAGAAACCTCATTTCATGTTCCTCTAAGAAAATATTCTGCCAATTAAACCACTTTATTTTGAGAGAGAGAGGAAGGGCGGAGGGAGAGGAAGAGACAATCCCAAGCAGCCTCCACCCCAGCACAGACGAAATGGGGCTCACACGGGGCTCGATCTCACAACACTGAGATTGAGACCTGAGCCAAAATCAAGGGCTGGATGCCTGTCCGACTGAGCCGCCCGGGTACCCCCAGTTACACCACTTTACAAGGCCATCAGTTATAAAATATGTCCCAATTTCAGGATGGAAACATGAAAAAAATGCGTATCTTAGAAAGACTAGCATTTTGTATACTGAAATAAACAGAATGAGCGCTGAAAGAACATACACCAACATGTTAATTACGATATTATCTATGGGCAATATAATTATAAGGGTTTATTGTCTTACTCTTATTTTCAAAATTTTCTGCAATGAGCACTGCTAGTTTTAGAATCACATAATAAATTAGTAATAAATTACATTAAAAGAAATTACCACTGCTAGTTAAACACTGCTTAGGATGGAGGCCAGGTCTTGTTCCAGGTAAAACGGTGATGTGTGTGAATAAGGCCATGAGCCCAGAACTCTCCCACCTTCATCCTTTAGCAAGTTACTCGTCCTGGGATAATCTGACGAGCACTCTACTACCGCAGCGGCTTACGGAACGCAGTGGCTGCCAGGGTGGCTCGGTCGGTGAAGCGTCTGCCTTTGGCTCAGGTCATGATCTCAGGGTTCTGGAATGAGCCCCGCGTGTCAGGAAGCCTGCTTCTCCCTCTGCTCCTCCCCCGCCGCTCATGTGCACTCTTGCTCGCTCTCTCAAACAAATAAAATCTCCCAAAAAAATTTTTTTTTAAATTAAAAAAAAAAAATGCACCAAGTTATAATAGCCCCTGAATGGGCAACCGAGACATTAAAAACTGAAAGTCCTCATTGGATTTGGATCCATTATAGGGAACTGAGCCCAGGGAGGAAGCGGAGCGCCGTCATTTTACACAACGAGGGCGGTGGCAGTGACACCACAGGCCTGACCGCTGCACCCCCGGCCTGAGCCCGACCGCCGCCCGCAGGCCTCCTTCACCCACACAGCGCCGCAGCGATCACCTGCTCTACTGACGTCTGCCAATCTCGGGTCACTTTTTGTGACAGTCACGTCATCCAGACGATGTTACGTGAGGAAAAGGGCATTTGTATTTCGAGATCTAAAACCAGAGCCCCCGGGCTGTGTCGTACCCCTTCCAGAGGAAAGCAGCAGAGGGTTAGTTTTCAGCCCCAGAGCCAGGCCACGACTGGCCCCTTGTCAGGTACATGCAAGCTTCTCTCACTTTTGAAATCCAAGTAAACCACCCCCTAGCACAATGAGCTAGATGGTACAGAACAGAAGCTCTTTGGTAAAGGAAAACTTACCCAAATTTTCTCAATTTCCACTTTATTAGCTGTCTGCTGCTTCTCCAATCGTTCACTTAACTGAGAACAAATCTGAAGAAACAAACAAAGTGACAATCTCGTGAGCAATGTCGTGCAGAAGCTGGGCCTGGGAGGAATTCTACGGCGGAGCGGAGTGGCTGAGGGCGCGTGGTGGGAGGACGAGCCCAGGCTCCCCTGCTCTGCTGCCACCGGTTTATAGACACTTGACAGCCTCACGAGCCAGCCCAAGATCCGAATTTAGGAAAGAACAAGACCAGTTTAGTTACGTTCTTAAAACTCAACCCGCCAGGGAAAGGAGCGGTTCTACAGCATGTGACCGCGTGTGAACACGAGGCTGTAAGGACAGGGTGGCTTTCATTTATTAAATGCCTGTTTATATGCTGGGCACTATGCCAGGCTCTCTACAGACCTGATCTTATGGAATCCTCTCGACAGATCTCTGAAATAGTGATAGTTTCTCTGTGTCAGCGCGGAGAAGCAGTGAAGTCACTTGCCCAGTGAAGTCACCGGTCAGTGTAGGTGGCAGGTGGGTGTGGAGGGGACATATTTATCCAGACAAGCAGGCTTCCAGAAAACACGCCCACTTAGAGGGTGCTCAGACTCACCTGCTTGTAGTCACCAATGATAGAACTGTTTTTTCTAATCTCAGATTCTGCTTTGTCAAGTTCCCGACGACACATTTCTTTTAACTGCACACATTTAAAAAAAAAAAAAAAAATGGAAAAGGAAAAGTGAATGTTTTAAGGGAAATATAAAGCCCTGGCACTGGCTGCTTCGTTCTGGGCTTTCCAAAAAGTACCTGACTACTCTGGCAGGGCTGCATTTCAACCACATGGTCTCGATGCCAGGAGAGGGAGAGAAAAGTCAAAACTCCCAAAAGATCAAACCCCATTTTGGAGTGGGGCTTTTGCTAAGGTTCCTCCCTGCCTGTGAACTTGAGCTGAGGAGGCAGCACAGACCCAACGGACTAAAGCTCATCAGAGGACTGCTGTGTCTTTGGAACAGAGACAGGGCCTCATCGTCTTTCAGCTCAGGCCATCCTACCAGAGACCAGAGAGTGTCACCATCATGGAGAACCACGGGGGGAAGAAAGGGCTTCCTGCAGGGTATGCAGCATACTGTGTCCCCAGTGACTGTGGAGAGCTGGCTCAAGACAGGCTTTCCAGAGTCTGCTCTGTGGGGGAGATGCCAGGGGACAGGTAGGGGAAGAGTCAGACATCATGTCTGCTTTCCTTCTGCAGAAATGCTTTCCTTCTGCAGAAAACTCTCTTCATCACATTCAGTTGCTGACACACAGGAATTTCTCTTGTCCCAAGGAAGGATGGGCTCTGCCCCAGTGTCTCCTCTTACGCCCCAATTATTAACTATTACACTTTACACAGTAACTAGAAAAAGCCTTGGGAGAGAAACTGAAGCCAGCTGTCTATGGTTCCCCAGTGCCAACAGGAAGCTGCCAGATGGACTCGAGACTCTCAGGCACGGACAAGACACAGAGGCGCGTGGGAGGGGCAGAGCTCCCCTCACCTGAGCAGACTCATCTTCCAGCCGTCTTTTCTCTTCTTCAGCATCAATCAACTTTTGTTTAGTCATAAGCAACTCCTTATTGAGTGCATCTGCCTTCTCTTCAGCCTGAAACATGTAAAAGACGCTGTCATAGAACAAGAACTGAGAACCAGATGGGATTTGAATTGCTCAGGACAATCCCGTTTTAATGTGACAGAGAAAGTGAGCCAGAGAGTGGAAAGATGCCAGAGGTCACACGGAGACTGCCTGGCCCAGGCTCTTGCACAGACATCATGTGGGACAGTGGTTAGAAGCTCAGCCTTTGGCATCAGACAGCCTGGGCTCAGCCCCCATCGTTCTCTGACCATGTGCCACTTGGACAAGTCACTGAGACTCTTTCTGAGCTTTGGGCTTGTCATCTGAGGGATACGGCACAGGAAGGACCCAGCACAGCACCTAGCAGACAGTACACACTCAATAAAAGGTAGTGGTCATGACCACTAACAGTAATAATAAATCCTGGTTTTCTTCCCCAAGACTCAGTATTTCCTCTGCTTCCTCAAACAAGGTCTACATTTCATTCTCATCACGTGATAAAGGAGGCCGCCTCTTTCCTGGCACTCACTTTCCACGATCGGAAATGGCCACACCCCAGTTCTTTTTGAAAACATGAGAAGGTCTGGTGGGCAGATCTGGCGACCTAAGTGAAAATGAGACACTGATGCCTGACGCAGGAGTCCCTGACACTTGGCATTCCACGGATAACCAACGATGAGCACATCAGAGCGCAGCCACAGAAACGGGGCCAAAGCTCCTAGAGCTCCACAGCATCAGACAGAGAGAGTCTCTGCCAGCTCCTTACACACAGCCCTCTTTTTTAACAATGAATGGAGGTGGATTAAACAGTTTCTGAAATTAAACAGAGTTTCTGATGTCACTAGCTGAAGAGGTGTCACGGAGCACCTGCACTTTGCACCACACCACACTTGCTCTGAAGTATCTTCTCTGGGAGGAGCAGGAGCGGCAGAGCTGGGGCCTTACACGGAGAGCGGAGGATGGCTTGATAACGTGACCTCAAAAGGCCATGCATTATGGCAAGTTGCACATGTGTGCAGTTAAGTGGGGTCTTAGAGTTAGTTAAGGCCTGTCCTGTCTGGGCTGTGGCCTGTCAGCTCCTTCTCTACCTCTAACCCAAGAAACAATGAAAGGAAATGAGAACCGAAAAACAGAGGAAATTTCTAGTGAGGAGAACTAAATCCTGTTACAGATTGGTTTTTCTTCAATCTTTCTCCTCTCTCCCTGGACTCCCTTACCATCTCCTGAGCAGTGCTCTGGAGCCTGAGCACATGTACGTTCTCTCGGTCACTCAGCATTACTATCACAGTAGGAATTCTGAGGAGTGTGAAAGAGCCAGGTTACGAACTGCGTCTCTGAAGTCAAGTCTTCCCTGCACACCCTGGTTGCCCTCAAGCTCTCATGGCGCACACAGCAGAGCTATAATCTGCAACCCAGTGGTGTGACATTAAGTCCAGTGTTTGTGCCATCTCTCCAAGAGCTGATGACTCTCAAGGCTGTGTGAGTGGGAGGTGCACAGAAGTTACTAGACTGGCCTAACCAGTGTCCCCTCAGGGCACCATACTCCCTGCACTCTATCTGCATGAGCATATGAAGAGGGAGCATCTGGTGATTATATAAACACAAATCCTGACTTCCACTTCTCCTCATGAAGGACTAACAGGAACCAGATTTATCCTCCCACTGCAAGCAAAAAACTGGACAAAGTGTATGAAACTACTGTTTTCAGACAGTGAAAACAATACATGCAGAACTGTGGTTCCTGGGAGAAAGAAAACAAGATGAGTCCCACTATCACCCTGGGTTTCTACCTAGGGGCACATTCTGGCCTAAGAAGGAGGGTGAAGGCTTCCAAACAGAGCATGTCTCAAAAGGTCAAGGAAGCAGAGTTAAGGGACCAGGGATGCTGAGGTGGTTGGAAGCTGGGGGGCAGAGGCCTAGAAATAGGAAAGCTCTGAAGTAGCTCATACGGTAATAGCGGAGATAAACTGAAAACATGAAAGTACCCAATTAAACCAAAGAAGACAGAGAGGTGCCTGCCTGGCTCAGCTGGAAGAGTGTGCAACTGTTGATCTCTGGGCTGTGATTTCAAGCCCCATGTTGGGTGTAGAGATTACTTTAAAAAAAAAAAAAATCTTTAAACCAAAGGAGGCAGAAAAGGAGAAAGAAAAAGCAAATGCAACAAATAGAGAACAATAAGCAAGGTGGCAGACTTAAATCTACCATATAAATATTTACATTAAATGTAAATGGTCTAAACATTCCAATTAAAAGATTATCAGACTAAATAAAATAATCAAGACCCAACTACATGCTGGCTACAAAAAACCAGTTTTAACTATAAAGACAGGGATAAATTAAAGGTCAAAGGATGGAAAAGGATGTATACTAGGCAATACCATGAAAGCTGGAGTGATTATTAATATCAAAATAGATTTCAAAGCAGAATACGACTAGGGACAAAGAGGGACATTTCATAACAATAAACGACTTGCTCCACTGAGAAAGTGTAATAATCTGAAATGTATAAATAAGTTCAAATTACAGGGAACAAAAACTAACATAATTGAAAGGTGAAATAAATGCACAATTAGAGTCTTCTTCACTGTCCTCTCAGTAAGCAACAGAAGAAGTGGAGAAGGAAAACCAGTATATTCATGGAAGATTTCAATAATACTCAACCAACTTGACCAAACTGACATTTATAGAACGCTGCACCCATAACAACAGAACACACACATTTTCCACCTGCAAATAGACATGCACCCAAATAGATCCTAAGGTAGAGGCCCTATAATAAGCATGAATATGTTTCAAAAGGATTAAAACCAGAAAGGATAAGTAGTCTGATCACAAGTGAATTAAATTATAAAGTAACAACAGAAAAAATTCTGGGAGGGGCACCTGGATGGTTCAGTTGGTTAGGCGTCTGCCTTTGGCTCAGGTCCTGGGACCTGGGATTGGGCCCTGTGTCCCACTCCCTCTGTCCTTCCCCTCCACTTGTTCTTGCTCAAAAAAAAAAAAAAAAAAAAAAAAAAAAAAAAAGTGACTGATTTTTGGGAAAAATCCTTAATAGTTGAAAATTAAACAACACACCACTTATCAATTCACAGGTCAAAGAAAAACCAGTGAGAACTGAATGAAAATAAAAACTTAATATATCAGAATATCAGCAAGTGTGGGATGCAGCTGAAACACTGCTTCAGGGAGATTTATCACTTTAAATGCTTATTTTAGAAAAACAGGGTCTAGAATTAATGATCAATTAATGATCTTTCTTTTTAAGATTAGCTAGAAAAAGAGCAGGGGTGCCTGGGTCGCTCAGTCGGTTAAGTGTCTAACTCTTAATATCAGCTCAGGTCATGATCTCAGGTCATGGGATCAAGCCCCAAGTCTGGCTCTGCGCTCAGAGGCGAGTCTGCTTGAGATTCTTTCTCTCTCTTTCCTTCTGTCCCTCTTCACTCCATGTGAGCTTGCTCTTTCTCTCTCTCTAAAATACATAATCTTAAAAAAAAAAAAAAAAAAAACAAGTTAGAAAACTCTATAACTCTCTCTAAAAAAAAAAATCTAAAAAAAAAAAAAAAAAAGATCAGCTAGGAAATGGAAAAAATTAAACCAAAAATAAAGTTACGAAAAACAAATAACAAAAAGCTAAAATCGATGAAACAAAACAAATAGAGAAAAAAAAATTCAAACCAAAAACTGTATTCTGAAGAAACCAACATACCTGATAAATTCCTAGTCAGATTAAGGAAAAAGGAGAAAAGACACAAATTACTCATATCTGGAATGAAAGACAGAGTATCTCAACAGATCCTATAAACATTTAAAAAGTAAGGAAATAAAAATAACTATACCAATACCTTCAACTAAAATGATGAAGTTACCTGAAAGACACAATTATGAAAACAGAGACAAGAATTAGAAAATTCCTGTACCTGGAAATAAACTGAATTCATAATTAAGTAATTTCCCAAGAAAATTCCAGGCCCACATGGCATCACTGGGGAATCAAAGATTTAGTCAAGAAATAACCCTACATAAATTCCTTAAGCAAACAGGAGGGAACACGTCCCCGTTCATTTTAGAATGCCATCATTACTCTGACACCAAAACAAGATAAAATGTTAGGGAAACTCCAGACAAGATACTCCTCATGAACACAAAAACTTTAATACAAATAAAAATCTTAAGGAAAAAAAGGAAACCCCAAGTTTTCTAAGGAGGCAAAGGTTGGTTTACATTGAAAACTCAAATTATATCACCATATTCACAGAATTAGGAGAAACAGCAAGTGACCACGTCAACAGATGCAGGAAGAGCATCTGACAAAACTCAACACCCATCACAACAGAGCTCAGTGCAGAGGGAGAAAGGAGAACTTCCTCAAACTTATCTAGGAAAACCTCACAGGGGATGGCTGGAGGCGATGGTGCCCTCTCTTTCCATTCAACATTGTTCTGAAGATCCTGGTCGGTGCAGGAAGGCAAGGAAAAGAAAATGGCACAAAAGACTTGAAAGGAAGTAAACTGTCTTTATTCAGAGATGAACTGACTGTGTACATGGAAAATGCTATAGATAGTAAACCAAAAAGCTACTATAATTGTAAGTGAATTCAGCAGGGTCATAGCACAGAAGGTCATGTAATCAATTTTATTTCTAAGAACTAGCAATAAACAATTGGAAAACACAATATCCTTTACAATAAATTAAAAAAATGTGTAAGTCTTGCGAAGTGAAAACTAAAGAACGATGCTGAAACTGAAAAAGACCCAAATAAATGAAAATTATAACCTATTCATGGATTGGAAAGTTCAATTATTATTCAGATGATAATTCTCCCCAAGCTGACAGGTTCAATGCACCTCCACTCAAAATCCCAGAAGCTTTTATTTCTAGAAGTTGACAAACTGATTCTAGTACTTACATAGAAATGCAAATGACAGAATAGCCAAACTATTCTTTTAAAAAGAACAACAAAGTTATTGGACTCCCATGACCTGATTTTCAGATTGTAAAGCTACAGTGATTGAGACCGTGCTGTTAGCATGAGGATACACATAAAGATCAATGGAGCAGGCATGGAATTGAGGAGACCATCCATACAATCGATTTTTGATAAAGAAGCCAAAGTAATTCATTCAGGAAAGGTTTGCCAGCTGTCCACGGTCTCAGATCTAGGGTGCAGTGTAGCCAGACTGTAAATCTCAGCGGGTGGGCTCCTGAGTATTTCCCTCACCTTGATTACCCTCAGTTTAGAGAGTGTGCCAGAGGGAACTCAGGTATGGTCCTGCTGGCCCTATGCAACAGGACCTCGTGCAGTGTTAGGTCTGGGCAGGACTCCTGTTTCGTAGAGGCGACAGCATGGCTAGGCTCACCTAGAGTCTCTGTGGCTAACTAGCAATCTCCTGTGTAACAAAAGTGACATAAAACATCAACTGAAAATTCAGAGTGTTCTGGAAACCTGGTAAGGCACACAACAGAGTTTTACTCTGGGATACAAAAAGGGAAAAGCTGGAAATAATGAATTTCTTTCAAAACCTGACTGAAAGGGCACCTGGGTGGCTCAGGTCACGATCTCTGGGTCCTGGGATCGAGCCCTGCATTGGGCTCCCCACTCATCAGGGAGTCTGCTTGTCCCTCTCTCCCTGTCCCTTCCCCCACTTGTGCACGCTCTCTCAAAAAAACCTGAGTCCCTGAAGGCCAAAAACAAAAAAAGGGGGTGAGAGGACCCCATTCCCCTCGCTTGAGAACCTAGCTGACTTTCAGTGATAATTCTAAAGGAACAAGAGAAGACAGACTTGGAAAGGGACTCCAAGCCTACTGTGGGCAAGGTGTATCTTCTCAGCACCATAGTAGCCGGCTGGAGGAAGAGACCCCAGTTTGAAATTCCTGAGCCCTAAGGGGAGGAGGGGCCCTGCTCCTCTGAGCCGAGTTAGGAGTGTGAGCTCTGGTGTCAGGCCACCTGGGTTTTAATCTGAAATGTCACGCTATACCGCAGTTTCCTCATCAGTAAAACAGGGATCATATTGTACCTCTGACATGACATGGACTGTTTTGAGCACAAAAGCTCTTAGAGCAACGCCTGGAACTCAGTAAGTGTTCAGAAGACGTTTGCTTGTTGTCACCATCTACGTTTCTGATGTAGTTATGACACCAAATCGCAGCTTCCTATTCCGTATTTATTTTGGAGACAGCAGAGCATTGTAGACAAGCCTGGGGCATTCCAATCAGTCAGGCCTGGGCCAGAGTCCTGCCTCTGCTTTCTCCACGGTGCCTCCATCTCTCTCTGCATCTCAAGTTCATGATTGTTACAAAACCCCTCATCCATCCGTGGGGCTCATGTAACCCTCCTCACAAGGCTGAGGCAAGGGTAAGAGATACTAGATGTTAGCCAAGAGCTTCTGACAGTGCCGATCACAAAGAACATCAGGAAAGGGGAATTCACATTATTTTGACTATTTCTCACTCCTGGTTATCAGGAAGGTTAAAGAACCTAGCTCTTTACTGTGTCAAGATAAGGCAACTTGCAAAAAAAGTTTACACCATTTAGGAGCAGACTTCGAGAACACGAGAATCCGTGCCCACCTGCAAAAGGGGACATCAGTGTGACCGCTGGGCCTGGCAGGGGACAGTGCAGCAGCTCACACTAAATATCCACCTGGGGTCTTCGCTCAAGTTGCCTCTTCCTACAATTTTTTTGAACACAAAGCTCCTATCCAGGACCCCTTCTTTTGTCTTTTTCACCTCCTTTCTGCACGATCCCCAGCTGCTGCGGAGCCACTTTCGGGGCGCACTGTGGTCTGGCTTCAGTGGTTGCTGCTCACAGTCAGCCGCCTCCCTCCACGCACTGGGCAGAAAGGCCTGAACAGGAGGGGACGACTTCTAGAGCATTCCTACCAAGAACAGAGCGCATGCTGGGACTCTGCACTGGAAGGCGGGGACTCGAACCTGAGGGCCAGACTGTGGTGAACTCCTAGTTCCGGTTACTGAGGACTAATGACCTGGAAACTGCCTCCCTTCCAAAGTGGAAAAAGCCTCCTTCTCAGTCACACGGAGCGAGGCGCAGCTGACAAGCAGAAGGAATCAGCGCGGCCCAAGGCTGGCTGTATTTGGTAGTGCTTTTCACATTCACCAAGTCATGGTGTTCTCCTTGTGCCCGGGGACACAGCTAATATTCCACCTTCCCACCTTTTGCTCTACTTGAAAGGACAGTAGCTGGTATTAGAATACGGGTCTATTCAGGGAGGCTGGGTGGTGAGGTTGTTAAGCGTCCAACTCTTGGTTTTGGCTCAGGTTGTGACCTCAGGGTTGTAAGCCTGAGCCCGGTGTCCGGCTCTCCTTCCTTCTTCCTCTGCCTCCCCCACCTCTCCCCTGCTCCGCACTCTCTCTCTCTCTCTCTCAAATATTCTTTTTTCAAATAAATAAATCTTTTTAAAAACAAAAAAGAAGTCTACTCAAAACTGTTTACTCCACAACTCTATTTCTTTTCTTTTTTTTTTTAAGATTTTATTTTTTTATTTGACAGAGAGAGATCACAAGTAGGCAGAGAAGTAGGCAGAGAGACAGAGGGGGAAGCAGGCTTCCCACCGAGCAGAGAGCCCGATGCGGGGCTCGATCCCATGACCCTGAGATAATGACCCAAGCCGAAGGCAGAGGCCCAAACCACTTGAGCCACCCAGGTGCCCCTCCACAACTCTATTTCTAAAGAAAACAAAAACTGGTAGATACTGCCATCTTGCTCTCTTTTCATCTGATGTGTGAACACTTTGAGAATCTAATGAAAGCACAGACTTTCAAAGAAATACAGAACACGGTATTTTCCTACACATTTGGTGGATGCCAAGGACCTTGTGAAGTTCACAGATCTTATGGGGTTCAACACATCCCGCAAGTCCCCTATAAGCTCTTAACAGCCTGAGCCTCTATCTAGAACCTTAGGAAACCAATGAGCAGAAGAGTAGTCTTAGGAGTCTGACAGGGAAATATATGAGTCAGATGTTGGCAAACTACAGTCCATGTGCCAAGTCCAGCCTCTACCTACTCTTGTAAATAAAGTTTTATTGGAACACAGCCACACTCATTCCTTTACTTATTGTCTACGGCCACTTCTGTGCCAATGGCAGGGTTTGATGTTGCCACAGAGACCATCTGGCCCACAAAGCCTAAAATATTTACTATCCATTCCATCAAGGCGGAAGTTTGCCAACTTCTGACCTAAACGATGAATGAAAGACCACACATTTTCAAAGGGAGGCTGCTAGCACAGAAAGTGGACAAACACTCTGCCAGGAAAGCCGTCATCTTGAACTTTTTAAGATTAGGAGGAGCAAAGAAAGAACAGCCACCAGCTGAGTTTACCAGTGAAGTCGCAAGCCGTCAGGCCCCGAGCTTCCTGACAACCAGCGTGCTTACTCCACAGGCACCTACTATGCAGGATAACAAAATCTCTTCTTAGAGAAGATAAGTAAAGGATAATGATTAAATGCTACTGCCAATTGTGGGAGCCTAAGAATTAGTCAAAAGGCCTGGCATCAAACAGTGCTGGGAAAGGAGTTCAGGGACGGCCTCTAGAACAAGAGAAGAGTGTGTGGAAAGGAGGGCTTACCAGAAAACCCCTGAAGGAAAAGGAGGGAAGCAACAGTGACACGAACAAATGATTTTGCAAGAGGGACACTTTACAGGTGACATAGTAGGACGACAGATACTGTGACTCAAGGACCGTACATGATAAAGGGAGAAGCTGAGAGTTTCAAAATAATCCATCCCTTTGGCCCTGTTAGACTCACGTTATCCAGGTCCTTCCGCAGAGCAATCTTGCTGGTCACCAGCTCATGGGCTAAGTCATCATTTTCCTGTTCCAACCTCATGTTAGCTTCTTGTAGACGCCGGTTCTCCCGCTGAAGGGTAGAAAGAAACCAGTTACAGACATGTAAAAATCAGATGGAGATGATAATTTCTCATGGCTAACCCTCATGGAAGTAATGGAAGGAGCGGCTGGTCCTAATGTGCTAGCAAGCAACAATTTCTTCTTTTCTTTCTCTAACCAGAAATACTTAACTGGCCTCAGTGACCTTGCCAAGCAGCTACTTCTGATTAACCGTGACAAACGGCCACTGTACTGTGACAACCCAGGCAGCTGGTTTAAAGCACAACAGATCTTACTTTCTTATTTGCAAATTCAAACTGAAACTTGAACCTACAAACAATGGATCTGAATTTTTAAAAGAACTCAGCAAACCTAGTTACATGCATGATTATAGGAAATGAAAGGCTGGAAGATCTTCACACTGACACAGGCCAAAAGCAAACGAACCTCAAATCGCTCGATAGGGTCTTCTTGTTGGGCCTGCTGTTCCCTCATGGTGTGATACTCTTTTTCATATTTTTTCAACTTCTTCTGACTAATCTGTAGGATAAACCATGGCACAAATTAAAAAGCATCAGAAAGTGATACGTGTCTCAGGACCTGTGCTGACCTGGGCATCTTCAGTCACTGTGGGAATGGTGTAGCCCAAAAACCTCAGACCTGAGTCCTGTGGTCCCTGATCACCACCTGCCTCCTCTGCCATTTTATTGTGCCCACACCAGCACTGCTGCAAGTGCTTTCAATCTGTGACCTCAGGATACCTCGACAAGATACAGTTTATCATCCTCATTTTATAGGCAACTTAATGGAGATTTGAGGAGGTTATGTAATTTGACCAAGGTCACTCAGTTAAGACAGGAAGATCTGGGAGTGGAGCCCAGGCAGCTAAACTCCATGCAAAGTCCAAGCTGTACTCACCTCACTATCCTATACCTATCACTTTCCCTCTCTACTAGCTCCTTCTGTGCAGCTATCTAACAGACACAATTCTCACTGCCCTTAAAAACACCATTCTAGGGGCACCTGGGTGGCTCAGTGGGCCAAAGCCTCTGCCTTTGGCTCAGGTCATGATCCCAGGGTCCTGGGAGCCCGAATCGGGCTCTCTGCTCAGGACGGAACCTGCTTCCCTTCCTCTCTCTGCCTGCCTCTCTGTCTACTTGTAATCTCTGTCAAATAAATAAATAAAATCTTAAAAAAACAACAACAAAAAACCCCACACAACACCATTCTACCAACCACTCCACTTAGCTGCTCTTCTGCCCAGCAGATTACTGTCCTCTTGCTCTCAAGCTGCTTCTTACCAGCCACGGCAAACCACAGGTGTATAAGTTTCACTTCCAGTGCTTCATGGTCTCTCTTCAATCTCTCTAAATCAAGCTTTTTTTCTGACTGCTCCATAGGAAGACTCTTGAAGGTCACTAGCATTTTCTTTTTCACTCCATCCAGTGGGTCCCAACTCTCCCCAGCTAGACTTCAAAATTCCTGCCTTTCCTTAACACGACCTAATGACTCTTCTTCCCTCCAAAAAAAATCATCTCTCTCTTTATTCTCTCATCTCTCCTTCTACCTAAACAGTCCCCTGCCCTTGACCTTACAGGCTAGCCTGTTTTTTCCTTCAATCTGAACATAACCAAGGGCATCCCTTTAAGATGCAACTCTTACTCTTTTGATTCCTTCCTTTAAACCACTAACTCATTCCCTTTGGTATCTTTTAAATTATACTTTTAAATACTTGGAAACGTACAAAATAGAGAAGTGCTAAAACCAGTATGTGCAGCATAACGACCGATTAGAAAGCGAACACTCACTGCTTCCCGAGGCTTTAATATAATCAGCATAGTACTTCTGGCTCACAAATCTGACTTTCAGCTCCAGGTCATTAGGAATCTCGGAGCTGGGCTAGTCTAACTTCCTTATTTTACAGGCAAAGAAACGGAGACCTCGAAAGGGAATGGGACAGCCCCAAGTGTACAGCATCTCCAGTCTCTTGTTCCATGATTCCCTTTCCACCTCACAGCAGCTGCCTGCTGTTTCCCTCCCACTGACTCTCTGGACAGTGCCCTTGTCCGATGTTTACAGGTATGCCTCAATCAGAGCTTATTCCTGGAGTCTGGTTACTGCCTGTGGGCAGGCAGCCAAGAACGTAACACTACGCCCTGGCTGCCGTCTTTAGAGAGAAGCCCATTAAACACGGGGTGAGGCCACAAGCCGGAAAGTGACATCTTTAAAACCAGATCTTCTGTGGTTTAAGGACAATGCTGGGGTAAATGTTTGTGTACGTAAGTGATTCACAAAGAAAGCACCTAAATAAAACATTGATGTGATCAGTAAATTTATAAATAATCCTAACAGATCAATAGTAGAGGAACAGACAAAAATGAGGTCTGTGGGCAGCAAACACTCCCCCCCAGAGTTCTCTGCGCTCAGTATGGGTAACTGATCAGGGAGCACAGGGGTTAGGAGGCCCCCTGGTACTTGATTTAAAAAAAAAAAAAAAAAAAGAGAGTTGACATCAAATCCTACAAAACATTCTCATGAATCGTCAGGATTCTTCACCTTCTCATTCTCATGATGGAGTAAGGAAGAGCTATTTCTGTCCCCTCCAATAAACATACATTATAAAAGGCTGATTATAAAGTAATTTCTTCTATATTTTCTTATCCCTTAAGATAAATGCCTCATTATCAGAGCCAAAGGGCTGACTCTGCCTCAACATTGTAACAGTATTATTGTACACTGGGTACCTGAGAGATGCAAGACTCTTTACACATGCTACCGCATCTGGTTCTGACGTTTTCATGATAGAATACAGGCATTTCTTTATGTACTTCCCACGTTTTCCAAATTTTCTGCCTTAAGCATGATTTATTTTTATAATTAAGTGAACAAAGTAGGGGCACCTGGATGGCCCAGTCGGTCAAAGCGTCTGCCTTCAGACCTGCCTGGATCCTGGGATCAAGCCCCACATCAGGCTCCCTGCTCAGTGGGGAGTCTGCCTCTCCCTCCGCCCCTTCCCCTGCTCACATTCTCTGTTGCTGATTCATTTTCTCTCTGAATTAAATAAACAAATAAAATCTAAAATAAATGCAATTTAAAAATAATTATTAATAATTTTAAAATAATCCTGATAATTGTTCTGGACTTCCTTAAGGTACCTTCTTGTTATTAATAATTTTAAAATAATCCTGGTAATTGTTCTGGACTTCCCTAAGGTACCTTCTTGCTCATTTCTCCAGACAGTGGCCCCTACCTGTGCTTCTGAGTCAGTCCTCAGGGGCCACCCCTCAGGACCAGATACAAACAGAGGTCACCATCTTCCTCACTGGTCTGGAGGTCTGACTTCACCAGCTCTGGCTTGCTCTCCCATTTCTCATCCTCACTTATTCCTGGTCTCCCCTCTCTTCACCACCTTATCCCCCACCAAAGACAAAAAATAAATAAAACCAACGCTGCTTATAATGGGTTCATACCTCATCCTGACTTTTGGAGCATGGGCGGCTGTATGCCACAGCCAAGTAATTCAGGCTTCCCCTGAGGAATGGACCCCATGAAAAGGCAGATGCCTGATACCTAAATGGGGAACCGACAGGTATCAGCTACAAAAGCCACAACTCCAGCCTCCTTACTAGGCTGCAGCCCAGAGAGACCAGTACCTGTCAGCCTGCCTGTCCCACTATCAGTGCCCTCCCCAGGCCAGAACTGCCTCATTGTCGTCCCTTGCCCATGCACAAAGAGAGGTGCCCACAAATGCTTGTTAAATTAATGAGAAAGGACCCCCTCCTCTTCTCTGCATCCACCTTTCTTCTGAACAGAAATGGCAACCACAGTGAACACAGAGCGCAAGCCTGGTCCCCTGCCTGGACAACCCCGTACCTCGTTCCCTCCTACTCACCTCTCAGAGATGAGCTCCAGCACTGCTTTACTGAACCCCTCCCCGGCACTTCTTCCCCCTACCAGGCCAGGTCTTTGCTACATATTCTCATAACACCAAGTCAATTCCTTCGTGGCACCCGTCCAAGTTCACAATTATTTCGTTATGTGCTCACTTGATTTGTCTGTCTTCCCACTGGGAAACAGGCCCCATCTGTTTTGCTTACCCCACATCTCCAGTACCTAGCTCAATGCCTGGAACGTAACTGGGGCTCGATAATCAGATGCCGAACAAATCAAGGCCAATGGCCTTCCTTTTACCCTAATATGGATGCAGCAGGACATTCGTTTACCCAACAGTTGAGCAGTGTTCCTCGTGAGGCATTAGTGATACAAAGATGTATACAGAACACGATATGCAAGCTCCGCAAAGGTAGGAACTTTCGTTTACTATAAAATTCCTAATGCCTCGCAGAGACTGCAAGCATGGAAATACTCAATGAACAGACAAAGTCCCCACTCTTAAAAGTCTAAGGTTCATTTTTTCGGTCTCTTACTTATACCAATAACATTTTAATTGAATTCAGGAAGAAGGGAAGCTACAGGCTCAGTCCTGAAGCTCTAAATCATACCTACCATTAACGGACTCCTGTCAGAAGAATGTGAAAGCCACAGCCTCACACACAGAGGTATTTTTGCCCTCAAAGAAGCTTAGTTTTGAAATTTGTTCTGTTTAAATGTACTTTCGGGGGGGAAAACTCTAATATAATTCCCTAGGATAAGGCTATGTTTGTAATTTAGGTAAAACTAATTTTATGTCCCATTGCAATTAGTACATTGTTTCTTAACACTGTTAGAGACAGCACTATTTTAAAAGTCTCCTAAAAGCCATGGTTCCCATAAAAAGCACTGTCCCGGGGCACCTGGATGGCTCAGTGGGTTGAGCCTCTGCCTTTGGCTCTGGTCATGATCTCAGGGTCCTGGGATTGAGCCCTGCGTTGGGCTCTCTGCTCACGGGGAGCCTGCTTCCCCCTATCTCTCTGCCTGCCTCTCTGCCTACTTGTGGTCTCTCTAATAAATAAATAGATAAAATCTAAAAAAAAAAAAAAAAAAAAAAAGGGCACTGTCCCTGTAAAAAAGCATAGAAGCCAGGGCACCTGGGTGGCTCAGTGGGTTAAGCGTCTGCCTTCAGATCAGGTCATGATCCTAGGGTCCTGGGATCGAGCCCTGCATCGGGCTTCCTGCTGCAGTGGGGAGTCTGCTTCTCCCTCTGCCTCTGCTCCTCCCCCTGCCTCGTGCCCCTGTATTCTCTCACGTGCGCTGTTTCAAATAAATAAAATCTTTAAAAAACCCTAAAGAGCATAGGAGTCAACCCTGCCCCAACCCTACACCAGCAATAAAGCATTCTGCATACCATTTGAGAGGACTCATGAGCTCCCTGAGGCCACCCAAAGTCTCAGGTTAAGGAACCCTGAATCAGAGAGAAGGTGGAGGCTTGGACCGTGCCAGTTTGGTATCTTCGTAGAAGTATGTATTTTATCCCAAACACTTCTCTCTCGCTCACTGGTCATTTATCTGTTATAGGAATTAGATAAGGCTCTCTTAAAACATCCCCAGGAGAGCTGGTACAGACCTGGTAGAGAAAATGAGAGAGCGGCCACTGACATAGGTGAGAGGGAAGTGGTACAGTCTGTCATAGAGAGCTTGGGTTTTGCAGGTGGACGGACCCAGGCCTGAGCCCTGGTTCTGCCACTGACTCACTCCATCCCTGAGGGTGAGCTGCCTTACCTCAGCTTCAGGTTCCTCATCTGACAGAATTCCAACAGTCCTTCTGAGGACTGCTGTTAGGAGTACTGCATGATAAAAACACATCAAGAGCTCAGAAGAGTGCCTAGCACACGAGGTCTTTTTAATGAAAAGGGTGGCTATTAAGTGTTATTATTAATAATACCTACATTCTTGTCCTGACTCAGAGACAGAGTTACCCTCTGAACATGTGCTACAAGCAATGAGCCATTTAAACAAGTCGATTCAACACAGGAGAGCAGGAAATAGGTTATGGATAGGAAATGGGAGCTGATTTCCAACTCTGGCTTAAGAAACTGTTGCAAAGGTGGGAATCCCCACTGGGCTGGAGTCACAGGTAGTCCAGGAAAAGTGGAAGGCTGAATGTTATTAGTAGCTCTGCATGGCAGGGGTGAAGTTAACTGCGCAGGGGGTGGGTGGATATGGAGATGTCTGGTATAGTGAGGAGATCTTGAACCCAAAGTCCTCGCTGCTAAATACAGACATATGACATAAGTCCATCTTCCTTTTTCAGACTGCTTGTGGCAGGGACTTCACTTTTTACTGATTTAAAAATCCTGAGACTTACATGGGACTTTCAAGATAGTAAGATACCTCTACACCTATTTTATTTAATCCCCAAAACAACTGTCTGCGATCACCTCATTTTACTGATGGGGACTCGAGACCTAGATAGGTAAAGTGACATGTTGAAAGTCAAGGACCCAGTCCCTTGGCTGGCAAAAGCTGCAGAAGAACAGAAATCTGGGGTGATTCTTGTTTCTCATCCATCTCTGTAATATGTTTAACACTGAGCACAGTTCTTGGCACGTAAGAAAATCTACAAATGTTTGTTGCTGTGAACGGACTTAAGGAAAGTCGCTATCTGGGCAGAGGAGGTCAGAACAAATGAGCATGGATGAGGACAAAGACAAAGGTCATCAACAGGGCATGGGCCATTTTACAGGTACCATCTGGCTTCTCTTTCTCTAGCCCTGTGGCCTTAACCTACCTCAGGTCACATGGCAGAGGCAGATCCAGGGTAAGAGCCAAGGTCCGTGGGACTCCAAGGCCTGCACTCATAACCACTTGAAACAAATCAACATCCTATTTAATTTCTGAGCCCTTTTATTTAATTTGTTTGAACAGTTCAGGCTCAAACTCCCTCAAAGATCACTAGATAGAATTAGGCATTCTGGTTCTCCCATCAGAGTATTTTTCTAAAATGTAAGTAGCAAATAAGTAGCAGAGAATCCAAACACAGATAAGAACCAAGAGAGACCAGCTTATTAAAATAAAGGCAGCAGTGGGCACTGCTACCCTTATGACAACCAGCAAAATTTAGAGTTCATGCAGAAAAAAAGAGCTTTCACTCAAAAGTTTCCTCATGAAATTCAATCTAAAAGGTAGAAAATAAGTACAGAAGTAAAACTGCAGCCTGGTCTAGTCCTAAGGAAAACTGAACTTAGCTAAACTTAGCTACAACTGAGTTAAACTGACAGAGACTGCACTTACCTGCCACTACAAGACGAACATCACCAAAAATACAAAGGGCCCCTCTCCCGTTCATTCAATCCCTCCTTTAAAGAATGGTACACTGATGGTAAGCACTGACTTTAGTCTGAAATTCCTGCGATCTAACCCCAGCTCCATCACTTACTAACATTACACTTCTTGAGAAGTTTTCTTCAATTCTCTAAGCTTCAGTACATGCATATGATCACTGTAAGGATTAAGTCACTATGTGCAAACATTATGCAAGATTCTGTGAACACATTAAGAAAACAACACTGATGAAACCACGGCAATCACAGAGTTTAAGATACTCACACACACTAATATACAAATGATCAGAGCAGAGGATGAAGTTCAGACTAATACTTCTTTCAGCTCCTGAGCAAAAATATCCCCCAAAAGCAAATATTCCCAAATGCCAGGGTTTTCTGTTTCTCTAAATAGCAAATGGTTAGGATTACATTAATTTGGAGACACTGCTATTTGGTTTCTGTAATATCTTTTTCTACAAGTAGTCTGAAGTCTTGCACATTCACTTTAAGTTTGAAATAACACATCCCAAAGAAGCAATCAATGATTCAGAAGATCCATTTCACCTCAGACAGGATTCCAGAGTGAAAGGATCCAAGTCTTCATTCAGGTTTGCTCTAAGAAACCCACTGGCCATCTCTGTTACGGCTCTTACTTCTTCTGAACTAACCTAAACCTTACATATTGGACTTGCTCTCAAACATCTCAAAAAAACAGTTACTCCCTTATTTCTTGAATCAAAAAAATTTAAGACCTACAAATTAATTTTTTCTGCATTTTCTCCCTCTAAACACGATGCATGGCCCAGTTATGAGTATAAAAGGGTTGTGGAGCTCCCAGGACCATTCATGATCTCCTGGAACAATCTATTTATAAAGAGAAATTCCTGGAGTGCCTGGCTGGTTCAGTTGATGGAGCATGGGACTTTTGATCCCATGCTTGGGTTTGAGCCCCACAATGGCTATAGAGATTACTTAAAATCTTGAAAAAAAAAAAAAAAAAAAGTGAAATTCCTTTTAAATCTTCTATCAGAAGTGGAAACAATCTTCCTATCTCAAGATAACGACCCATAAAGGGAGAGGAACTCTATGGATGGCTCAATGAATTCTGATGTATGCTGTTAAACTTGAGATTAAGAGCAGAAGATCTAAGACTATTTTAAAAAGTAAGTAAAATATCTCAGTTGCATAATAAAAGTGAAGAGCAAGAATGAGAAGGGGAGAAGTAAAAAGGACTGAAAAGAAAGAAAAGAAGAAAGAGGCAAGTAAAGATTGACAGAGAAAAAGATTTTAGAGAAAAGGAAGACACACAGGCAGAGAGAGGAATACAGACCTTTTTGAGCAACACACCCATCTGGTGGCCATTTCAGATATTGCCACACCAAACCTAATTCCCGCTGCAATTCTGCAGTAAGAGGCCACACAATGGCACGGAAGCTTTGGGAACGTGGAGTCAGAAGGCCTGAGTTCCACTAGGCCTTGAGTCCCCACCCAGCTAGTTCCAGGGTAAGTCATTTGGCTTCTACAAACCTCAGCTGCCTCACATGACTTGCCCTGCATATCTCACAGGGCACTGAAGGGAAGAAATGAGATACCCATAAAAACTACACAAATACTGGAAATTACAACATCAAAACTGTTAAAACACAACAACAATAAAAGCAGGTAACTGTTTCCTCAACTGGCATGTGAGGCAAAGTATTCCTAATTCCCACCCTAGTCAGGAAGTACAACTGAGAAAACCAAGCCACAATATTTAAGGAATGAAAAAATAATGGGATGGGATTTCAGTGAGTTACAAAGCCAACGTTTCCTTTCTAAATTCTATACCAGAAGGTTTAAAAGCCAGTTTCCAAACCATTCACAAAGCAAGCATCCCCTTTTCCATGTCTAGAGGGGGCTCCAAACCCACAGATGATCATATATCATTTCCTGCTGACGGAGGCACGCCCACCTGATGCAGGCCACATAATGCAGGGCTCGTGACTGAGCCTGCCGATGAGTTTCCTTATTTTTGAGTCGGCAAATTATCACTGGGACTAAGGTTCTTTGCCAATAATTGGCTTAACTACTGCCTATATTCTCAATAATTTTTGGCATTAATAAACCTGCCAGAGCGCAAGTAACCATCACTAACTAGACTACATCCCACCTTTTAGCAGAACAATTTCACTCTCATGTCCTGGTTCAATGCACAGGCTTTCCATGCCATGAGTCAATTTTAAGAAAAATTCGATCTTTCCCACCCGAAACCATGTGCAAGTAGGGGGAAAACATCCAAAGTGTACCCCAGCCAGGCAGTGTTCTCCAGGGCCAGAAGGAATTATGTATCTAAGCACTAAATGTGTGTGCTGTGCAGCCTTGTCTACCTTAACTCCGTGAAAGCACAGGCAAAAAAAAAAAAAAGATATTAGACACCTCCAACCTGGACTATGGAAATAAAGGAACCATATATTGTTAAAGTGTTTCAAGCTACTGAAAACCCAAAAAGTAAAACCTTCAGCTGGAAGCTACTTCCAGCTTCCCCAAAGCCACTCTAACTCTCCAACTCTTCTTCATAAGACAATACTTGGTAGAAACTCAGCAGCGTATCATTTAATTCACTCATTCAACAATTTTTATATGCCAAATCCTGTTCTTGTGCTGGGGATCTGGCAGGCAGACAATAATCAAATGAACATATAAAATAATGTTAAGTAAGAATAAGTGATACGAGGAAACTTAGGGTAAAGAGATCAGGGTGTAAAGTATTGAGGGAGCTGCTACTTTAGACATGGTAATTAGAGAAGGCCTCTCTGATATCTGAGCATAAGACTCAATGAGGTGACGGTGACACCATGTGGACATCAAGAAGAACATGATGTGCAGAGAGACCAGCCTGTGCAGAGGCCTGAGGAGTGAACATGCTCAGCATGTGGGAGAACAGCAAGAAGGCCACGTTGTCTGAAGTGGAAGGCGTAAGGGGGAAAAGAGGAGGTGAAATCAGAGAGATGGTCAGAGGTCAGAGGGTGTAGCACCTTGTAGGCCAAGGCAAAAACTTTTGAGTTTCATTCTAAGATAAGAAGTCATCAGAGTTTTAAGTAAGGGAGAGATGGGATTAAAAAACACCCCTGCGGTGCCTGGGTGGCTCAGTCTGTTGAGCATCCGACTCTTGGTTTCGGCTCAGGTCATGATCTCAGGGTCCTGGGATCAAGCCCAGCGTCATCATTGGGCTCTGTGCTCAGTGGGGAGTCTGCTTCTCTCTCTCTCTGCCTGTTCCTCCCCCTGCTCTCTCTTTCAAGTGAAAAAACTCTTAAAAGAAAAAAACAAAAACCAAAACCATTGTGGAAACAGAAAGATATGGAGTCCACTGGAACATTCCAGAAGACAAGTGACAGTGATGGTTACACTAGGGTGTTAGAGAGAAGGGGCAAAAGTGATCAGATTCAGGGTGTACTGTGAAAACAGGGCTGGGATGGAGGATGAAGATGTAGTGTGAGAAAGAAAGAGGTACTGATAATAAGCAAGGGTTTGGGCCTGAGAAACCAAGTTCCAGGAACTTAAGATAGGACACTGGGAAAGGAGGTTTTGGAAGGGAGGAAATCACCAGCAACTAAGAGGACCTCTCTTGTATGAATCAGGATGAAGTGGAAAGAGCGACTCAGAGAACAGAGGTCACCTGGTTCTGTGCTCTGTGCACAAAACCACCATCTGTGAAAATGTTTCTAAAACGTGTGCATTTGATATCTGCTTGGAAAACCAGTGGGCACACGGGTTGCTCAGTCAGTTAAGCATCTGCTTTGGGCTCATGTCCCATGTCATGATCCCAGGATCCTGGGACCGAGTTCCATGCTGGACTCCTTGTTCGGTGGGGAACCTGCTTCTTCCGCCTCCCTCTGCCGCTTCCCCTGCTTGTGCTCTCTATCTAAAATAAATAAGATCTTTAAAAAAAAGAAAAAGAGAACCAGAGAGGCAATAACCATAATAAGAGCCATCATTTCTTGAACCCTTACTAATTACTAGACATCATGATAAGCACTGTACACAGCGTAGTTAATCCTCACATGATGGCACTTAACCACAGTACCTGGCACATGGGAAAATATCATTAAATCTTTTCTAGAGTACTTGTGAACTATGTAACATTTTAAGTTGAACACTAATAGTTATTTCACTAACTAGAGGCTCTATTTCTTTTTCAAATCCTTGATTCAATTTATATTAGGATTTCTATTGTTTCTCAGGCTTAACAGGTAGGTAGTTTTAGTACTTCCTTTCCCTTTTCACAAAGAGGACAGGCATTCCAGGGTCCGCTACCCAGAGTTTCCAGGTTCAGCTGCTTCCCAAAGGCCCAAAATCATATTATACGTCTTCATGAGCATTAAAACCCTCCATAATCCCCTGGGATGCTGTTTTACCACTTCACATACACTAGAGCTTTGAGCTACTATGATTTAGGCACCTGGGATTTCTCTTTTTTCTTTCAAGTTCATCCAGGTATTTGATACCTCCAAGTGTTTAAAGAAGGACAGCCTAAGTTAGCTTAGTCTGACATATAAACAGAACCGGAAGCCCACTATTATTTTACATATGAGGAAATTTTGCCTTAAAGAGGTAAAGTCACTTTGAATTCAGATCTCCCTGATTCCAAGTCTGCGCTCTGGTTAGTATATAACGAAGTTTCTCCCACTCACATCACAATACAACATGAATACATTTTTTACCCTTAAAAAAATTATGCAAATCATAAATGTCACTGAAAGTGATAAAATTGAGTTTGCATCATTATTAGTTTCATTTTAGGGAATTTCTGACCAAAACCATAAATATGTGAAGTTATAAAGAACAGAGGAGAAATCATGAAACCGGAGTCCTGTCACTGCTTAGCTGTATGATGCTAGGAGCTCCAGCCTCTTTGTTTCCTGGGTCTTCAAAATGAGAAGAATACCTTCCCTGAAGTCCAAAGGCTGGGATTTGAACGAGATTTAATGCATAGAGTATATAATATGTAAGAAAATATTTGGAAAAAAATTATACAATACAAACATCATCATATAAATGTTCATAGTTTGATCAGGAACGGTGAGACATAAACTAAAGAATCTAAATCAATGCAAATATTATTTTACCTTCATGCTGCAAGCTAATTCCATTAGTTTTTTTGCATTTTCTTCTGAGCGGTACCTCTTAGGAAGCTGAACCCTGAAGAATTTCAAGGCACCTTCAAAGTCTGTCAACAGCAAGTCATCCTTAGAAGTCTTGAAGAAAGAAAGAAAACACAACCATGTATAGGAAAAGTTCTCTGCTATGAAGATACACAAGAAGCATTTTAAAACACCAGCACCTTTACAATCCCCAGAAGATACTTCTTAGCCAGTGCCTTGAGTCACTGTCAGGGCCACGGCTACCGCACGGTGGCTGCTTAGAAGGAGATCAAGACCAAGATACTTCGAGTGCTGGACAGGGGATGTCACTCAATTTACAAATAAATGTGTACCTTTAATAATCCAAGGGCGACATTAAAAATAACACTTATTCCCTAAAAGAGAAAACACAAAAAGAAGATTTTCATTGATTATATCTAGACCAGTCAGCTGTCTGTCCCCAGAATGCCCCACAATTCTAAAGAAAGTATAAAAACTTAACTAAGTAAAGAAATGGGATATCTTGAAAATATCTTGGAAAATAATAATTATAGGTCTGCTACTGAAAAACAGCTTAAAATAGAACCAGTCTCCCATTCTTCTGAACTTTTTTAGCCCTATTCTCACAATCAACAAGAAAGAGCGCTTTTCCAAAGTATTCTGTGCTTCCCAACCAAAGCATCTGAGACAAAAAATTGTGATCTTTCAGGATATAACTGCAGGTGGCCTCTTCCCTTATCTTGTGCTACCCCATTCCAAATATAGCAGCAGTCCCTCTGCCTGTGAGCCCTTTGCCCCAGAACAGAACCTGCTCAGGGCTCCCTCAAATCCGCCTTTCTTCAGCTAACCGTTCTGGGAGTGCTAGGGGCAAAGGAAAGATAAGTGGAGGCATGAAGACCTCCTAAATTCTTTAAGTTCCTGGACCTAGGTTTTTGTAACTTACACTCTCCTCCAAGGGTTTTGGAGCTAATCAGTTGAAAAGTTCATTTAAATTACTTAGCATGACCAGGCCCATGGTAACTACTTAAAACAAATGGTTGTTTATAATGCTGAGAAACTGTAAAACTTAAAGGTTTTACATAAACTATGTATACCCAAAGAATGAGATACTTTGCAGCTGGTAAGAATAATCAGTGTTTCTGATAGTGTTTTTAGCTTGGTAAAACAAGCTAAAACATGGATTTTATGGATTTTTGTAAACCTTGAAAATGGCATAATTAAACATAAAGAAGGATGATGGTACAGATGTGTGTCTATAAGTGTTCAAGTGTTCAAGTATATATGGCAGAATCATATTTTTAAAATATATACTTACAGAACCATAATATACATTATTACATAATACTCCATATGAAAAAAGTTATTCTGTATAGAAATAACACATGTACATAAACACAAAAAATGGCTGAAAGAATATACCCCAAAATGTTGAGTTACTTTTAGAGAGTAAGTGGGATTAAAGTATTTTGAAATCCTTTTGCTTGTGTTTTCCAGTTTCTATAATATGCGTTATTAGTTTTCAAATTATTATTTTTAAAAAATCTCACTGGAAAAGGTGAATATTTAATAGAGGTAGTGGATAAATCACTTACAAATGAAATTTTTTTTTTCTTAAATACATATACCCCAAAAAATGCTGTGACAAAGACTGTTATGTATTCTGTATCTTTTTTTGTTTTAGTTAATAGACCCTCCAATTTTTAGCAAATTCCTATTCAGCTTTTAAAAAGCTCTCTTTTGCAGCTAGATATGGTCAGGTACCTAAGTTCCGGCCAACAAGAGGTAAGTGAAAATTTGGGTGGAACCTCTAGGAAGTCTCCTTTAAAGAGGGGACACATCCTACTCTGTCCCCTGACCCTTTAGGGAGGGGAGGTTACTGCCAACCTTCTCTGGCTTCTTTCACATGAGAGAACTGAACCTATACTTTATTTAGTCACTATTATTTTGGGTTTCTTCAATAAATGCAGCCAAACCTAATAGTAATACAAATGTGTAATAGTGGGCTGTTTGTCTGTTTTTTAGCAGAGAACACCTTTAACAAAACGTGATCATTAGCTTTAGCCCAAGGAAGAGTTACTTAAAACTGGATTTTTGAGCACAAAAATAAAATTAACTAAGAAGAAATTCTATTTTTATGGAGGTGACACAGGACGATACTGAAAACAAAAGCCAAAGTGCTGTGGCCTCTGATACATACCTCACATAAAAGCAGGTCAATGATATGGAAGACCATGTAGAGAGGGAATTTTGCTGTGAAAAGCGTAAGAAACCACTGGGAGGCATACATGTGCGCTTCAAGGCTTATATCCAGGAAGTGGTTGTACAGGTCAGGGATGTATTCCTAAAATAGCAAACTAATTAGTTTTGGGCATAGACATAGCTGTTCAACTCCCACTTGGGAGGCTCATAAATCTGCCAGGAATAGGCCAAAAAAGTCACATATTTGTGCTTTCCTACAAACCTCCAATGTGCTCAGAAGAACACTTATTATCGAGTATTAAACTGACACTTGGCTCCCTTTTCCAGCCCACAAACTAGCTCAAAAGAGGAATCCCCAAGACGGTGACAAGTATTTGGAATGATAGTTTTTCTTTCCAAGTTATGAAATGTTTGGGAAAGTCTGTTTCACTTTTATTATGATATTCCTAACCAGTCAGCTTCAGAGCCTTGGCAGGTACTTCTTGACTTAGTTCGCCATGTCAAAGGTCTCTACAAAGTCATCTGATCTTTTGAGTGTTTATGAGATTGAAAACCTCGCTCACATCCATCAGGTTCACACCTTATTAATGTTGGCATCATCATCACAGTGAGAAATGAAAACCATCTAACTGGTCCTTAACCCCGGATGGGCCAACGCAATCACCACTGCTCCTTGGCATCAGCTCATCAACCTGGTTCTCCAGAGAGTCTCGTGTCTCATGCTCTTAGGGGCAAATGCAAGCTGGTTTCCGTTTTTACCTGCATGAGGCGCTCCAGCTGGTAAAATTTGCAATGCAAATCTTCAAAGTTTTGCTTGAAAAGTTCCCTGAGACCATAGTCAAACATGATCTTGACCAGCACACTGAATGCCTGTTCTTCAGGCATCTGTAACAGATAGGGAATGGGGTGGGGGTGGAGATGGGGGTCACAAACACACCCAGAATTTTTGCCAGAGTGATAAAATCATCCTTCCACTTCTATCTACGTACTAGGAAATTTCAGTGATATGTAGTAACTCGGGTAGTTGTGTTTTATGACATTCATTCACTCAACCAAGAGATATTAATGATGCCTAGTCTGTGTCACATAGTGTTCCTATCCTCGAGAAGCTTCCCACACAGTAGTATACAGTAAGTATGAATTAGGCAGAATTCATATTCACAATTACCTATGACTTAGGTAGAAAGATCAGTGGGGTTACAAGAACGAGAAAGCCTGAGTCTGGCTGAGGGAGCCAAGAATAGGCTTTGTAGGGGCAGATCTGAACTGAGTAGCAACAGGCTGACATGCAAGTATAGGTTTCATCTTTCTCTAATCATGACAATTCTATTAAATCATTTTACTTCCTTAGCTGCTATTTTTTTTTCCTCGTTGTTACAAACACAGCCACTGAAAGGAGAACCTTAAATATTCTGAAGTTTAACAGTAATGTTCAAAGTACTATGGGTTTATGGTAATACTTAAAATACTACAACACCCCCCACTTCACTTCTATTTACAGATGTTACCGATTTATAATAATACCTACATCTTCCATAGCTTTGTGGAAAAAATATTTCCCTGAGAACCTGGCAAATGTCTAGTTTACAAAATAGAAAAAAAAGTACTGGAAATGTTATTTAAGGCTTGGCATGACTGTAGCAAGCCTTCCAAATGTCAAGAAGGTGGGCGGGCTTCTGTGGAACCAGGGGATGAGGTGGGCTGAACACAGACATCACTGAGAATAAAGCGGAGCCAAAGAACAAATCAGATTAAATAATAAATGAGAAAAGCACAGCAAATTATTACTGGCCAAGTAAGGGCATTTGGAACAAAGGACCAGATCTCAGAGGTCTCTATCATGGAAGGCAGTTTCTAATTTCTTCTGCATACTGAGGGACCCTTAGTCTGTCCCAGAGTGGCATTTCTGATGTCAGGTAGTCCATCTGCTTTTCCTCTGAAACAAGCATTTATCCTAACACAATGATAAGCAGCACAGAGTTCAAACCAAAACACCATGGATTTGTCTGGGAAACCCATTTTAAAGGGGTTGTGATACTTAAATGGGGACAAATGTTCTTGGACTGAAGTTGAGAACAAAGAAAAACCATACGAGCTTGAGAGACTCTGAGATATCAAGTCTTATTAAAAACAACAAAATTTTAAAATTTGAGCTCTTGATGGATGTTAATTAGCTTCACTGTGGTAATCATTTCACAATGTACAGCTTATCAACTCATCAACTTGTACACCAAACACACACACACACACACACACACACATACACTTTTGCCAATTATATATCAATAAGGGTGGGAAAAAAACTTAACCCTTTTATAGCTTTATCATATTTTTACATGCTTACTAGTATCAAAAAGCTAGGTTCTCACAGAAGGAAGATACAAAGTGGTTTTGGTTTTACTTCTATTACAACCTACACAAGATGGCTTAAAACTCTTCAAAAGCTTCCCCTTATTTGGGGAAACAAAATTTAAAGTCCTTGGGCTGGCCTCTCCAGCTCCCACCCTATCCCCCATCACAGGTAATGCTCCAGTCACACTGCCCAGCTTCCAGTTCCTTCCACAGGCCAAGTCTTCCCCATTTCAGTGCTTCTATACGTTGTACTATTCCTCTTGTTGGGTGTGCTCTACTCTCCACTCTTGCTTTTAAAATAGTTTTCTTATTTTCACAATAATGTTAGCTTTAAAAAGTTAAATGATACAGACAAGCACAAGGAGTCCGGATACCCCCTCTCATTTCCAGCATGCACCTTAAAGGTTACCTCCCCAGAGAAGCCTGTGATATAAATAAGGCTCCTTTGCTGTAACCTTGCATAAAACTTTTTACTATACCTTCATGTCGCCACTGAGGTAATAATGACATGCTTCTGGGACTTTCTGCTCACAGCCAGTCAGCTTCACTAGCTCTGTATCTACAAAGACTGGGACCAGGTCTACTTCATTGGCTCCTGATCTCTAGCATCTATTATGCTAAAGACGGAGGTGCCCACACACTCTCCACTAACATCACTTGTGTGCTGTGTTTGCCAAGCATTTTGATTTTAATCATGAGGAAATGATCAGACAAATCAAGAATGTGGAGTATTTCACAAGACAATTTGCTTGAGTTTTTCCAAGACTGTCAATGGCATAAATCACAAGAAAAGCAAGGAAAGGAGGTAGTTGAGATTAAAAAAGTAAAGAAAAAGGACACCAAATGCATTGCTTGAATCTTCACTGATCTTGGTTAGGGAAAAAAAAAAAAAAAGCTATAAAGGACCTGACTGCGTAAACAACTGGGGAAACTCAAATGCGGACTCTGTGTAAGACATTACTGAGTCAGTGTGGAATTTCTTGGATGTGACTGCAGTATTATGCTCAAGTCTATAGGAATGAAGTAACTGATGTTTGCTACTGATTTTCCAAAAATAAATTCAAAAACTGTTTTTTAGTAAAAAATAAAATGTGTGTAAAAAAGGAGGAAAAGAGAGAGATGCAGACAGACAGAGAAAGCAATGTGGTAAAATAGGAACTGGTAAAACAGACGAAGAGTTTATGGGTATTTCACCTTAATGATTTTTCAGTTCTGCTGTGGATGTGAAAGATTATCAGTAAGTTGGAGGGTAAAGGTCTTTGCTGAATAAATAAATGAATAAAATGGCACTAAAAGAAAGCCAACTTCTCTGCTTCCTTCCCACCCCAATACACAAATGATCCCCAAACAAATACTAGTAATAGTGGCTACTTTATAGAATATAAAATGTCCGTAAGGGTTCAATCAACCAAGACTATCCAATCATTCTAGCAATCAAAATGAAGTCTACTCTTGTACTAGTGTTCAACAGTCATTTATTCTTACCATGTTTCTCTTCCATTATGATCTCAAATTAAGGAAAAGGTTTCCAGATATAGAAGTAAAACTCATGCACTAGAGTCTGGCCAAAGGCCATATGAAACCATGCTCAAGTCTAAGGCTATCATAAGCTGAGGCAGGTCATGTGTAAGTCAGAGCAGAGACCTAATACTCACATGGAGAAGCAGAACAGCAGCGAGAAATGACTGGCCCTGGCAATAGCCAATCTCTTCATCATACACAGAATATGCCTGGAGAAAGAAAAACATGGGAGGTATAAATAAATAAATAAATATAGTCACTCATAGGCCACAGCTGCCCTAAAGGACCTTGAATACAGGAAACGTGGAAGATACTCACACTCCATTATGGCATTTTGATAGTCAATGAATGATGCAAATATTTCTTGCCAATTTTTTTTTTTAATTTCAAAAAAGATTTTTTTTTTTTTTAAATTTGAGAGAGTGCGAGAGCATGAGTGTGAGAGGGAGAGGGAAAAGCAGACTCCCCACTGAGCAGGGAGCCTGAAGAGGGGTCCATCCCAGGACCCTGGGATCATGACCTAAGCCAAAGGGAGACACTTAGCGACTGAGCCACCCATGTGCCCCTCATCAATTTTTTCTTTACAATAAACACAACTGTCGCCATGACCTCCTATAGCCCAGGAGTGGAGAAAGTTAGGCAAAAACCACTTCAGCTCTAAAAAAAAAGTTGCCATGACTCTGTCTTGGCCCTTGCCTTCCCCTCTTCTGTCTGGAAAAATGTGCTCTTCCTTCAGGTTCCAAACACTCCATTACCCCAGGGTTCCCTCTCTTCTCTGTACTCTGACAGTACTTGCTACACAAGTATAGTTATCACAGCACTCATCACACTGCATTTTAAATGTCCATCTTCTCTACTGGACTGTGAGTTTCTTAGGGGCTGGAGTGATGCCCTATCCAACCTAGCCAGGACCTCACGCCTTCAACCTAGCCAGTCATACGGCACGCTTTAACTAAACACTGTTAACATTATTCATTTTTCTTTCTGGGAAAAAATCTTTTGGCAAAGACACCAAAATACAATTCTTTCCACAATGCCAGTAATAACTTTTCTGATAAGAGGGATTACTCCAAAACCATTTGTGGGTTCCTCTGGATTCTTATTTTGTATTTTTTTTGGCGGGAGATGATTATTGCCCATCTCTTCTGAACATTATCTTTAACAGAATACTGACATCTGACATTCCTTGTGGTTTACTCTTTTTGGTTCTTTGGTTGTTTTCCAGAGTCTTGTTTTTACGACTAATATTTCCAGTTCTCATGTAAGCTGTGGTGGAAAGGGAAATTCCTACAGATTCAAGATGCTATCCCCTGTTTAACAAGTTTATTTCTGATGAAATTCCATTTATTCCCCACTTATTTTTTGTACCATGGTTCCTCTGCATCTCATGAAAGCAATTTAGAATATGTCCAAAATAAAGATCATTTAGCAAAATGTGATGTTGATGCTTTTTAGATAGCAATTGAGTTAATATACACATGGGTTTTATCATTAGCATTTGGTAAAAAACTCTAACTTATATACTTTTTCAAAGACAAGATATCCAGAGGGCTTTTGAAACAATTTGTTTAATACAGTAAGGCATTATTTTGCATCTGTCATTATTAACACTAAGCAGTGTTAATAATCTTGTTAAGACTGTGTTAAAATCAGTAGTAGTATATGCTGACAGAGCTCTGTGGAAAGCAGTCTGACAATGTCTATAAAATTATCAATTAATAGTTGTTTGGTCAAGGAAGAAAAGAGGCTTCAGAGTTAGTCAGAGTTGGTCTGAAATCCCACAACCACTGATGTCTAGGTCTGGATCTTAGGCCCATTACCTTTATTTCTTATCTTTAAGATGTGAATAATCCCAGTATTTATATGACAGACTTGATGATTTATTCTCAGCTCTCTCACTATAAACTGCTCAGCACAGGACCCAATTATGTACCATGACGAAATGTATTTAATTTCTTTAGGCAGAAAATGGAGGGGAGCTTATTTTTCAGGGTCATGGGAAAGTCTGAAGGAATACATACAGATGTGAAAGTACATGACACATTTGAGACATGTTTAGGATATAAAATGCATGGAAGCTGTAATGAAATATGGGGAATAAAAGGCATTTCATCGGTTCATTAACACTTAATGAGCACCTACTATAAGCCAAGCACCATGCCAAGTGCTACAGACACCAACATACAGAAGTGATTTCTGCCCTTGAGAACTTCACAGTTTTGTTGGGAAGTCTGATGTGTATATCAACCAGAGTACAGTGAGAAGTTCAATGCAGCTGAAGCATAAAATATTTGGGAATTAAGGCAGGATAAATTGCAAAATGACTTTAATGCTAAGCTAAGAAATATGGGACCAGGAAATGAAGTAAGAGATTTTGATTTCATTCTGTGGGTTAGGAGGAAGCACTAAAGGCTTTTGTGGAGGCCCCATAAATGATCCAATTCTGGGGTCAACATGGAGAAAATAATAAATAGGTTAGAACCCAAAGGGAGGGAGACTAATGCAAGGCAGCTTTTGTGAAAGTGCTGGCACATATGATAGAGGCCTGTAGCCAGTAGTGATTAGAAAGGGAAGTAGGGCTGTAAGAGACATCAATCCTATCAAACTCAATGTGGCCAAAGGAAGGAACTGAAAACTAATAGAGAAATGACTATATGTTCAGCAAGACAATGGCATGGAGGGAAAAAGGAAGACTGTTTCCAATTAAAAGAGCCATAACAACTAAACATATTATGGATACTGCTGGATCCTATTCTCACCAAACGTATAAAGACATTTAGGGAAATGTGAAAGGTTACTGGATGGCCCTGATTGATAATGATGGCTGCTATGGATGGATAGTGATCTAATTTTTTTAGAGATGTGTAGTGAAGGACTCATTCATAATACCTGAGATTTGCTTGAAAGTACTTCAGGAAATAAAAAAATTTTTTTTGAGAGAGTGAGTGAGCAAGCCTGGGAGTGTGAATGGGGGAGGGGTAGAAAAAGAAAACCTTCAAGCAGATGCCCTGCTGAACGTAGAGCCTGCTGTGGGTCTGGATCTCATGACCCATGAGATCATGGCCTGAGCCAAAACCAAAAGTCAGACAATTAAATGACTGAGCCACCAGGTATCCCACTTCAGGAAAATTTTTAAAAGGGATAGAGAAAGCAACTATGGTAATATGTTCATAAATATTAAATCTGGTGGGGGGATATATACAAATTCATTATATTATTCAACTTTTATTACATTTGAAAATTCTCATTAATAAAACATGTTTTTATTTTTTTTTAAATTTTTTTATTTTTTTTAAATTTTTAAAAATTTTTATTTATTTGACAGAGAGAGAGATCACAAGTAGACAGAGAGGCAGGCAGAGAGAAGGGAGAAGCAGGCCCCCTGCCGAGCAGAGAGCCCGATGAGGGGCTCGATCCCAGGACCCTGAGATCATGACCTGAGCCGAAGGCAGAGGCTTAAACCACTGAGCCACCCAGGCGCCCCATAAAACATGCTTTTAAATGAACTCTATCTTTAGACCTTTTTGTTTGATGTACTTAACAGACCGCCTATAGGAAGACTAACTGACAGCTGGAAATTTAGGCCTTGAACTAAATGCAGATTTGGGAACATCTGTGCAGTGGTTAAAGCTGAAGCTGTGGGAGTGGAAGGAGTCACCCAGGGAGATAGTATAGAGCGACAGGAACTACTGATTGAGCACCTAGGGGAATGCCTCTGTTTTAGGAGCAGGCAGAGAGAGAAAGAGGGAGTCAGCAATGCTGAGGGAGAAGGCTGAGAGCAAAACTGGGAGGGTGACAGAGGTCAAGAGGTCAAGAGGAGAGCATGCTTCAGGGAAGATCATTGTGAGACAAACACTAGAGAGCAGTGGGATCAGGAGGAAGGGCTCAGAGGCAATAAGCACAGGGTTTCTTCGTGGGAAATTCTGCACTGAGTAACAGCCAGATGGCTGCTTAAGTGGGAAGCCCAACTAGGAAGGGGCTAAAAAAGGATGATCAGAGAAGAGCATTACAAAAGAAATGACAACTTTGTGGAAATTAAAGAAACATTTCTCTCAACCTAACTGTCCTTAGAGTTGAAGCATCTAGTTTATCCCTGGAGAACCTGCCCTTTATTAGCAGTCTGCCCTAAAACTTGTTAATTCTACCTTCTCAATCAATAACATGCAAGTTTCTTAAGGGTATGTCTCATGCCTAGTCTGTACTTCCTAGAGAGTAGATGTTAAATAGGTCTTGATAAATTTTGGGGGGAAAAGACTAAAGACTGATTCTGAGGACAGAGGAAGGTTGAAGAACTGTGGTCCCAAGTCCTCTCTTAGCCTTATGGCTCTGAAGTACCAAAATCTACTGGAAAATTGATTGCTGAAATTGAACATTACTGCTGAATTGAACATTTCCTTTATAGATCTTTTGACAGACATCAGTATTTCCCACCATTTATTATGCTGCAGCACTAAAAAGTCCACCTAGATAGGCATCACTACTTCCTGCTGTAGGATGTGTCCTAGCTCCTAAGTTCATAACTTATAATGGGAATACCAAAGGGAGTTTACAATGTTACAGGACTCAAGAGGCTCTTAACATAAGACAATTTCTGAAAAGTTTAAATGTAGAACTGGGTGGGGAGGGGTTGCCTGGGTAGCTTAGATCATTAAACATCTGACTCTTGACTTTAGCTCAGGTCATGATCTCAGGGTTGTGAGACTGAATCCCAAACTCCACGTCAGGCTCTATGCTTCACGTGAAGCCTGTTGAAGATTCTTTCTCTCCCCTTGCTCCTTTCCCCCTAAAAAAAATAGTAAGTATGGAATCAGGGGACTGTCATCTGCAAGTCCTGATTAGAAGGGTAAAAGAAACCTTATCATTTTATGTCTAATTGATTTCCTGTTCATTATGAGCATAAAATTAAAGGTGACATCACAATTTCAGAAAATCTATTCTTTTTTTTTTTTTTTAAAGATATTTTATTTATTCATTTGAGAGAGAGAGAGAGAGAGAGAACGCAAGTGCACGAACAGGGCGGAGGTTCAAGAGGGAAAGGAAGAAGCAGACTCTGAGCTGAGCAGGGAGCCTGACGCAGGGCTTGATCCCAGGACCCTGGGATCACAACCTTGAGTCGAAGGCAGGCATTCAACTGACTGAGCCACCCAGGGGCCCCCCTTTTTTGCCTTCTTAAACATCAATTACAAATTACACTTTGTAGTTACCTTCTGTGTAATTTCAAAGAACCAGAATCACCTTTAAAACCTAAGGTTTTTGTTTTTTTGATGTGAAATACCTTGCATATTTTATATAAGGAATCTTGTCCATCTCCTCCTGTGTCCTTAAAATAGTCATGAGCTGGGAATGTCCTGTTAATATCCCGAGTGATAGCACTGTCCTGGGGAGACTCCTGCGGAAACATTAGGAAAGAGGTTTAGTAGTTAATCATGTACGTATTTGTGTAAGTTTATACAACAAGGACTTCTCATTTACATGCTTTAAAGCTGCAGGGACACACATATACATGTGCATGCCCGGAGTTACTGCATCTTCAGGGACCAACTGTTCAAGCAAAAGCAAAATCAAGTATTAAGGAAAAAAATACGGAAGAAAAGGAACGTGGTTACTGCATTTACCTCATATGTAATCCATCCCTGTTGCAAGTGCAGCTGGTGACCTTTCTATTGCAAGAGGGAAAGTGTGGTAATCAAAATGGAGTTCCCACAGGAAAATATTCAAACTAATCTCAAAAGGAGGTAAAGTGCTCCCATTAGAAAAACAGGGTATAAAAACTGCTGCTTTAAATGATCCTTTGGCATGATGCCCATATGCCAGGTTCTTAAAAGGAAAAGGGAGGTCCCTAAATTGGGGTTTATCCTAAGGGTAAATGGTATAGAAGTGCATACAGTTTACTCAATATGAAACTAGACCACCAAATGTCAAGGGATTCAAACAGGCTATAGGAAAATATCCCTTCCTTTTGCCAATGGAGAAAACTAAACAAATGTCAATAATATCACAGCAATCCTTTAAACAACAAAGCAAGCATTCAGGTATTCCTAATAAATTCCCCTTGTTAAATTTCATGTGTTCACATGCTAAAGAATGGAAGCACAGAAACATGACCTTCTATTTTAACAGTGCATTGTCTTCATAAAACAATGGACTTGATTCTCCTTGGTGAGACTACATCACATTCAGCATACCATCTAAGAGCCTGATACTCCTGCTTCAAGATGAAAAATCAAAGTGATATTTTTCTCTTGTTCAGTAATTTCTCCAGTCTTTTGGGTCATCATGTTCCTGGGACCACAAGTATTTTACAGTTGTGGGATGTGAACTAACTTTACATTTTTAAAGTGTTATTGAATATATTTGACATGTAATGTATAAATTTAAGGTGTACAGTGTTTTATTACTCTGATACATTTATATATTGTAATATGACTGCCACTATAGCCATATTTCTTACATTACACAATATATTCATTATACTGTGCATCAGATCTCTATGGCTTTTTACTACTCATTACAAGTTTGTACACTATGAGCTCCCAAACTCATCCCAGTGAGCTAACTTTAAAGCCTATGCTCTTTTTTGATGAATAAACTATTTAAACTTTCAGAGATGCTGCCAAACTGCTTCCCAAAGAGCTTTACTGGCATACTACTCACTTTTAATATGTTATTAACAGTTAAGGCAAACTCAGAACGATGGTGCTCTCTGACAAAAGGACAAGATCCAAGGTGAGACCAAAGACCACAGTAGTTATTGCCTGGTGAGCTTCCAGGCTGCGGCACATGGAGAGGGAACTGAAACAGAGCTGGGGTGGGGAGTATTTCCCTGAGTTGAGAAAAGAGCGGGATATGGAAAGGGCAAGGTAGCTAGAGTTTGTAGGTCAGAGTACTGGAGAGGAAACGCTGAACAGAAAGGGATCTGTAGAGCTATCTATAGGAATCCCCACGAGTCATGAATCATAAAAGAAAAAAATTAGGTGAACTGGACTTCATTAAAACTTTAAAACTGTACTCTTTAAACACCTGGTAAAAACATGAAAATGTTAACCTTGACCAGGACAAAATACCTACAAAATCTGATAATGGTGCTATATCCAGAACATATAACTCTTAAAACAGATAAAGAGGCAAACAACTGATTTTTAAAAAAGGGGGAATGGTGGTAAGAGACTGAAGAGATACTTCACAGGGCAAGACACACAGATGGTAAATAAGCATGTGAAAAAATCTCAACATCATTAGTCATTAGAACAATATAAACTGAAACCACAATGAGATTCTACTATCCATCTAACTAAATGCTAAAACTAAAAAGAACCAAGATAGCAAGTGTTGGCAAAGGGTGTGTGTGAAACAACTGAACTCCCAGAAATTGGTGGGAATACGAAATGGTACAAATATTTTGGAAATGGTTTGGAAGTTTCTTATAAAGTTAAACATACACTTAACATATAATTCAGTGATTCTAGTCCTAGACATTTATCCAAGAGAAATGAAAATATGAATAAATGTAAAGACTTGAACTTGAATGGTCACAGCTTTAGTCATATTAACCCAAACTGGAAACAATATGAAAGTGCTCTAATGGGTGAATGGATAAATAAAATTGTGGTACAACCCATATAGTGGAATACTACTACACAGAAATAAAAATCACTGATGTATGCAACATGAATGGATCTCAACAGCATTTTCTAAGTGACTGGAGAAGCCAGACACAAAAGATTATTTTCCATTAATCCAGGTGTATGAAGTTCTTATAAAGACAAAATTGTAAGTTAGAAAGTAGATCAGTATTTGGAAGAAGCTGGAGTTAAAGGGAGAAAACTGATTCTCACGAGACATTAAGAGAACTTTTTGAAGTATTATCCATCACAACTATGATGGTAGTTAAAATGTACTGAATCATTTACTTAAAATTCATGTATTTTAAATTACAACTGAATAAAGATGATTTTAAAATGGAAAAATAAAAGAGGATGCTCATACAAATGAGAGACCCAAGATGATTCTAGCCTTTTAAAGTAGTAGAGTTCCCAGTCCTACTTTAGCGATGTACAGCTAAGCAATGAAAATGATGTAAGTCCATATTTACCTCAAGGTCTTAAAACCTAGGGCACAGCTTAGAGGGACATGTATCTAGGTCTGGAAGTTGGGTCAGTCTCTTAAGCTGTATAACTTTAGGTATGTTTCGTATCTTCTGTGACTAATATCGCCTACCTTACAAAGTTGTAGTAAGGGTTACATTAAATGTATACATAAAATTTAAATCTATAAAGAGCATCTACCAGTGTCTGACATGGATACAGAAAAGGCTGGATAAAAGTGGAAGGAAGCAATCTCCAGCACTGCTGAGAGCTGGGGCTATCCTCTGAACACACATATGTACACAATCACTAGTGATATGCAGAATACACACACACATAAGGTTCCTAGAATATATATTTTTACTCTTGTTTATCTTAAGTTCCCTATAAAACTATTCACGTAGGGATAGAAATTGTGATTCAGTTTTATAATTTCCACAGAGCCCAGCATAATGTAGGGCATAAAGTCAGTCAACGCTTGATAAACATACCTAATAAAGTTCAAATGCTTTCACAGGACTAAGCAATGGCAACACTATGTGGTCAACAGCCCGATCCAAACCAGGATCTCTAATGCTAACGTTTAATTCAAGATCCATGTAAATGAGGCACCACGCAATCAGGAAAGACCCTTATTAACCGGAACAATGAACAGAAATTTTTCCAAAGTTGACGTATAGAGGGCTAACAGACACATGAAAAGATGCTCAACATCATTCATTACCACGGAAATGCAAATCTTAACTACAATGAGAGTGGCACCTGGCTGGCTCTGTCGGAGGCGTGTGTACCTCTTGATCCTGGGGTTGTGAGTTCGAGCCCCATCCTGGATGTAAAGATTACTTAAATGAATAAATCAACTTAAAATAAAAAAAAGTCCCAAACAAAACTACAATGAGGTATCACCTCATAATTGTCAGAATGGCTAAGATCAAAAACACAAGAAACAACAAGTGTTGGTGAGAATGAGGAAAAAAAGGAAAAACCCTTGTGCACTATTGGTGGGAATGCAAACTGGTGCAGCCACTGGGAAAAACAGTGTGGAGGTTCCTCAGAAAGTTAAAAATAGAACTGTCCTACTATCCAGGAATCACACTACTGGGTATTTACCCCTCAAATACAAAAACATTAATTCAAAGGGATACATTCACCCCCATGTCTACTGTAGCATTATTTACAATGGTCAAATTACAGAAGCAACCCAAGTGTCCACTGATAGAGGAATGGATCAAGAAGATATGTTACATGTATATCTGTATATGTATGCATGTATATAATATAAATGTGGTATACACACACAAATGGAATATTACTCAGCCATAAAAAGAAATAAAATCTTGCCATTTACAACAACATAGATGGAGCTAAAGTATAATGCTAAGTGATAAATCAGTCAGAGGAGGACAAACACCATACGATTTCACTAATAGGTGGAATTTAAGAAACAAAGCAAACAAGCAAAGGAAAAACACAAAGAGAGACAAACCAAGACACAGACTCTTAACTACAGAGAACAAACTGATGGTTACTGGAGGGGTTGTGGAGAGGGGATGGGTGAGACAGGTGATGGGGATTAAAGAATACACTTATCATCATGAGCACTGTGCAATGTACAGAATCACCATATTGTACACCTGAAACTGATATAACACTGTAATTAATAGTGAAATTAAAATAAACTTAATTAAACAAAATACAATATACCATTTAAACAAGAAATAGTACAGATCTGTGAAAAAACTATCTAGAATATATCTAGAACTCAAAAAAAAAGATAATCTAATAAAATGGACAAAAATTTGAGCAGACACTTCATAAAAGAAAATAAATCAACAGCAAATAAGTAAATGAAAAAGTTAATTAAAACCACAATGAGGGGCGCCTGGGTGGCTCAGTGGGTTAAGCTGCTGCCTTCGGCTCAGGTCATGGTCTCAGAGTCCTGGGATCGAGCCCCGCATCGGGCTCTCTGCTCGGCAGGGAGCCTGCTTCCTCCTCTCTCTCTGCCTGCCTCTCTCCCTACTTGTGATCTCTCTGTCAAATAAATAAATAAAATCTTTAAAAAAAAAAAAAGAGAATGATTTCTTGTGCACTGATAAAGAGGGCTATATTACCTGGAATACTCTGAAGAGAGTTATTTAATATAGTGACAATTTGGAAAATCAGAATTATAATTTCAAAGCAGCATTAATGCAGTTTCTGAAAGATTTTGGAGCTTGAAAGAAAAAGAGAAGGGAGACTGAAAACATTAAAACAATGACTAAGATGAATTTCACATTGACAAAGCTTTCCCAAAGTGATGAACAGATATGTCACTGACCTATATTTGGAATAGCTACAAAAAATTATTCTGAAAAATTGTTAATTCTATTCTTGAATTGTATCTGCACTTCTAAAGAGAATTCTTTCGAAGAAAATGTCAGATGCATTTACTCTAGAAATTCTGTAAAACAATAGTCTAAGTTCTGAAACATTCTAAGAGAGTGACAGATTGTGGCTTAACACAAGCACGAAGGTTAAGTAAATTCTATTAAGAACTGAGAGGGAGGGGCGCCTGGGTGGCTCAGTGGGTTAAAGCCTCTGCCTTCAGCTCAGGTCATGATCCCAGGGTCCTGGGATCCAGCCCCGCATCGGGGTCTCTGCTCTGCAGGGAGCCTGCTTCCTCCTCTCTCCTCTCTTTCTGCTTGCCTCTCTGCCTACTTGTGATCTCTGTCAAATAAATAAAAAAAAATCTTTAAAAAAAAAAAAAAGAATTGAGAGGGATATGGAAAATTTCAAAACAGACTATGCCAGTTACATCAGTCATATCAGATTAGTAATGAAGATAAGATGAAGGCACAGTTATTACAGAAATATGGTTTGGAAATTCAAATGCACATAGGATAGGAAAATATAACTGGTCTGTTCTTATTACTCTGCCATCCCTCATCCATTGATCATGGGAGTCATCAGAGAATTAAGGGGTAAAACACCCTTGAGAAAAGTTGCATTGGAAAATTCACATCCTAAAATTCAAAGCCTCAACAATACTAATGTATCGGGGAGGTCTATGGCCAACCACTGACTTAAAATATCTAGTCTTAGGAAGTACGCTGAAAAACTTGGGATTAAATCCATTTGACTTGCCAGAAGTCAAGCTGTACAAAGATGATCAAGAAATTCTAACAATGATGAATTTAGTTAGTTTGTATCAGAAGAGTGACATCATCAACTTAGAAAAGACTGAAGAACAGGGAATGGCAAAACTGTCAGTTGATATGTGACCTGAAATTTGTCAAAGTTATGGCAGAAGAGGGTTTTTTTCTCCATCAACTGGTTTTATGTTTGTCACTTCATCCCAAGAGAAAGAGCTTTACTCTCCAGAAGAAAACTAAAATGCTCTATGAGTATGCAGTATTAGCATTTTACAAACTTTTTCTGTTAAGAGTCAGATAGCAAATAGTTTTGGCTTTGCAAGTCATTTAGCATTAAAATTACTCAATTCTCCCCTTGCAGAGTAAAAGTAGCCATAGACAATATGTAAATAAACAAGCACTCTGTTTTCTAATAAAACTTTATTTACAAAAACAAGAAGCATGCCTGATTTGGTCCCTGGGCCACAGTTTGCCAAGTCCTGCTCTAAATATGTATCACAGTAATTTTTTCATGGGCAATATGAACAGAGATTTGTAATGATTTTAAACATACTGACATGCTGTTGATTAATTTCATGTTTTACAAGCATAAATTCTGTCACAAATAAGCTGCAATAACTTAAAATGTATATCCCTTTGAACATATGTGCTTTTCATGTAATAATGAATGTTAAAAATGTTTGCTGCATTTTACAGAAGTCAGTTCTCCAAAAGTCTGTAAATTTTTGTATAACCAATGTAGCAGAAGTTTAAATTAAATCCTGTAAGTATGGTGGTATACTGTCCCTTACATTTCAATCAGCAATGCTCAGAAATCATATATACTATATTTCCTGCTCAGCAATTATAAACATATGCACTGAAACATACTAGACTGTCTAAAATACAAAGAAAATATCAGATGTTGGTAAGGATATGAAACAACTAGAACTCTCATTTGTTGTTAATGGAGGTATAAAATGATACAACCACTTTGATGAATTACACAACAGTTTCTTGTAAAGTCAAACATACATATACCCAGACCCAGCAATTCTCATCCTTAGTATTACATAGGAGAACCAAAAACATACAATCAAGAAAGAAAAAAGTTAAGAATGTTCATAATAACCGTATCTGTAATAGCCCCAAACTAGAAATCCCAATGTCCATCAACAGAAAAAGAGATAAATTATGGTATAATAATATAATGGAATACATATGTACATTGTTGGAAATAATTTCATTAAAAATTGTATTCTAAAATCTCAGTACATTTAAAATTTATTCATAAAACAAATACTGAGAATTAACACCTCATACTAACATCTAAATCTCTTTTATTGCCCCTTCTCATACTCCTGACAAACGGGACTACTCACTGTTGTTCAAAAATAACAAAATTAATGATACACTTTACTGCATTTTGTTATTTATCACGCAAGTTTGAGTGGGGGTTGAGGGTGGTAGGTGGGTAGGAGATAAGCAGGGGCAGAGGGAAAGGGAGAATCTTAAACAGGCTCCACACGCACCATGGAGCTCGATGCGGGGCTTGATCTCATGATCATGAGATCATGACCTGAGCTGAAATTAAGAGTTGGATTCTCAACCAACTGAGCCACCAAGGTGACCCACCTTACTGCATTTTAAAAGAAAAAATCTAACTTTTTGTTTTCTTCATATAGTAACAAAACCCTTTTATTTTAATAAAACTTATTTTACTTCCTTCTTATGATAATACTGGGAGGAAATAAGAAAAAAGATAATTTCACAGTTCAGAAATAACTGTAGCTAATGTTTGATAGATATGTGTTTTTTATGTAATTATTTTTATAAAAGTTCATACTGTTTTGAAAATTAGTTTTACTACCTGCAAAACATTGTGAGCATCTTTTCATATCACTTGACAAGTATCTACCCTGCCATTTTTAATGCACAGTTACCTGTAACATGGCTATACCATAATTTACTATGCTAAATCCCTGACTTTGGAATATTCAGGCTGTTCTATTTCTTTTGCTATAAACAAGGCTGTAAAGTAGAGCCATGATTCCTAAGGGAACAACAGTTTCCCATAATTTTATCATTCCCCCAAGATCCAGCATTTAAGCCTTGTGTCTTGGATTATGAATTACACTGCCAATTTGTTCTCCAGAAAAGTGTACCAATCAGTGTACACACCATATTAGTAGCACCCTTACAGCAATTATCCTGCTGTTTTGCAAGAGTCTTTTATGTACTTGTCTTACCCTTCTTCTAGTCTATGTATGGCTAATAATTGTATCTAAAGTTGCAAAGAACTACACATAAAGTTATCTGAGTCCATCCCATACTAATTCCAATGCACTGTTTGCTGAACCCACATGTTGACTGATTGAAAGGCATTACCGCACAGGTATTTCCTTGCTCGGTCAGTTGATTAGAGGGTCTAGAAGCAATAAAATCCAGTAGCAGTGAGTACATCTATTGCCAGGATCTTGGTTTCTAATACCAGTTACCAGTAAAAGGAACCAGGACTCCTTAGAGAAATCATTGTTTCTAAGACTGGGGCAGGAGATATAAGATGAACCTGCACTATCTAGAAGTGCCAGAAGAGTAAGGAAGTGCTTCCCCTGTATCCTGACTATGAAGAAAACAAACCACAACAACAGGAGTGTGCCAGAGGGTAAGAGGAGCCAAAGAAAAGAGTTCCCAATGGCCAAAGCTAGAACAATTAAAACAAAATAAACGAAGTAATACTGGATTATAATCCAAGTATAAAACAAAAATCCATGAGTCTATACTTACATAAACAAATGACTAAATAAATAAAGGCATGGGGAGGGGTGAGACAAATATCCTATGCAGAAGAATTCCCAGTAACGTATGCAGACACGCTGCTCTCCTGGAGGAAGCCCATTCCTGGTGTGAGCGGTGCAGAGCGACTTCCTTCAGAAGAATACACTATGGAAAGGGGAAAAACTGACTTAACAGTGAAGAAATATGACAAATATGCCCTCAGCCACATGATCAAGGTCAAAATCACAGTGGTGAGTCATGGTGATAGTCCCTACCCTTGATAAGAGATGATAAAAATGGTGCTTTACCTATATGCTCATCAACAAAACTCATAACCTCATAAGAAAAACAGATCAATTCCAGCTGAAGGGCATTCTATAAAATACCTGACCAGTATTCCCTAAAACCATCAAAATCATAAAAAACAAGCTGAAGTATAAAACATTGTTACTGTCAAGAGGAGCCTAAGGAGACATGAGGATGAAATGTAATATAGTATCCCTGAACAGGATCCACTACAAGGAAAGGGCATTAAATAAACATTAAGCAAAACTAAATAAAGTATAGGGGTACCTAAGTGGCTCAGTCTGTTAAGCAGCTACCTTCAGCTTGAGTCATGATCCTGGGGGCCCTGGGATAGAGTCCCATATCAGGCTCCCTGCTCAGCGGGGACCCTGCCTCTCCCTCTGCTACTTCCCTCCCTGCTTGTGCTCTCTCAAGCTCTCAAATAAATAAAATCTTTAAAAAAAAAACCCTAAATATAATTTCAGTTAATATTAATACAACTATATCGTTTACTAAACATAAGATGTTTAGTTAACATCTTACATGCAGGGTATGGGAACACCCTATACTATTTTCACAATTTTTATAAATCTAAAACCATTCTTAAATACAGTTTATTAAAAGAAAAAAATGGAAATGGCATTATCTCCTTATACAATATGGAAATTTGGACTTTTAGCAAGGTTAAGCCACCCAAGTTCACATACCAATAATGATCTGCACTTATTAGCCACTCAATAAAATGCTAAACAGAATATGTGGAATAAAACTGGTGAAATGAATTCTGTGGGTATAAGCTTATTAGTAATCAAAAGTAGGTTCTGTTCATGTGACAGATTTATAGATGACTTCTCTCTTGGCCTGAACTCTTACGCCCTTTTAGTGTATATGATACAAAGCAATGGTGAAGCTTTGTTATTTAATTTTTAAGGTTCTTCTAAAAATAAGTCTGCAGAGAAAACCCTAAGGAAATAATAATACTTATATGCTGTTTTCTTCTCTCCATCTAAGTTTTGAAAGTCATCCATTAGTTCAAATCACAGTGGTACCACATTCTGTAATTTTTCTGGATAACTATTTTTATATCTTACTGTGAGAATTGGCCCACTGGGTAACTTCTCAGGATTAACAAGGTACTGGGAACTGGCGGAAACTCTTTGAATACACACCCTTTGTAAACTCAAGTTGAAAAATAGAAAGCTAAGAATGGCAGGAAGAAAAGGAAAGTACCCAAACAAAGAAAATACAGTGGAAGGCTGCCATGAGAAATAACCAACACAGGGAAGATTATTATTTCCAGAGTAGCTTGTTGCCTAAAGAAAAAGTTAGAAAGATCTTGGGACTAGTGTGTAATGTTAATAAATGATTTGTTAAAAGCCATCATGTAACACTTAAGAAAACAAAATAAAACAGAAACCACCAAAACCCCACTCAAATCTATTATACCGTATTCTATCTTTACACGTTTTTACAGAAATAAAAAAATTTGATATCTTGCTCTTAAAGTCAGCTATAGCTTGTAAGAAATGAATTTTAAAGACTTAATTTTTAAAATCCCCTAAGATAAAAACTCAAAAAAAGAAAAAAGAAATTGAAGGGGTGCTACATGTTTATAAGGGAATAAATGAGGACTGAAAACATCCTTGAGGTATAATCATTCTCTGTAAATTACGTAACTCTCATCATATGTTATTTAATTATATATGTTTTGGAAACAGCAGACTTGCTTAAGTAAAAAAATAAAGAATAAGACTTCTACGCCAGTGAAAATAGATGTTCTTATGTGTGGACAAGACCAAGATGGTCCTACACAAATCTGAAAAATCTGGAAATTTTATTTCAATTGATCATGTTAAATCTAAGCACTTCTAACTGGATGTAACCAAAAAAGGTGATTAAGGAAAACAGTAACAATTATTCTGTCTCTTGAACAATAGCTTTGTCTTTAAAAATCAAATACTATAACCCTCTTAAAGAATGCCTCACACAGGAATTCTGACAAAATAAAAAGAAGGTATCTGTGATATTCCTAGAGATTTCTGAAATTTTGAAGATTCCTGAGATGTGTTTGGAGACTTAATAAACAGACTTACAGGTTACCATAAATTCTCTGACACTGCATGCAATGCTTTGCATGTATTTTTCTAAGAGGAATGTTTAGGAATTTTAAGACTCACTAGAATGTGGAAGTTCATAAGCGCAGAGACTTGTTTTTTTCATGTGCCATCTACAGCTCCTAGAAGAGTCTGACAAATGGTAGACGTTCATCAGGTATTTGTTGAATAAATGAATTCTCAAAGGGATATATGAGACACCTAAGGTTCAGGGCCACTCATTTTTTGCTGACAAATTTGCTTTTAGAGACTTAAAAATAATTAACCAACAATAACAAGAGCTAAGATGGATCTACTGCCATGGTTTTAACTGCCTTACGTACAGACAGATCGACCCATCTTAACCTTCTGACAACAGGGGAAGAAGTTAAATCATCTGGCTAGAAAGGGGAGAAGCTGGGCCTGGAACCCAATTCTTCTGGCTTTTTAGCTCACATTCTTAACCTAGACAAACATACTGTAAAAGTGAGCAAAGTCCCTTATCAGTAGTGAGTGACCTTTCTAGTTCCTAACATATGAAAAAAAGGCTTTTGTCTTCTAGCTCTTATAACTAAAACTGACATGACAGACTTTGAAAATATGCTTTTTCTTTTTACTCATATGGAAGTGCTTTCTTGGATAAGGGTTGTTCAGTGGGCTTAAACAGAAGTAACTAAGGCCCTTCATGCAGACAGAGAACAACATGCAGACAGAGAAATATATATAATGCTCTTAAACATAAAAACAAAGTGAAGAAAATCTCAACATGTGGCCCTTCTAGAAGTTATTCAAAGAAAAGGCATTTTCCCTAAATGCTCGTTGGATTCCAACATGTACCTTAACCATAAGACCTTGTACATCAGTGGTGGCTCTTTCCCATCAGACTTGAGATTTATGATTTTGGCATATTTCCAACTTTGGGAGAGAGCCAAGGGACAAAATGTGTATTTGTCAGGTTTTCCTGTTTGGGACTTAGCGCCCTGTGGGGGATCTGCAATTTTAGTACCTAATTCAGAAATCCACTGTATATTACCAACATCATAATTTATCTCACCCAAATGAAATTACAAAGAAGCTAAATCAGGCAGCAGGAAAAATGTTGACATATAATATAAATGACGCAGTAAGTGTTTTTGGTTTTTTCCCCCTATGAATAATGTTAACTAGAACACTGCAGAGCTCAGTATGAAATACCTTTGCTAACCATCTTTTTTTTTTTTTTTTTTTTTTTTTTAAATCATTTCTCAGAAACAAAACCCATTTGGGTTTCTCTATTTTTGTCTCATTTAGAAAACTGCCCTTCCATCTCAAGACAATTAGATAACTATATCAACGTCCAATGTTACTAATCTTCCTTCATTCTCTTTTTCCCTTCCAATAAAGAAAACTTACTCTAAACATACACAACAAAAAGACAACCATGTACTATGGCAATGAACTGCCAGAGAATGTTATACAGAGCAGACTCAGAAAGCAGGCTCCAGTAATGTCTACCAGACAAGCAAGTGCCTCTAACTTTAATACATACTTTAGCCCTTGTCAGCTGAACAATTATATACTTCTTACGTTAATTCTATCGCATACAGTATGACAGAAAATCAGATGACTTCTTCAGAAAAGACAGTTTTTTAATAAAATAATGTACTGCTATCGCATTGTTTCAATCCAAATATGGCATTATAGTGCCATTCTAAAAATAAACTTAAGTCCCCTGTGATATGCAGTCTTTTAGCTATGTTCATTTCCTTTTAGGGCTCAAGTTTCCCACAGGAAAATTATTCAATGTTTGGCAAAACGGTCCCAAATCATGTATAGATAAGGCATAAATGCTAACTGCACTGTCAACCTTTTCCTGCTTTGTTATTGTTGCTTCTTCTTCATAGTAATCCATCATGGAGAGGCCCAAGAAGCAGGAAATACTCATGAACTGTTACCTGACAAAAGTGAACACAAAAAGTGTCATTTTGATTAAAAGCTGGGAGGGGAGGTAATCTATGAGTCAGCTAAATTTGAAGTCACAAAACTATGAAATACAAAGGCATATTCCAAACACTTGTTTCTGATAACTGTGATAATTTCCAAATACTTACTTCAATTATATTACTGAGTAAGACCATGTATCAAATGCCTTCTTTGTACAGCTTAATAAAGACTCTACTGTTTGACTTACACTATTTGCTTAAAGGTTTTATAAAGCATTCTGTGTCCAGAACCAAATCTTCTTAAAATCACCCATTCATGATATACCACACACATTATCAAGATATATTTCTCAAACTGTATTTTTATATAACCAAATAATCAAATTATGATTTCTAAGAAAATATTTGTATTTCATAATCCTTAACAAATACTCAGTTTTAAAGTTAGTTTCTTCTGAAAATAACTCTTAAACTAGAGAATTAAGTAGCAAAAATATACAGCAACTACAGAATAGCTAGATATATTAATATGACTTTACAATTCTACAGAGTTCCCAGCTCTTATAACAGTTAACACAACTGAGAATCTGTGTTTGAATGATATTAATCACAGACACCTTCATCTGTGAACTGCTGAACTGCATTCAGAATTCTATAAGAGGTCTGCATTCATATACTTACTCACACACTATATGTTCTGGGTTTTGATATCTATTTTAGTTATATATTTTTATATAGCTTTCAGGCAAAAATAATGTTTCCTTGAGCCCCAATATACAAGAAAAATGTTTGAGATTTTAATATTTCCCTAAAAAATTAATCTTAAACAATTACCGAGAAATAAATATTTAAATATTTAAAAGCGATCTTATTTCATCATTAATGTATAAAGCTGTAACTATATAGATCTTTTTTTATCAACCTAAAAACTCAAAACTTATCCGCACAAAGGTATAATACTAACCAAAGTCTATTAGCACTTTTGTAGTAATGCCTTTCTACATAGGTAGTAAGAGCCCTCCTGAAATTAAGTTTTTTAAACTGTTTTTCTATTTAAAGTTCTTGGGAAACAGCACTTTTAAAAGATACTGGACTAGCAGTGATCTTCAATTTTATTTAAGCAAAAACTTCACCCTCTAATCTCAACAGCAGTACAAGTACTATAAATAGCCATGCAAGCTTTCTAGAACCACCCATGTCATGTATTTTCACTTGCCCTAACAAACATTTCTGAGGTGGCTGCCAGTCATCAACAGAACTTTCCAACTAAGATTTTAATTGGTTTGGTTGTAAGTGCCAATGGAAAATACTTAATAACATACCAAAATCTGAGTACTTGTTTTCCTTTTTTCCCCAAACCTGCTAGCAACTCCCATTTTCTAAGCACTTGACGAATGTTGAACAATCCTTTGAGCTTACTTTGGTGGTATGACAGCCTAAGGGAGGTATAAGACCGGGCAGGATTTGAGTCCCAGCTCCACAACTAATTAAGTCACCACTCTGGGTCTCCCTTTCCCCATCTGTGAAAGGAAGGGTCTAGATTGCGACCTCTAAGGGGTCTTCTAGCCCTGTGACTTTAGGATTCTATATTATGTAATTTACCCCTTCAAAAATCTTAAGTCCATCTCTACTTCCTAATTAAAATCAAATTCCTACCCTAGCCATTTATTCCAGACTAGGTCATCCCAATTTATTTATCTACCTTTCCTTCTTTTTAAAAAAGATTTTATTTATTTATTTGAGAGAGAGCAAGTGAGCGCATGCAGAAGTTAGGGGGAGCAGTAGAGGGAGAGGGAGTGGACACTCCGCTGAGCAGAGATCCTGACGTGGGGCTCGATCCCAGGATCCCGAGATCCTGAGCCAAAGGCAGGTACTCAACTGACTAAGCCACACAGGCGGCCCCCCCAATTTATCTTTCTGACCTTACTCTGCATTATACCTCAACTTGAAACCTCTGGTTTATCCATGCGGCCATATTCACACAAGGAAGACAGCAGCACCTGTTAATATGTACCGAATGCTTACTATGGGCCAAAAGCTTCACATGCATTAGCTCATTTAATCCTAATACTTGCATGAAATAGTGTTATTAATTAAGGCAACAGAGACAAAGGGATTTCATACCTTGCCGTAGGTTCACAGTTATTAACTGGCAGAGCTAGAATTCAAACTCAAGTCTGCCTCTCAAGCACATACTTTTCATCACTACATATTACATGGTCTATTTCTTCTTTTTTTTTTTTCTTTTTAAGATTTTATTTATTTATTTGACAGAGAGCTCGCAAGTAGGCAGAGAGGCAGGCAGAGAAGAGAGGGGGAAGCAGGCTCCCTGCTTAGCAGAAAGCCTGATGTGGGGCTCGATGCCAGGACCCTGAGATTATGACCTGAGCCAAAGGCAGAGGCTTAACCCACTGAGCCATCCAGGCGCCCCACATGGCCTATTTCTTAAGTACATAAATGACCCCTCTTCATTCAGAGCTCTTTGAAGCTTAAAACACCCCTTGCCATGATTTCATTTTTTCCTAGTACAACTCATTTTTGAATTTCAATGAAAGGGATACCTCTTCACCACTGCAGTCCCAAATTTCCTTTTTACCTCTAACCTACTAGATAAAGCTTTTATTCTAAGCCTCAATGACTTGTTCCTTAATGAAGTACATCTAAATGCACGTACCTTAATGTCTAAGAATTGCACAGAAGTAGTCCTCCAGCACAACATACTATAAAAGCAGGACAAAATACATAAAACACCAAGGCACTGATGGAGCAAATCATTATGGCAGTACTTGAGGGGTTTATGATTCCTGCAAAAAGGGTGGGTCACTCCACATTCACCCAGGGCTTTCCTCTGAGTACATTCCAGTTTGCAGCAAGCCCTGGAGGTTACTGGGAGATTCTGACCTCTGTGTGACAGAGAAATAATAGCAACAATCTTTTACTGAATTTCTATGCACAATTCTACATACTTAAAATGTATAGTGTCTGAATTTCACAATAATTCTAACAAAAAGGGGAGTAAGCCCATTTTACAGAATAGAGAACCAAGGGCTAGAGATTCCAAAATCCATGCTCTTTTCATTACTTTCCTCTTTATCTTAGGAGAAAAGTGATCCAAGAATATAAACATAAAGAGCTTTACATTAATGTAACATGCATCTAATCTTAAACCAACCCCTTTAGTGTTGGCATCATCATAACTCAAACATGAGTATACTTCTGAAGTTCAGACAGATTAAGATTACCTAATAAATAGCCAGAATGAGTACCTAAATTCTGTTTTAACTTCATTTCCAGTGCTCCATAGAATACAACACACATCCTCGGTACAAGGATGTTAACAATTCATGATGGTAACATAGTCTAAGTAGGAAGGGTTTCAATTACTACAAATATCATGTCATGAAGAAAAAGAACTTTTAAAAATGAAAAAGACTTTAGAGTCAGATTCTGTTCCCCAAGGGCCAATGAAGACAAGACCCACAAATGGCCTTCTTAATTTTTTTATTTCTGGTCTAGCTATAAATAACTGGTTTTGGCAATGGGGATTTCCCCAGTCTTTCTGGAAGAAAATTCATAAAGAAGTCATGCTGTTTAATGCTGTAACTTCTGCTTTCTCCCCAAAATATTAATTTACTAATTCAATAGGTATTTATTAAAAGCTGATAGACACAGAATTTAGAGTTTGACTTTGAAAAGACTTACTTTTGTATGTTGTTCAAAGCCAATACAATCGTTTTGTAACAAACCAATAAATCTTTCATTAAGTGATTTTTATCATGGTAATGTAACATAAAGATGTACTTTTTACTCTGCAAAGGGCACTCTCGTGTCATATGTTGCTTTGATAATTGTAGGTTACTTTATTAGTCTATTGTCTATAGATCTTTTGGGTTCCTCAAACTCTGCTCAGCTGAATACCTTTTTTTTTTTTTTTAAGATTTTATTTATTTGACAGAGAGGGAGAGAGAGAGATCACAAGTAAGCAGAGAGGCAGGCAGAGAGAGAGAGGGAGAGAAGGGAGGAAGCAGGCTCCCTGCGGAGCAGAGAGCCCAATGTGGGGCTCGATCCCAGGACCCTGGGATCATGACCTGAGCCAAAGGCAGAGGCTTTAACCCACTGAGCCACCCAGGCGCCCCCCAGCTGAATACTTTCAGCAATCTTATACAAGGGGTGGGCTGAGATAACACTACAGAGATCTTACTTTTCCCAGAACCTTGCCCATCTCATATACTGCCTTCTAAGGAAAGTCATCTAACACACATCTCCTTACCTATGAATACTGCATAGTACTTCACGTTCCACTCATCATCTCATATTCCCACTTGCCATCTGATACTGTCTTGTACTATAGACACCTGCATACCAGTATACATATATTCATCAAACACACACACACACACACACACACATACACACACACACACACACACACACACACACGTTTGTTTTCATGATTTCCTTCCCAGGATGTCAAAGAAGATGCCTTCAAGTCTGTTATCTTCCCTTGGTAAAAACCAAAATTAAAAAATGTGTAAAAAGACCCAAACAGATACCTATGCATCATCATGATGTAGTAGATTGGAATCAAAAAGGTCTTACAGACCCCAAAACAGGCTTCCACAATTGTAAAAGAGGGATAATATATCCCCTTTGCCTGTCTTCCTAGGAGGATAAGAATAGGAAGTTGCTCTATATAGGACCAGAGACAACAGAGTGCTATAAGGTTCTCATTTTCTACTTTAGTATGTTCTAAACCCATGCTTTCCGGTTTCCCTCTACTTCTGCTGAAATTTATTTGCCTTTTCCTAAATGTGGTTTATGCTTCTTGTAAAAAATAATATACCTACTTATTTGGAAAGGTCACAGTACAAAGCTTACAAAGAAAAATAGCAGACCCTAGACCCCTCACTCCTCCCATCTTGCTCCCTGCTCCCCAGAAGCAACCATTTCTTCCTTTCCTTTTTCTTTTTTCTTGGCTGATTTCTTTCTTCCTATTTCTAAATATAATAATATATATCTAAATATAATAATATATATATAAATAATATACTTAAATTGCTATTTTCTCTGTGTTTGTGTGTGTTCATACATATCTTCCATACTTTCTAGTATGGAAGATGATACTGTACCTGTCATAGTCCCCAAACTCACCCACCCGCCACACGCACTTCTCTTCCTTGACTCTCAATGTAATTTTGCTACAATTTTTAGTTAAATCAATATTGTTCATAGCTAAATCACAGAATATATCACAACTAGACTTCCTTTGCTAATTTTCCATTTTGTCTGCACAGTTACTAATTGCTCCATTTCCATTTTGTCTGCACAGTTACTAATTACTCCATTTTTCTTCTCAATATTCTATGTATATCTATCACCAATTCTTCCCCAACAAATCTGACAGAATTGTAAATGAAATCCTGGGGCATCTGGGCAGTTCAGTCAGCTAAGCGTCTGACTCTTGTTTTCAACCTTGCTCATGATCTCAGGGTTGTGAGATCAAGCCCCTCTTTGGGTTCTGCACTGGGCATGGAGCCTGTTTAGGATTCTCTCTCTCCTCTCTCCCCTTCTTCACACACACCTCTCTCTCTCAATAAATAAATTTTAAAATTAAAAAGTAAATAATTAAATAAAAAGAACTGCAAATTCCTCTCAGTTATTTTTTTCTAAAGACATACTTCCTAGTGTCCTCCTTCCTTCTGCTCCAACTTGGATGAGTTGCCATCTAGGTTTGCTGCACAGCTGATATCCCATGGCTTTCCTTCTCCATCACCATGGGAATTCTCTTCCCCTCGGTCCTGTGTTGGGAGCCCCTGCTTCCTGGTTTGTCTGTCTTCCACTTTTTAAATTTCAACCACTGTTCTGGGGAAGCATATCTTTTGGTAACTCACTGAGAAAGGATGTAAGGCAGGTAAATATTTTTGAGACCCTGCATATCTCAAAATGGGTTTTTACTCTCACACTTGAAAGAAAGTTTGACTGGGTATAAAATTCTAGGTTTAAAAAAAACAAAAACAAAACACTTGTCAAAAATTAGAAGTTATTCCCAGTTATCTCCTTGCTTCAATGTGGCACGAAGTTCAGTGCTCTTTAGATCTCTGTACTTAGCGTGTTCCCACTCTTCCATCCTTACTAAGCCAGACCAAGAAGCTATTGAGATTTTCCTTTATCCCCAGTGTTCTGAGATTTTATGATTCGCCATCATAGAGTCTTTTTCATACACCAACCTGGTCCTTTTCATTATGGAAACTCATATCTTTCAGTTTTAAAAATTTTTCTTCTGATATTTCTCTGAAAATTTCCTCATTTCCTCCCCCCACATTCTGTTTCTGAAAATCATGTTAGCCAGATATTGGGCCTCCTCTATTGCATCTCTGTCTTGTTTTTAACTGTATTACCATCTTTTGTTTCATTATCTTACTTCAATTTTACCTTCCAACTTTTCTGATTTAAAAAATACCTCATTAGGGGTGCCTGGGTGGCTCAGTGGGTTAAGCTTCTGTCTTCAGATCTGGTCATGATCTCAGGGTCCTGGGATACAGCCCCACATCGGGCTTTCTGCTCAGCAGGGAGCCTGCTTCCCCTCCTCTCTTTGTCTGCCTCTCTGCCTACTTGTGATCTCTCTCTGTCAAATAAATAAATAAAATCTTAAAAAATAAATAAAAAATAAAATAAAAAATGCCTGATTATACTTTAAATCTCAAGAGCTCTTTCTTATTCTCTTCCTGTTCATTTTTTAAAAAATGGCAACTTACTCTCTTTTCACAGATGCAAAAGCTTCTCTGAAAATATATTTTGGAAAACATACTGGATTTACTTTTAAAAGTTTTGTGACTTGCATTGTTTCTATTTCCTCCGATTTTTGTTTGTTTTGTTTGTTTGGGCCTGTGTATTATGTAAGATGCCTTTCTCAAAAGACCAGTGATCTTTGGCTAACTGTAAAAGAGGAGTAAATACACTAATTGGAAGTTCTGTATGGATAGGTGGGATTTGCTGAATGACAGGCATCAACTTAAAGTGACTTGGGCAGGTAACACGACTGGTTTGGGAGCCCTCAAGTATCAGTCCCCAGACTAGACTCCTCTTATCTTCTGGTTAGAAGATTTAAAGCTGACTGAGAGCATTTTGGGAGCACAGAAGGAAAAGAAAACTGATTATTTAATACACAGACTTTTTTTTACAAGAAAGGAATCACGTGATTCTTTATAACTGCCAATTAATTGCAATGACTGGCATATAGCACAGATTGCTGCATAAGGGCTTCTTAACTATTTAAGCTTTCCCTAAAGCCACTGTTGTTTCATAAAAGAATTTTCCACACCTTCCAAGCCATTTCATCTAAAGCATATCCCTCTGAACACATGATTGATAGCATGTTAAGAAAAGAAAGGAAGACAAAACTAGAAAACTGGTAAAGACTGAAAGACAAAGAAAAACCACAGAATTAGTCACCAAGCTAGGCTCTACCTCCTCTTTCCTTGTGACTGATTTTTATGGCATACCTTACCTGGAATCAGAGCCAAGAAGGTGACGTGATCCAAGTACATATTCCTTATCCAGGCCAGGAGAAACTGGCAGTTTGACAGCACCACCATAAGTTCCCTTGGCCCAGGCTACAGGGTTTCCAGGAGTAGTTACCTGGCATACAGAGAACACACATTCCCACACTGGTCTTTTGGTCCTAAAAAGATATCTTTTATCATTTAGAATTAAGAATAGCCTTGAGCAAAGAGAAGACTGCTTGCTTATAGGCTCTGGCCCACCTTTTGAACACCACTGCTCTATAATGACTAGAAGTAATATCAGTGATTAGAAGTAATAATAAGAAAGAATCATTCATTAATTCTGTAGAGTTGACCAGAACTTGCTCTGAGCCAGGTCCCATGTTAGATTTTGGGGATAAAGAGCTGAAGTAATACTACAGTTCCTGCCTTTAGAGACTTTACAGACAAGTAAAGGAAGTAAATGAAAATAGTTTTATACTGGATTTAATGCTACTGTTGTTTTCGAAAGGTGAGGGTTTATCATGCCTCTCTTCCCAAATTTGGGATTGCTAACCCACACCGAGCTTCTAAGACCTTAATGTGGGGGGGTGGGGGGAACCATATCCTTATGTGGACTTCTTCAGATGTGAAACCATGGTAAATACAAATAATAGTACTTGTGTTTTTATTGCAAAGCACTTCACATATTACAAAATTAAATCCATATCTAATTCAATTGTCAAAGTAACCCTATGAGGGATGAGGAGATTATCTCCTTTTATAGAAGAAATTAAGTGCTGGGTGCTTGGGTGGCTCAGTCGTTAAACATCTGCCTTTGGCTCAGGTCATGATCCCAGGGTCCTGGGATTGAGCCCAGCATTGGACTCCCTGTTCAGCTGGTAGCCTGCTTTCCCCTCTCCCACTCCCCATGCTTGTGTTCTCTCTCTTGCTGGGTCCATCTCTGTCAAATAAATTAATAAAATCTTAAAAAAAAAAAAAGAAATTAAGTGCTCAGAGAAGTGACTTGCCCTTACAAAACTAGTTAATTTGAAACAGAAATCTAGATATTTTATTTTCAGTTCAAAGTTCCTTTTAATCATATCATGATACACTCTTCACCCAAATTTTGAAGAAAAGCCTAATGACTCATTTGCAACTATAAGAAATGACTAGGATAATGCCAAGATCTGCAGAATGTACTAATAATGTGTACATTTAATATAAAATAATTAGGTTTCCTTCAACATGAAATGGAAAAATTATACAAAAACAACACAGAGAACAATTTGTGAAGACTTCAAAAAATCAAAAATGCCACAATTCTCCCATCCTTAATCTTCCCATAATCTGCTCATATAACAATAAATTCTGGTTTGCCAATAATTTATTTCACAAGTCTTCTATGGTACAAAAACACAGCGAAATTAAAACATTTCCCACAAAGCCACTGCACAGATTTTCAATCAAACCTGAAAGGCTGAGGAAACACTCCCAGAAACCACTCTGCTGTCTGGGAACTTGTAACCCTGTTACTTCAATTTCAAGTTCAAAGAGTGGACAATGCATTTATAGTACAAAAATTCAAGTTTTCCCAATCTTTAAAAATACTAAGACCATTATTCAAGTAAAAAGGAAAAGCCCTTAAAAAGGCTCAAAAAGAAATCCATCAAGCAATAACGCTTAAAGAAAACCCTTTCCAAAACGGAATGTGGGAGTGCGCAGATCCATGAACAATTTAAATATCCTTTCTGGTGTAAGACAGTTCTTTCATTAAAGTAGACCACCTGTCTTTTTGTAACTGCTTTTCTGTTCTAAGAGAAAAACAAAACACATCTCCTCTGAAATCATGTACAACTAATTTACAAACATAACCATTAGTTATTGTCTTATCTGAACATTTACTATGAAACAATTTCAACACAATCACCAAAAGCTTATGCTTCCTCTGCTATCAGTCATATACCATATATAGTTAAATGCACTGTTTTGCCAAGGCCCAAGGTAATTGAATCTAAAAATATACTTTTCTTTTTTTTCATTCTGAACTAGCCAGATTGGTATTTAAACCAAACGTCATCAAATGCTGCAATAAATTTGCCAGGATGAAAAGGTTATTTAAATACAAACTGTTCAAATGTATCACACACAAAAAAAGACTTAGTGATTACATCCAGGCTCATCCCCCAACATGTACACACATAAGAAAATAAAAATTAAAAAACAAAACGAAATTAAAAAACAGTAAAAAACACTGAAGGTGAGAAAAGAACTAATAACTAAAAGAAAAGGCAGACTTTATATAGTCCAATGAAGACTATAAGATAAACAGGAAAAACATCTGATATTAAGCAAGTATCAGCTGGGGGAATGGGGGAATTTTTCTTTAAAATTACTACACATACTTAGTTTCTACTTTGGTTTTAGGCAGAGGCAGTGACAGATTTTAATGTGAAAAAATATTTCTAATAACATCTAAATTTGGTACTAGGACAAAAGAAATGTAAAAATCTGTTAACAAAAGCTCTTATTAAAAGAGTTGTCTTCTAGGTCATTAAAAAATCAGCTTGAGGGGTGCTGGGTGGCTCAGTGGGTTAAAGCCTCTGCCTTCGGCTGGGATCGAGACCTACATCAGGTTCTCTGCTCACCGGGGAGCCTGCTTCACTTCCTCTCTCTCTGCCTACTTGTGATCTCTGTCTGTCAAATAAATAAATAAAATCTTAAAAAAAAAAAAAAATCAGCTTGATTAGCCACTTCCAGAAAATCAAATAGATATTTTCTTTTTTCCATAAAATTTCCGTAAGATCTGTACCAAAGGGTTTTCTCTTTTCTCACAAGATGGAACTCCATTGCAGGAAAAAATTAAAAGGGCTCAGCATCTGCAAAAGTAAAAATCCACTGATTTAACATCAGTTTTCTATATATATATATATATAAAAAAAATCTTTGAGATTCTCATTTTGCTAAACTAAAAACTCACAAGCAAACTGCAAATCTGAACAGGTTACATTCTCCAACACGTATGAAAAGGGAATTTTGGTTTTTTTAGATTTGTGCCACATAAATAAAGGAGAAATGTACAGAACCATTTTTTAGAATCCAAGAGAAAAGGTTTTCCAATTCAAATGGCAATTAAACAGCCATTCATTGTTAAAATAACTTACAATTTTAATGAGTTCTAAATATTGAAACAGCTTAGAATCAAGTTTTCTAATAGTAAATATAAAGAACAAGCAAGCAAGCTTTTGGGAAGAATTCAGAATCTGAAATTTCAATGTTTATGTAACACTGATTCACTTGAAATTAAGTAGTTTAAGTAGAACACATATTTGAGGTTAAAATCAAACTGGTATCTAAAACCTAAAATCGTAAGACTGCTGTCCTTCACTTTAAACGGGGGCAGTAGGTTTTCTAATATATGACAAAAAAACCCCCAAAGTCTATCTCCCTGTTTTATAAATATCCGTGTCCTTTCCTGGATTCAAAACGCCACTTTAACCCATTTCCCCTGGGTTTCTTCCATCTCACTGAATACCATTGTTGTATTCAGATTATAACATCTAGCCAAAGGCAGAGATCATGTAAGTCCCCTGAAGACTTCCAAAACATTAAAACCAGTAGAAAAAGCAGAGGAAATACTCTCATGCCTGGAGCTCCTGGGAAGTCCTTCTCTCCTTTTAGAAAAATAAACTTCTTGTTCTAAAGATAATCACTTGAAGAACAAAACAGCACTAGTACATACAAATATACAGTACTCTCGATAATTCTACAGAGTTAACGTAATAACATCCTAAAGGTCTTGCTAGTACTTTGGCTTAAAAAAGGGAAGACTAAGTAAAGAACTGTTATACCAAAGGACCTTTTTTTTCCTCAGAAAGAGAATAGCAATGAAGATGTCCTTTCTCATTTTCCTTCTCTCATTCAAATGTGCATTCCTTAACACTAACTAAAAAAGATTGCTTATAAAAAGAATTAGATGCTACTTTGTTGATTCCATTTAACCAAAAAGAGAACATCTCAATCCCCTTCTATTTTCTAAGAGTACTAGTTAAATATACTGTATATTTTCTGACTCAATTGCTTAGGACACCTTTCTCCCAGATATTCTGATATTTCAAAACTCTCTGGATTAAAAAAAAAAGAGAGAGAGAAGACTAAAGATTTACTTTTATATGTTTTCACCATTACACAGAAAAATGGCAGCAATTAACCTATCTTTTGTTTTTCAGCTTATTGAAACACATTTTGCTGTAAAGAGAAATCTAAATTCAAATATTTTCAATACACACATAAACAAAAGCATGGGCAAAAATACAACAACACAATCACTTTCTATGCACACGTTTCTTTAGATCTCCCTTTAGATCTCCATGAAGCACGGCACGGAGAGCAGCTCAATTTTTCATAAAAATTACATGATTTGACTGCACTTTTGCTTCATTTATGGTACACTGCAAAATTTTAAAATTAGTGTTCACGTGTTCACATTTTTCACTGTATTGAGAATTCTCTCATGAGAATAAGACATAAAAAACATAAAACATTTGGCTTTCTAAATGACAGTGCTAAAACTTGCGGTGTAGTTCTACTTTGGCATATATAAAGAAAAATTTTAAATCCTGTTAATTCATCACTGGTTTTTAATATTCCACATTAAAAGAATTCAATTGCATATGCAGCCCAAACAGCTGGAAAGAACCCAGAAAAGCGACAAAATGACTTTTTAAAAATGCTGACGCTTCTCACACCCAGGTTCAGTCATGCCCATTGAAGAGAGGTGTTAGATATGGCTTTATTTTAAATCTTAAAAATGTAGTCATTTTTGTGACATTACAAAACCTGGAACCAAGAGCAATTTATCTTCACCGTCCTGATTCTTCTGATGCAAAAACACTTTTTAGAAAATAATTTCTGCAAACTTAGAGGGTATTTTTGAATGATCATTTGTTTGCTATTGCTTAGAGTCTAATTATTTTGTCCCAGATTTCCTATTGCAAAGGAATACAGAGAGAAAAAGGAAACACACAAACACACATACACACCACAGTGACCCAGAGCGTCTGAACCACTTCAGATATGGCATCCATTAAGGGGGTCTTTGCTCCTAACTGTGTAAGGGTCCTTAGCTATGGTCTGATTTGCGCAAGAAGTACACATGGCCCCTGAGAGGCGTTTTAGTCCCCTTTGGAAGACACTGTTGGAGAGACTATAAATGACACAGTTGCAGAAACTGTTACTAATAGCAAGCCAGGTGGTCAAGAAGGAGGCGAAGCGGTTGCTGTGGCCTGTGGAGCTCTCCAACAAGAAGTAGATGATGTATGGCAACCAGAGGATGTAAAATACACTAGTAATTCGGAACAGGACCATGGCATAGCGCTTATCGGGACAGGTCTGCACCTCCCCAGTCTCCCCACTCTGGCTGCTGAAGCGGGCTTGCCTTTCGCTGATCTCCTTTGTGTGCTGTTGGCAGATGCGGAAGATGTTGAAATAGGTGAAACACACAATGAGGGCTGCCGGGGCATACAACATCACCACGATGAAGAGGGTGAAGTAGGGGTCGGTATGCCAGGACTCTGCACACCACTGAAACACATCTCCATGATATCCAGGTTTGCCCCAGTGGAAAAAGGAAGGCAGGAAGACCAGGGTGGAATACAGCCAAATCAGGAAAATACACAGACGTAGTCTCCAAGGCGTGACCAGGGTATTATAGGTTAAAGGTTTAGTGATAGCAATATATCTATCGATGCTGATACAGGCCAGAGAGGCCATGGAGACACTCTTCAGAACGGACACTATAAAACCGAATACTTGGCAAGTCAAAGACTCCTCGACTGGAAGTGGGTAGTGGAGGAGTGATAAAGAAGGGACCAGGCAGCTGACCCCAACCAAGAGGTCAGCATATGCCATAGTCTGAATAAAATAACTCGTAGTATGATGGTTCAACAAAGGTGCGCAGTGAAATACAAAAATCACAATGATGTTGCCAGAAATAATCAATACAGTGAGAAAGACAATAATCAACACTTCCAAAAGGCAAAAATCGACAGTTTCCAAATTGCCAAACGTCAAGAGGCAAAAAGGGTGGCTGCTCTGATTACCATCCAAGGTAGAGTTCATCTTGAGCTTGGGAGTGATCTCTCACTTCATGCTGCCGCTTGGCTGCTGCCAACAGTTCAAAGGAGCAGCTGCTGTCATTGCGGTCAGCTCTGTGTGTCTGTAATAATGCCAGAGGAGTCTTAGTCCCCAAGCTCCTGATGCTGCTCTGGTGCATTGCCTGCAGTACAATTCCCTTTTAAATCCTTCTTGGAATAGGGAGAACCAGCAGCAGTTGTCTGGCCAGTCCCAGATGTGGCCATAGTACCAGGTTTACCATACACATAGCACCAGGGGAGTAAGCCAAACTCTGGTACAGTGTCTTCAGGCCAATGAGGGTAGGGGTAAGGGCAGAAGAGAAGGGAGGAAGATTAGGAGCTTCAGCAGGAGTTGTAATGAGTCTCCTCTGAACAGCTGATAGAAGAAAAGGAGAGAGCATTTTACATTTTGCATCCAATGCCCTAATCAAAGAACCTGGCTAGCTCAGGCTGGTACCAACCCTCCCACTCCATCCTACCCCACCCGGTACAACTATTCATGGCTACTCTCAGCGGCACCCCGCATAACTGGTCCTTTACTCTACAGAGGAGGAGCAACAACAGCAAGCTTTCGTGATCAACATAAAACAAAATCAATCGCAAGCCGGATCAATCTAACCCCATTCTTTTCATTTGAGCCTTCTGGGGGAAGAAAAGGAATCTGCGCATAGCATTTCTGAAAATATTTTACTAGAACTACCACTAATAAAATTACTTAAGGTAATTCATTTCCTTCATTGATTCCAATGTAATATTTCGCCTCTCTGAAAACATTTCAACAGAATTTATCTGTCTAGCTCGATTTCAGAGTGTTACCTGTAATTCTGCATGCTGCAATCCGAACAAAAGCCACAACACATCCTTAACAGAAAGCCTTGCAGTGCAGGAATGTGCCTCAGCCCCGTTTACTGCAGAACTGAGACACAGAGGGAGGGGATAAAGGAGGAGGAGGGGAAACGGGGAGAAGAGGGGGCTTGGGAAAAGGAAGAAGGGGGGGAGGGGAAAGAAAACGCCTGTGTGCACACACCCTACGGCATCCTTAGCAGCTCATTAGAATTCATCGCCAGAGAAGTGGTCCCTGATTTCCCGACTGCACAGTGGGGGAATAACTTAATATGCCTGCAGTGCAGTGTTTGAAAGCTGTTTCCTCGTCTGTCTGGAATCCCCCTTTTAGTAGATGGAGTTTAGAGAAGGGGTTGTAGCCGGGACAGAATGCCAACCAGGAATTAGATTGAAACACACTGCCAAAGGGGTAATGATGAGAGGAAATTCCTATTTTCTTATAGCATTTTCCTCAAGAACAAAGAGCAATGCTAAAGAATGAAAGTGTGTTAACCGTGCATGGCAACTGAGGACTTCTAATTCAGTAGCACAAGGAGTTCTAGCTAGAAGGCTAAATGTTCAGCATTATTTCCTCTCATGATTCACTGGATATTGGTAAATTTTAAGAAAGATGACAAAAATAACAAGCAAACTTAAAAATCAGTTTTTCAAGAGAGAAAGTAAAGAAAACCTCACCCATTCTCAACACTGAGGAAACAACACACAAGCACACTGTCCTATATTCAATGCTACCCTATAGCTTTGAGATACCATTTCTTGCTTCTAGTTTACTAAGAAGCAGTGCACAAAAATACACACAAAAGGTGGACAAGTAAATATACCCACTTCCACTCAGGCTTTAAAACTGCAAAAGTTTCATGGTACAAATTAGCTTATGTATCTTAGAATACACAATCTTGTCTGTGCCTACTTTAAACAATGCAAATTGGGATTATATTGTGGGATATATTACACTGTGCCAGTATTGTATTCTGATAATGTCATAAATAACAATTTTTCAGCTAACTGGAAATGTGTACTTTTCATACTTTTTCCTCCAGGTATCTTTGGACTCTCGATTCATTCTTTTAAGTAAAGTTCCACATACCCAGTAGGGTGAAAGAAAATAAGCAAAGGTTGGCATTTCTAAGCATTCTAGAAAGACGGCACACCTGGGCAGGGATACATGTTATGTCATTCAATTTCCATTTTTTACTTGTCTCACATATATGCTTCCTCAATAAAAGCAAATGGCCTCCCATAATCAGAACTTAGTTAATTATATTTTAAGAGCTAAAGCACCGTGCTTATTATAGGAAGGCAACATTAAAAAAACCTATGGAGTATAAGCTTGATAGCTATATTTGAGAGATCTTACTGGAAAACATGACAAAGTGCAGCATATAAAAAACCCATGGCACTGAACACCCATGTGGTTCAAATCCTTGGTCTTATATTACTAAAGCTCTCTTACCCTCAGTTTCATCATCTGTAAAATGAGGACCAAACTCCCTATTTCACAGTTACTGCAAAATAAAGGAGACAGTGTATACATACAAAAGCTTAACAATACTTAGCATGTAGTGGGTATAAAACTTTATTCCCTTTCTTTTCCTAGAATTAAAATACCCTTCTTCCTAGGTAGTCTGTTTTCCTGCCAACCATGCTGCACTACTTGAGGATGGGCTCCTCTGATTCCTTAAGCGCCCCTCTTACTGTGACTGCCCAGTTCCGAGGCACTGGGATACTCTGGATACTTTGCTGTCACACATTCCTCAAATACAATGAGGCTATACATATGTAAGGCAGTAAAAAACAAACGATGATATGACATTAATTATTCCTCTACACTAATTATTCCTCTGCCTTTGTCTCCAGCCCTGACTACTCCTGAGCATTCTTTCCCATTTACAATTTGCCTGCTAGTCTACATACATCTTCCACCTGAATGGCCCGTACACTTCACCCACAGCACGTCCAAAATTAAATACATTTTTCTCAACAAACTGGCCTCTTTTTCTTGTTCCAACACTCTTTTATTTTTTTTCTAAGCCCTCAGGTAAGAAACTAAGGAATTATCTTGACCACTCTCTCCCCACTCAATGTACTATTCTTACTCAACAGGTTCCTGGGAATCTGTTTCTACAGTAGCTCTCAACTCAGTTTTTAATACTTTAGGCCATCATTACATATTGTCTGGGTTTCTAGTCTTGTTCATTTTTCTGATCTATTCATTTCTGCCTAAATATCTAATAGTATATGCTTCATTATGGTACCCACAGTTCAAGAAAAGTCAACGGCTCCCTAGTGCCTCTCCAATCTGATTTCCCTGTTCCATACCCACCCCCCACACACACCTGGCCCTCCAGACAAACCAGCTTACACACTATTCTGTACATTTACCACATACTTTGTTTTTGGACTCTCATTGTTCGAGTGGTTAATACTGAATGAAAAAGGGAATAATTTCTGACAGTTACATTTCAATAAAGAGAAAAGCCATTCACCAAAGTCAGTAGTACAAGATTTTCTAACCACTTGTAAATTTTGTCATGCAACTTATTCTCTAACTCAGGTGTCTCATGTATAAAACTAGACAGTTATGCTGATAAAAAAAAAAAAAAGATGTTACATTGGTTAATAGCTTGAAAGAATTAATGTAATAAAAATACAAGCTGTTACATTACTATCACTAGTGTAATAATAGTTCTTTTAACTTCATTTCTATTTTAGTAAAAACACTTAGTGCTATAATTAAAATATTCATATTAGAAACTCAAAACAACAAAAAGCTTGAGAGCCACACTTTATCAACTCAGTTAAGAGTTAAGTGTTTTGTTTCAGATTAAAGAAAAACATTTTCTTCAGGAGAAAAATATTATTAAGGACATAAAGTGGCAATAAATCTAGGTCCTCAAAAAAAATCTATACAGGGGTGCCTGTATAGGGCAGCACAGTCAGTTAAGGCTCTGACTCTTGGTTTCAGCTCAGGTCGTGATCTGGAATAATGAGATAGAGCCTGGGAGTCAGGTTCCCCTCTCAGCATGGAGTCTGCTTGGTACTCTTTCTCCCTCTCCGTCTGCTCCTCCCCCTGTTACACTCTCTCTAAAATAAATACATAAATCTTAAAAAAAAAAAATCTATATAAACTACCTTTTCACTTTTTAAAATTTTTATTTAAATTCTAGTTAAAGTTTACCATGTAATATTAGTTTTAGGTGTACAATACAGTGACTCAACATTTCCATATAACATTTGGTGCTCATCACGTATTTAACCTATCCCCCCTTCCCCATCTCTAGTAACCATCAGTTTGTTCTCTACAGTTAAGAGTCTGTTTCCTGAGGCTCCTGGGAGGCTCAGTAGGTTAAGGCCTCTGCCTTCAGCTCAGGTCATGATCCCAGGGTCCTGGGATCAAGCCCTGCATCAGGCTCTCTGCTCAGCAGGGAGCCTGCTTCACCCCACCTCCACCTCCCCTCTGCCCCGCCTGCTTCTCTGCCTCCTTATGATCTCTGTCTGTTAAATAAATAAATAAACTCTTAAAAAAAAAAAAGTCTGTTTCCTGGTTTGCCTCCCTCTTCCCCCCACCTTTTGCTCATTTGTTTTGTTTTTTAAATTCCACATACGAGCAAAATCGTATGGTATTTGTCTTTCTCTGATTTACTTCACTTAGCATAATACTTGCTAGCTCCACCCATTACTCATTTCCTTTTTAAAATAACGCAGTCTTGGACACCTGGGTGGCTCAGTTGGTTAAGTGTCTGCCTTCGGCTCAGGTCATGATCCCAGGTCTTCAGATTGAACCCACATTGGGCTCCCTGCTCAAGCTGAAAGCCTGATTCTCCCTCTCCTGCTCCCCTGCTTATATGGTCTGTCATATAAATAAATAAAATCTTTAAAACAATAATGCAGTCTCATGATATATTTGTGTTTTTTGGTAAAAAAAAAAAAAAAAAACCCAACAACAGTATTTCTGCATATACATGTAATTGGAAGGAAGCACAATGGAAATCAAGTCTACTTTTTAGTCGATCGTGGGTGGGTTAATGAGAGATTTTTTATTTTATGTTTTCCTACAGTTTCTAAATTTCCCAATTTCTTTGTATAGTTGACCCTTGAACAACATGGGTTTAAGCTGCACAGGTCCATTTACAAGTGGATTTTTAAAATAAATACTGTAAATGTATTTTCTCTTCCTTATGATTTAATTAACATTCTTTCCCCTAGCTTACTTTATTGTAAGAATTCAGTATTTAATACATATAACATACAAAATATGTGCTAATCAACTGTTTCTGTTATTAGTAAGGCCTCTAATCAATAGAAGGCTATTAGTAGTAAAGTTTTCAGGGAGCCAAAAGTTTTATGTGGATTTTCAAATATGTGTGTGTGGGGGGTCATCATCCCTAACCTGAATGTTGGTCAAGGGTCAACTATACCATTTTTATAATCAGGTTTTATTTTTTATTTTTATTTTTTTAAGGTTTTTTTTTTTTTTTTTTTTAATTTATTTGACAGAGAGAGACACAGTGAGAGAAGGAACACAGCAGGGAGAGTGAGAGAGGGAGAAGCAGGCTTCCTGCCGAGCAAGGAGCCTGATGCGGGGCTCGATGCCAGGACCCTAGGATCATGATTTGGGCCAAAGGCAGATGCTTAACGACTGAGCCACCCAGGCACCCCTATAATCAGGTTTTAAAAAACAGCCAAAATAATATATAACATGTCCCTTTCAGTAAAGCTAACAAAAACTTTGGCCATGAGATGTCTTCCCAGAGCCACAGTAAATGGATGATGCCAGGTTTAAGTCACCTACTTCATGGGACTCAGGTCCACTGGTCCTTATGCCATCACAGCATCTTTCAGACAGGCTTTCATGCTCAATTTAACTCAAAACGGATGCTCAGAGCCCTAGTTAAAAATTCTTACAGAATGAGAATATAACTGGATGAGCCATGTAAAATGGCCAGTATTTAACCATTTCATTTCTGGATAAATATTTTCCGATCTACAAAACTGGCAACTTCTATATGGTTCAATCTAATACTAAAAAGTGACAGAACTAAAAAGAAAGTAAGGCCAAAAGAGGAAACATGAAACAAAAAAGGGAAATGACTGTTCAAGTTATATTTATTCTTCTCTCAACCTATTCACTAGCTTAAATATTACAGAAGAGAAAGGATCAATCTCAGTTCTTCAAATTCATAAGATACACTTCTGGGCATTACCTACTACTTATTATTCAGTAAAAATGAGCTTTAAATGTTGATTTAATTAACATATTATTTAAATGCATCTGATAGGGATGTATTTGTATCAATGTCATTCCAAAACCAGTCTGAGGTCCTCTGACTCATCTTCTACTCTTTCCTCTCTCCCATTTATCTCCTTCATTCAGTCAATCACCAAATGCCAAGTATTTCTGGAACTTCTCTCAAATAGTATCTTTCTCTATCTGTTCTGCCAATACTCCAAGTCACAATCCTCTCTTGCCTAAATTACTCACAGGTTTTGCTTCAATTAATCTTACTTCTTCTAACTCAACTGGAATGATCATTCTTAAACTAATAATGATAATAAATTTAATAATAAAAATAAGCAAGCAATAATTTATACTTACTATGGGCTAAAACTGTACCTAGTGTTTTCATGCATTATCTAAAGTTCATTTAATAGCTCTACAAATAAGGTACTATTGTCATCTCATTTTACAGACAGGGAAACAAAAGTCAAATGTAATTTATTGCCCAATGTTAATAGCTTAAATACAGTAGGAATAAGGATTTGAATCAAGACAATCTAATCCACTTCCATAGTGTCCTCTAATGTTTCTGTGACTTTCTATTGCTAAAAATTTCAATTATACCTTATTTAAGCTTTTGAAGATCCAGCCCCTACCTATCTTTTCTGGCCTCATTTCATTTTACAACCTGTGAAACTGCCAAGCTCTCTCTCACCCTTGAGCAAGCAGTTTTTCCACTGACTTCTAACATCACACATGCCATGTAGCATGCTATCCCACCCCAACAATCCCCTTCCCTCAATAATTTCTGAACAAGAGATCTTTTTGAATTCTTAGATGAGAAGTTCTTGTCTCATGCCACATGGCAATATGTATTTTCTCTTCTGTAATTCTTCTATGATTTTATTGTAAATGGTTAGTTAATTGCTTATTTCCCTCATTAGACTATAGTCTTTCCCAAACCAGGGAGCAGATACATTTTATTCATGATCATATCCATGAAACCTAGAACAGGGCTGACATAAAGTAGGCTTTCAAAGGTATTTATGGCTGACTGAACAACAAATGGCTAATAAGACAACAGGCTTATAAGAATAAGACAAGAATAAGACAATTCTGCTTTTAGACGGGAAGATATTTCAAGTAAAACCCTAGTATGATAACTGTTTAATTCACCTAATTATTAGATTGATGTCTACCTATCTGTAGGTCAAAAATTATCAAATATCAGATATTTTAATATGAATTATCAAGCCTATTATGTTTCCAGTCTTATAATTCAGGAAACCTTTAGAACTCCCTGGACAGATATGACTTACAGAAACTCACTAGAGGGGACATGACATTACAGAGATGGGATATGCAGACTTGAAATGATCTTTGCAAATAACAATCTAAGAAAAACTTCTTAGTCCATTCACGTTGTTATAACAAATACCAGACTGAATGACCTATAAACAACAGAAATTTAGCATAGTTCTGGAGGTGAGGAAGTCCAAAATCAAGGTACTGGCAGATTTGGTGCCCCGTGAGGACCCACAGCCAGATACTACTACGTCCTCATAAGGTTGAAGGGGCAAGGGAATAAGTGATCTGGAGACTCTTTTATAAAGATACCAATTGCACTCTTGAGGGTTGCTCTCTTTAGACTTACTAACCTCCCAAAGGCCCACTTCCAAACACCATCATGTTGTAGGGGTTAGGATTTCGACATCTAGATTTTAGGAGGACATAAACATTCAGTCTACAGCAGATCAACTACAGCAACTGCTATATGGGAGACACAACATAGTTCTTAAAAGGGTACTCAAAACCCATTTTCCTATAGAATCAGATAGCAAGAGTACTCAGTTGTGAAATCATGTACTATTTTGCAGGGCAGAACTCAAAGATGTTACATACCTAATTTTCCAGAATTTTCAAGCCCAGAGGAAGATCAACCAATTACTGTAGTGACCTAATGTCAGAGAAGAGGAAGTGAATGGCCATAAGAGCAGAACTCATTTGAGTTCATAAGCTAATGGCAGAGAAACTAGTACTCAGGCTTCCTAACTCTATGGCCAATGTTCTTTTTGCTAAACTGACCCCCTTTTTGTTTGGTACCTACAGGCAGGTTCTCTGATTATTGAATGTTTGACTATTAACAAATCTATTAAAGAGATATTTGTAATTAAAACCAAAACAATCCGCATAATAATGAAGTTATAATTAGATATTTAAGTTATTTTCCCAGACTGGTAAAATGTGGCTGGGCCTCCAGGACCTCCCTCAGACAAACAATTAAAAATGTAAATATTGGTTACATGGACTTGTCACTAGTTTAGATTTTGGATAAAAACTTGAAATTCATAACAAAAGATTCCTATCACTGAAAGTTTATCAATAAAACCACTATAAAAATAAAAGTAAACAGGTTTCAGAAAACACAAGGCTGACTGATAAAAAGAATGACAATGTTTCAGAATGTGTCATTATTTCATTATTTTTTCATTAAGAGAATCCATTAAGAGAATCCATTTCATAAAGAGAATCCATTATGTCAAATCCATTTGACATAAATCTTTGCTATAAGCAAAAAAAAATAAATAAATAAAAAATAAAAACAAAAAAACCCAAAACAACCAGAGTCACTGACATAAAAGGTGAGAAATAACCAAAAGGAAGGGCCAGAGTCTGACTAGAAGTTGGAGACCAGAAAGTGTCTCTATGTTCCTTTCATTGTCAACTGCAATTTATCTGATTCACTAGACCCAAGCAGCTATAGTTCTTACAACTGGGGGTAAGAGGGGTAGGGGAGTCCCTGTGGCTTACTTATTACGGCTCCTCCCCAATGAGTCTGACAAGTTCTATCTAGATACTAGGGTTGAGGAACCTTTGGTCAAAGGCCAGAAAGAACAGAAAACAAAAAATTTAGGAATATTTGGTCTGCAGAAATTTATTTCAATATCAAGATCATAATGTTGGTAATTTGTAAAAATCATATTAAGGGCTAAAAAAAAATCTCTAGATAGAATTTAGTAGACATTCTTTAATAAAATCTTCAAAGTCAAAGATGGAAGAAAATCACTGAAGGACATGTAAGTTCATTACTTGCAAAAAAAACAAAAATGAACAGCATGCCTTCCAAAAGACTGGAAAACTAAAACCGCCTTAATTAAAATCAGGAACTCAATAAGGATGCTAGTTATCACCATCATCATTTAAAAAGTCTTAATGTTTCTTTTTTTTAAAGATTTTATTTACTTGGCAGAGAGAGAGAGCGTAAGTGTGTGTGGGGGGGGAGGGGCAGAGGGAATAGGAGGCTCCCCACTGAGCAGGGAGCTGGATGTGGGGCTTAATCCCAGGACCCTGGGATCATGACCTGTGCTGAATGAAGGCGGATGCTTAACTTACTGCACCACCCAGGTGCCCCCATCTTAATGTTTCTAACATAAAAACAAAACAAAGAAAATTAAACAGCCTGCAGAAACAGCGAAAAAAGAAGTGCAACTGTTTTTGTTGCTGCCATAACTACATACCTGAAAATCTCAAAGAATGCTAATATAAAGTTAGGAGAACTAATCAAAATATCAAGAGGCAGATGAGTAGAGAGTAAAAAAAAAAAAAAAAAAAAAAAAAAAAGTCCATTCTGTTTTGTAGCAACTAGCATCCTGAAATAGAAATCAGAAAAAAATACTCCATTTGCAATAGCAAGAACACTCTAGGATAATTCTTAGGAATAAATTTAACGAAAAAGGCACAATAAATTTAACATAAAGGAAGGCAACTCTAAAGTCTTTAACAGACATAAAATAGGATCTGAACAAGTGGCAAGACATACCATACTCTTAGATGTAAAGATACTATAACAATGTAATTTATAGCCTAAATTAATATGTAAATTAAAATTCAAATTAGAATCCTTACATAACCTTATTAGGAGGCAGTGGTCGTGAGACTGATGAAAAGGACTTAAAGGTTTATATGGAAGATTACATATGCTAGATAAGAAAAATATGAAATAAGAAATAGTGAGAAAAGATCTGATTTACCAGCACATATCAGAACATAACTTGAAGCCTCTTTAACCAAAACAGTATTGGCACAGGAATACACAAACAGATAAATAGAAAAATCTAGAACTCAATCTCAGTATATGTAAGAATATAAGATCTAACAAAGATGGTAGTTCTATTCAGTAGGAAAACAGGAGCAGCACAACTGGTTATCCATCTGGGAAAAAATAAAATTAGGCTGCTATCATATGCCATGTACAAAAATAAATTCCAGATGGATTAAAGATATAAATATATAACACATACAATAAAAATCTTGCAAGAAAATCTTAGAAATTGCACTTAACAAAACTTAAAGGTAGGAGACCTTAAAAAAGACACAATTTTCTACATAAAAACTGAAAATGTTTTGTATGGCATGAAACCATCAAGAAAGTCAGTAAGGAATTAAAGTTTTAGAAAGGTATTTATAATGAAGATAAAGGATTAATATACATAATAGAGAGTATTTAGTTCTTCTTTTGGTAAACAATTTTTGCTTTATTTAAGTGATTTTCTTCCAACTCCGGCTTTGAGATTTCACGTTTAATAAAGATGAAGAGGTAACTCAGAATAGTAAATCCCTCAAATTGACTGGTAGACAGAGAACTGCAAACTGAAGATATGCTGGTATCACTTATACCCACTGACAGCAAAAAGTTAAATATAGTTAGTAATAACTAACGCTGTTTGGTATATGGGGATACAGGTACTTTGCTCCATTGCTGGTGAACTATGAACAGGAATAACAGGCTTTCAGAGAACCAAACTAGATATAAGTAAATTAAATACAAAAATTAAGGGCGTCTGGGTGGCTCAGTGGGTTAAGCCGCTGCCTTCAGCTTAGGTCATGATATCAGGGTCCTGGGATCGACCCCCATATCGGGCTCTCTGCTCAGCAGGGAGCCTGCTTCCCCCCTCTCTCTGCCTGCCTCTGCCTACTTGTGATCTCTTTCTGTCAAATAAATAAATAAAATCTTTTTAAAAATTAAGTAATCAGTTTAAAAAAACATGTGACCCTTTGATTCAGCAATCATACTTCTGAGACACTATTCCATAAAAGTAAAAGATTTAGACACATATAAGGATGTTTATTTAGTAAAACACTACTTAGACTAGAATCTGGAAATAAGTAAATGCCTACCAATAGAAGAATAACTGAATAAAAATGTACACATAAAAACAAGTATGTTTATGTGTCCATGGGAAATTCTGTATGAGTACATACATGCCTGTGTAAAGAAATTTTTATTTAAATTCAAGGATAGACAAGTAGACAGAATAATGGAAAAGAACCAGCTTTGGAATAATTTCTGAGTTCAAATTCTGCCTCTATCATTTATCTGCTGAATGACTGTAAGCAAATTACTAAGCTTCAAAAAAAAAATTACTAAGCTTCATCAAACCCCTGCTTCTTCATTTCTAAAACAGAAATAGTAATTACCACTTCACGGGGATTTTCTTAGAATAATGACATAACAGTTATAAAGTGCTCAATTAAGCATGTGTTACATACACTCAAAAGGGACAGCTATTATTATATTTTTCCCTTCTTGAGATGAAAAAACAAAAAACCCCCAAACATAAAATAAAAATCAAAGAAAGGGAGAAGAGTGCCTCTGAACTCCACTGCTTTTAAAGAAATAAGAAACACCTCGGGGCCCCTGAATGGCTCAGCTGGTTAAGCATCTAACTTTTGATTTCAAATCAGTTCATGATCTCAGGGTCCTTGGATGGAGCACTATGTGGGCTCCTTGCTCAGCAGGGAGTCTGCTAGAGATTCTCTCCTGCCCCTGCCCCTGCCCCTGCCCCTGCACATGGTCTTGCTCTCTCTCAAACACAAAAATAAATCTTAAAATAAAACCTTAAAAAAAATATATACCTATGTATTTTCTATTACTGAACGGTCATTTGTCCTTGGATTACAAAAGTCATATGGGAAAAATCCTACATATACCCCCTTATAAGACAAGCTTGACAATTAAAGCAAGATAATGATGAAGACATTCATCAGTTTTGTTTGCAAGTTAATTTGGGGCAGGGATTTATTCTATAAATCAAGTCACTGTTTGCTGCCTTAAATTTAGTTGCTGAAGAAGCTAAGCAAAAAAACCCTCAAGGGGCGCCTGGGTGGCTCAGTTGGTTAAGTGTCTGCCTTTGGCTCAGGTTCTGATCTCAGTATCCTGGGATTGAGCCCCACTCTCTGCTCAGCATGGGAGTTTGCTTCTCCCTCTCCCTCTGTGCACTCTCTCTCTTGCTCTAGCTCCCAAATAAATAAATAATCTTAAAAAAAAAAAAACCCTTTAAAGGAATTTTACAGGTGAAATTTCAGAATATAAAGCAGGTATCTAGCAAAGAACCCATATCCAGAATAAATTAAAAATGTAATACATATATGTAGGTAAATAATGTCTATATAGGTATACTAATATGTACAAAGCCTGCTGTTTTAGTCCATTTGGACCGCTGTAACAAATACCACAGACTGGATGGCTTAAAAACAGCAGAAATTTATTGCTCACAGTTCTGGAGGTTGGAAATCCAAGATCAGGTGTAAACATGGTTGGGATCTGATGAAGACCCTTTCCTTCACTGCAGACTAATGACTTCTTGCTATGCCCTAAAACGATGGAAGGTGGCGAGGGACCTTTCTGGACCCTCTTTTATAAGGGTGCTAATCACTATCATGAGATCTCTGTCCTCATGCCCTAATCACCTCCCAAAGTCCCCACCTCCTAATGCTAACATCATCACTTTTGGAATAAAATTTAACCACATAAATTTCGAGGGGGACAAACATTCAGACCATAACATTTGCTAAATGCAAGAATGCTCACAGCAGCTTTGCTCATAATGGCTAAAATTGAAAAAGAACAAAGCAAAACCAAACATCTATAATAGCAAAATAGATAATTTTCAAGCGTGGTTTATTCATACAATGAAATACTCTCAGCAACTAAAAAAATGAAAACAGGGTGCCTGGGTGGCTCAGTGAGTTAAGCCTCTGCCTTTGGCTCAGGTCATGATCTTAGGGTCCTGGGATTGAGCCCCACATTGGGCTCTCTGCTCAGCAGGGAGCCTTCTTCCCCCTCTTCCTCTGCTTGCCTCTCTGCCTATTTGTGATCTCTCACTCTGTGAAATCATAAAATAAGAAAATGAGGACGGCTCCCGATACACTCCCAAAATAGATGATCAAAAGAAGTCACGTACAAACAAGTACATGCTGCACGACTGTATGATTGCATTTAAATGAAGTTCAGAAACAACTGAAACTAATGGTATGGAGAGAAGATTCAGAATAATGGTTATTCAAGGGCAGAGAAGGGGTGGTCATGACTAGAATGGGACAGAAATACCTCTCTGGGGTGCTGGATCTATTTTTCCTCTTAGTAGTAGTTATAGCGGTATATTCATATGTAAAATATCACTGAGTTGTATACCTCAAATATGTGTATTTTAGCCTATATACATTACACCTTCCTATGAAAATAAATTTTAAAAATTTTAAAGTAGTTTTCCCCTAAAAAAAAATTTCAGAACAAAATGTAAAATGTCAAGTACCATTCCTACACAAGGATAACTATAACTTTCAGGAAGGTTGGAAAGAAAAGCAAACAACCTTATATTAAATAACACTGCAGTGTAAAACAAAAAGAAGCATTCACCAATATTATGATGGCTAAGTAATTTTTATTTTCTGATCATCTACCAGCAATTTAAATAATTATACATCCATGAGAAAACTTTCTAGGTTCCAGCCACCCGAATAATCGAAGTTTAAGGTGAAATAAAAAACGCATGACACCGACATATATAAAGCACTGATCAAATATATCAGATTTTGTTAATAAAATGATCTTTTACTCATCATATAATTACCAGGTTTCTACTCAAGAAACACCATTTTCATGGAACCAGAAAAACAGGATAGTTCATATTTTTAAAAATTTTCTGTCTGAAAGCCACACCAAAAACATTAAGAAACAATTTTTGACCAAATGTTTCAAAGGACTTCAAAAGAAGAAGGAAAGATAGACATACAACTGAGAATTATTTATCCAAAATATAATTTGCCACAGTAGGAGAAAAAAAACCAAAACCAAAACCCAAGTAGAGGTACCTTCACTAGCTATACATGTTACGTATCCTCATTCTTTGATGCCCCCATTCACACTCTTCCACCCTTCATGGCTGAGGAGCTCTTTTCTGAAACTGGTCTTAAATGTTACATTACTGATAAAGACTCTCCTGTTCTCCCAGGCTGAATTAACCACTCCTTTGATGGCTCCCATTGCTATTTCAGACCATCATATGATTTGTGTCTACTGTAACGACAAATCATTGCTTTGTGTTTCACCTCCCAGCTCCTGCACGGAGGCTGTAATGGGCACTCAAAAAATGCTGCTTGAACAACACAATGGAGGGAATCAGAATATTAGTTCTTGAAAGAAAAAACAACTGTCTAGAAACAAAATGATAACAACAGTAGAATTTTGATCAAATGAAAGTCATTTTCTGGGGAAAAAGATCCAATTTTGTGTTCAAATGCCATTCTTCCTCTATAAGCGTTTTTTAAAGTAATAGTTTTATGGAGATATTATTCATTTAAGGTTTTAATATATCTTTAAAAGAACCCCACCTTTTGTCACATGAAAGATGCTGATGTTTTATTGAGGGTTCTGAGCAATTCATTCAGAACCCAGGTCTGGGACTGGAGAAACTGCTTTCCAAAGATAAATACTTCAAGAATGTGAGAAAACGAAAACAAAAATTAAAACCAATGAAGACAGGTGCAAAGACACAAAGCATCACCGAACCTGAAGAAAATTACTTTAAATTCTTGTATGCTATACAAAGAATAGTTTTTATTGCTTTGCTTGTAAAACCATGAGGAATGTATGAAGTTGCAAAGGGATACTATAAAAAAATGAGAATTCTTCATTTTAGAGGAATGAGCTAAAAGGGAATACAATTGAAGAGAATAAAATCATGTTCTTTCCAACTGTAGAAATAGGCCTTACCTACAAAGAATACATTTCTGTGAAGTGTGAAAACAAAATAAACAAAAGAAAAGGTTTTCATACTGCATAGCACGAATGATCTAAAAATACAATTACATTTGGAAAGGATTCGGATACACAATGAGTAGAGGACATCCTTTGCTTCCGAGGTGAAGCCAATCAAGAAAGAAAACCTTTTTCTTTCTTTTCTGTGCCAACACTAGAAACAACTTTGGGCTAAAAGTGTATATAAAGTTCTATTCTTATGTTAGATAAAGGGATTATAAAACGTTCCCTGAAATCAAATAGCCACACGATCTTTTCCTCACAAATTTCCAAAAGGATTAATGCTGAATTATCAGCCCCTTACCTTTGTAATGAGAATTCGGTATTTCTCTACCAGGTGGTCGTTGTTGTGACAACCTGCTAGCAGCTGCCAGACTTCTCCTCGAAGAGCTTCAGGAACACCGCTTCTTACTAAGGATGACAACTGCTTTGGTCTCACACTCAAATTGAGATGCCTAAAAATAAAGCCATAATCTGTAAGTGGATTAAAGGAAGATTCTCTAAAGAGTATTATTTTTTTCAAAGATCTTATTTTTGGGGGTCCTGGGTGGCTCAATTAAGGATCTGCCTTCGGCTGAGGTCATGATCTCAGGGTACTGGGACTGAGCCCTGCATCAGGCTCTCTGCTCAGTGGGAAGTCTGCTTCTGCCTCCCTTTCTGTCATCTCTCTCACTGTCTTTCTCTCAAATAAATACTACAAAAAAAAAAAAAATCTTATTTTTAAGTAATCTCTACACCCAGTGTGGGGCTCAAACTCAAAAGCCTGAGGTCAAGAGTCACACCTTCCACCAACTAAGCTGGCCAGGCACCCCTAAACAGTGTAATTTTTATGAAAACTAGACTAAATGATTTTCACAAACTTAATAAAGGTAACATACTAAAAAAATAAAATTAAATAGATCTGTTGAATGGGATGTGGTCAAGATAACTAAAAGATTGAGTGAAGAACTGTGCAGACTGTTTCCTAGGTATCTTTAAATTATTGCTCTATTTTTAATTTTTTTAATAAAAATCAAAACTAGAAACCATAACTTCATGATTGTGGTTTATGTAAGAAAAACAAAGCAGAATTCCAATCAGCAGACACAAAGCCAAAGATAAGGGCTTGGCCTTGCATCAAAATTCACAAGTGAGTTGTGTATTTATATGTTCTAAGTTAAAATAAATATAAAAATAAAGCTTTCAGCTGTTTTTATGATACCTTGCTTCAAGTAACATTTTAGAATGACTATGATCGCTAAGGAAGTTTCTACTGTACTATGATAATATCAAAACAAATTATGGAAGTCTTTGAGCTTCATTTATTTAATCTGTAAAATGGGGAAAAAACTTATCTTGAATTGTTGGTACCAATTTATAAAGTAATTTGCATATAATCTTGAATTTGATCTGCACAATAACCATCTGAGGTAGGTAGTTAGTACTTCCAGTTTTACCGATGGAGAAAGCAGCTCAGGAAAGCTGATTAAATGACTCAGGTAGTCTCAAACTCAGATCAATAAATGCTCTGTTGAGTATCATGGCTGCTTTGTGTTTTGAAAGCCACCATTACTGAGTCAGTAAGGCAGGATCCTGACCTGCAAAGTCTTCTGTGACTACCAGATTTAAACAGAAGTTACTGATAACCACTCTCAAAATACAAGGACTCAGACTTTTCTCAAAACGTTCCCAGAATTCTAAAGAACAATGCACAGTATCTTTAAAAATGGTTCATTCTGTGATGCTAGTACCCTAACGAGGTAGCTATAGACAATTCAATATGGTTTCTGTCTTTGCTTGGAAAAAATAGTTACATAAAAGTTGAAGGACTGGGAGCAGAAAGAACAAAAGCAGTTGTTGCTTAATTCAAGAACTGGTTAACTATGGACTGTATGCCAAATCTGCCCACTGCCTATTTCTGTAAAGCAACTTTTATTGAAACACAGCCTTTTAAAATTGTTTACATATCATCTATGACTACCTTTGCACCACAACAGCAGAGTTGAGTAGTTGTGACAGAGTCTACTGGGCCACAGAACCTAATATTCATGAGCTATATTTATTAATGGCCTAAGTATTTATGACCTCGCCCTTTACAGAAATAATAAACCTAACCTAGGTTTATTTGCTAATCCTAGCCTAATTTATATTGGTAAAATTATTTTCAGAATAACTTTATGTCCTTGATTGTATTAACTTTATTTACCCTCAACATACTATTTTATACCAACATTAGTTCTCTTATCCACTAAGAGTCGCATTAAAATATACTTGGAGAAATTACAGTTCAAAGGTACTATTACTTATACTGCCACTAAAAATCCAATGTGGAGGGGCACTTGGGTGGCTCAGGCATTAAGCATCTGTCTTCAGCTCAGGTCATGATCCCAGGGTCCTGGGATGGAGCCCCACATCAGGCTCCCTGCTTGGCGGGAAGTCTGTTTCTCCCTCTCCCACTCCCCCTGCTTGTGTTGCTTCTCTCGCTGGGTCTCTCTCTGTCAAATAAATAAATAAGATCTTTAAAAAAAAAAAAAAAATCTAATGTGGAGTTAAATAAACCAACTTTAGGCTCGGACTTGCCTGTGTTAAAAATTCTAGGTCTGCCATTTACTAATTAGAATTGCTGACTAAATCTCTGAACCAGTTTCCTCATCTGTATAAATGGATACTAGTTCATAAGGCTGTTATAATGGCTGAAATCAAGCACGTAACTTAGCACAATGCCTGGCATATAGTAAATTTATTAATTCTCACTACTATTACTACTAGTACAACATCCATTATTTTTAACTCACAATAATCTTGAATGGTAATTTTAAAGACCTGTATATTTTGTAAATGAAGAAACAGACTCAGAAGAGTTAAGTGACTTGCCCAAGACCATACAGCTTGGAAATAGGAGAGGCAGGATTTGAAGCCAGGCCTACTAGGTTATAGAATTCCATGATATTATAATGTTTCCTACCTATAGAACATATATAATAATGATGGGAAAAAGAGATGAAATGAATTAAAGAAGAGAAACAAACTGTATTAGTATTTCTGAAGACATGACCCAAACCAGCAAAAATAGTTTCAACACCCTTCAGAAATATCTGTAGACTCGGTTAATGTATTTGAGGAAGTGGAATATAATATTAGTTAATTAACAAATAAATTTTAAAATATGGTAATAAAACAAATTCCAAGCAACTGTATAAAATGGTGGGGAGTTCATCTAATAAAACCTAGAGTCTAAATGCTGTATCTGAATGATTTTAAATAAACTATTATGTAACCATGTCAAGATTCAATTACATTTCTATTTTAGAGTAGAAACCTTTTTATACAGATGAAATGCCTGCCAGCAGCAGTCCAAACACTCCAAATTCACTGAACTGAAAATATAATTCTGATGAGAGCATCAGCAGGTTTGTCTCCTGACTGCTAAAGGAATATTAAAAATAAATGAGAACTGTATCCTGGAGGGGGCGGTTGGAGGGGAGGCTTCTGTAGAGTTCATTTACTAAAACCACTTGTATAAAGAAAAACCATGCTTTGGTTTGCATTCTCCTCCTCTACACATTTGACATTTCCCCATGTCGAACACGTTTCACCGAAAGTGTAAAGCACTGTGAGAATGTTGGAAGCAGATGCATGCCCATTTGTAGTCCCATCCCTTAAGGACATGGAAGATTTTTAAATGCTGAAACACAGTTTTCTAAGAATAGAGTGAAAGCCTTCAACAGTTAAATTTTCTGAGAAAAATCAGACCCCAAAGTAAGAGGCCCATGGGGAGCTTACATGACAACCTTAACAACCAGAAAGTCAGAAATAGAGAAGTGCTCAGATCACTTTCAAGCTTTTTTTAGCCCCAGCATATACTGGCATCCTACAGAGAGGAAAAAGGAAACTACATAAATGTCTCACCAACTCGACATCTCTGGTTTCATTAGGAAACACCTGAAGCTAGTGTATCCTTTCTAGACACAGTCTATAAGGATAGTGCTTCTTAACACTGTTGTCAAGCTGACAAGAAATTTCTGAGTTTTACAAGTGTCAGTAGGAAAAGTAACCGTTAGAGCAGTCAATATACAGCATGTTCATAACACTCCACTGTCACTTCAGGTAAATAGCACAGATAAGGAGAAATCCCACCTGGGGTCTCTACTCTGGCTCTATGCATTGTGTGTGCCGTCTTCCAAACCGCCAATTATTGTGTACTAATTGTTATATATTATCTTAACCAGTCAGTGGTTCCTAACCACGTCAATAAAAGGAGTTCTTTCATGATTCTCTCCATACATTCCATGTTTGAATTAATATTTTCTGCAGCCATGAGCATTTATTAGGTTTCTATATTCTGAAAGGTAATTTCAGGGGCACCTGCATGGCTCAGTCATTAAGCGTCTGCCTTTGGCTTAGGTCATGATCCCAGGGTCCTGGGATTGAGCCCCATATCAGGCTTCCTGTGCAGTGGGAAGCCTGGTTCTCTCTCTCCCACTCCCCCTGCTTGTGGTTCCCTCTCTTGCTATCTATCACTGTCAAGTAAATAAATAACATTTATTAAAAAAAAAAAAATTAAAAGTGATTTCAGAGCTTCACTACTTACCCTTATAAATCTATAAAAACAGAGATTCTAGAACACAAACCCCATACTTTGGTTTCTATAATAGGTTGCAAAAATAGAACGGTTCCAAAATTGGATATTGTAGTTAGGGGAAGATACCCTATCCATAAAATGAGAATTACAGATGAAAAGGAGAACTATTCTAACTTACCACTTTGACAGCAGTTCTCCCCATGTTTCAAGAATTTTTCCTGCACATTCTTTGGATACATCACCAAATCCACTCAAGAGAGGTTCATCATTATCTTTAATAAATAAAACACAAAAAAGGATAACAGAAGTGGCTATGCTAGCCAGAAGAATGAATGGAAACACAACAATCAAATTTAAAAGATTTTACTGGGAATGTAAAGTCTTAATTTCTATTTCTCTCTTTTAGCATACAGATATAAATACAAAGGAAATAAAAATGATCCTAGGTACAATGTTGCAGTAACCTCTTTATTTCTCTTTTGCTTTCCATAGAGTCCACATTATGTTAACTGCAGAAAAGAGCCATTTCTAAGACTCAAAATATGGTATCTTCTTTTCCCTTTTCCAAAGCAAACAACTTTATCCGTGAAAATATATGGCAGTCTTGTTTACCACAGTTTAAAAAATTACAAACAATAGGAGAGCAGCAATAGGAGGCTGATTAAATTATGAAACATAGTTACAATGTAATTACATATTGACATGTGTTTACATTAATAATCTGGCAAAATGCCATATAAAATAAAAATATCAGGAGCTAATAAATCCTCACTATGAGGATTTAGTCTAGACTAAATTATACTAAGACATTACCAATTACAATCTGAGTGACAGAATTATGATTTCTTTCCCCCCTCCTTTATGTTTTCAGGACTGTAAATTTTCTACAGTGACATACATTTATTACAGAAAGCACAAAAATATTAAAAAAGACCAAAATGAGTCATTTCAAACTTAACTCTAGTAATTAAGAAAAGTAAGCTCAAATAAGAATTTAAAGATTGTAAGAAATGAAGGCAGTAAAAAAAAAGTGACACTGATAAAGGCCTGTGAGAGGAATTTAAAAGTGTAATGAAAGGGGGAAACACAGACTAAGATATTTACATAATCAATCCTCTTTTGCTGAATACTTGGGGAGTTTTCAATTTTCTGCTACAAATAGTATCAGGAGGAACTTAACTTTTGTTTTCATTGGGTATATGCCCAGAAGTACACTTCCTGGGATAAAAAAGGCATACTTTTAAGGATTTTGAAACTTACTGACAAACTGCCTTCCATAGTGGCTCTACAATTTAGTTCTACTAGTAGGGGACAACGGTCCTTTTAAGTGTCCTCACCAATGCTGTTTCTAAGTTTTCCGGCTTAACCTGCCTAAACAAAGTTTGGATCTTTATGCCTTTAATGAGTACATCGTGAATTTGCATCTCTTACTATGGACAGCTCAGAAATCCATGATACTTATTACTTCTTTACATTATAACACCTTGGACATTAGCATCAGTTTTGATGGTGAGATAGGAAAGACACAGAATGAATGTAAGTGAGACCTCTTTTGCTACAAATGAGAGATAGGATAAATAAGGAAAAGAGAAAGCCTTGAGGGCATGAAGATAAACTTTCCCAATTTTGCTATTTTGCCAGAATTGGCCCTACTTTCTAATGCCTCAAGTAATTCTCTCCTCACTCAAATATCAATACAACACAACTCCTCTTTGGGGAATAGCAGCTATAAAAAATGTACTAAAATGTACCAGAGATGACAATTCCTTTAAAGAGATTAGGAAGACCTGTCTTACCAAATTCTCTTTTATTGCTTTGGACACTTTCAACATATCTTGACAGTAGCAGTTTGAAATACGTCTTTAGAACTCCATCTACCTAAGACAGGGGTATGGGGGCGGGGGGACAGGGACCAGGCAACCAGTTTCAGAATATTGTTTCTGAACACCTTCCCTTACTACCTGCTGGTTTCCTGTCTTGGGAGCAGAAATGTCCTATGGATAAGGAGCTTCTCTACTAGAGGACTACAGCCATTTCTTTCTAGGGAGCAAACATATGACAACAGGATGGGTCTCCCTGGTCCACATACAGGTTAGAGAATGAAGAGGTGGGGTGACTGCACAGCTTTCTTCAGCACCATAGTCCTATCATTAGTCTCGCACTATGGGAATGGATTGGGGGCTGGGATGGTGGTCGGAAACCCATCCCACCAGTATCTCCTGAGCATCTATTACACACACAGAATTGTGTTATACACTAGGGAAACAATGTGGGCAAAAAAAGACACTTTTTTTTGTCCTTTATGAAACTTGTGTTCTAGTGTTCCCTAACTCTCCCATGGTCTGTTATTGGTCCTTATCTCTCTTAGTTAACTACTGTTACTAGAGCCCCTCTGAACTCCTCAATCCCACTGAAAAATGTATGCCTGCCATAGATTAGAACTAGACATTAGTCTAGATGTTAACCTTTAGCTGGGCCCAAACTTTGTAAAAGGCAGATACTCTTTAAAATCTGCAGCACTGAGATTCAGCATTTGACCATTCTCTGGCTGCAAAAAAACCAGAATGTCTTTCTCAGTTCATGGTGGGTTTTGTTTTTATTGCTGAGTTTAAGGGGAGAAGAGTTCTCTAAACTATTACTTGCTCTTCCATCTTGAGCAGCATTGACTTAGAAGGTAAACTACAAGTCTCAAGACTACCAGTTATAGAGCAGACAGTCTCAAACAGTGAGAACAATTCTATCTTTCCCAGCTTTAACATATAACTTAAGTTGGTTCTGCAGGAAGACTTCAAATTGTATCTCTAACTTCTCCCAAAACAATATATGTGCTTTCTCTGCACTTCAAAATGCTTTATGTGAACTAAATGCACCAAGATGATTATAGAATAGAGCTCAGAATGCTAACTCTCAGAACAGGACAAAGATCCTCCTTGCCTATTTCTAGATGTTTGACCTTGGGCAAATTCCTTTTTCTGAGATTCCATTTCCTTATGTGCAAAATAAGGATAATAGAAATCTCATTTTTCAGAATTTTTGTGAGGATTATATAAACAAAATATTATTCTACTTTAAACTAAGTACCTACCTACCATATATTAAGCATCTAGTAACTGGTGGCCATTAATATTAGACATGGGAAAAGTGAAAGTTACAGGGTACAATGGGAATTGGAAAGTAAGGGCTGGCTCTAACTTGAAAAAAGTACATTTAACCATTAGTATATATTTCTTTTAACCCAATTATTCTTGCCACCTCTAGGCCTTTGTTAATGCAATTTCTTAGCCAGAAATACCCAGAGCTGCCCATTTATCTCTTGCACTTTAAAAGTCCCAGCTCAAAAACTACTCTTCATGATGTCCTGCCACATCTCCCCAAAATAAAAAATGGATTTGCCTCTATGAATTTCCAGACACTGTCTGTGAACCTCACATACACACATGCTTCATATGACCTTCTACCATAATCAGCTTTTCTCACTCTTTACAAAAATAAAAAGTCCTGCTACAAAATTATAGGTTAGAAAATACCTCCCAAACTTTTGCTTTTCCTGTGCTCCTTCTCTCCACTTCTCATGTCTACACAGTAGCTTTTAACAGAGACTGACAGATTAGTTAATGGATATAACCATGAAAAAAAAAAAAGAGGAGGAAAAAAAGAGAGGTGGTTGATTCCTAATGTTTATCAGCATGAAAATCCAATACTACACATACATGATTTGTATATTTAAATACTCATATTTTATGAAAGAGTCATGTGTGGAAGCTGCATTTTGGCAAGTGAAACTGTCCCTGTAAAATGAATCAGTTGAAATGGGAACATTTATTTAGGTGGAAGCTATGTCAAGTTTGCTCTAAAAATGTGTTGATACACTAAGCTAGCACATGCTGATTCTTAAAAAAAGGCACTAATTATAAATCTCATTTTTTCCAACTTGATTACAGTTATCTTAAAGAAGGTCCTGTGCTCGTTTTCAAATCTCCCATAATCCTTTGCATACGGTACACTCTCATAGGTATTTACTGAAAGAGTTCCAAATGCTATGTCACAGTTATCAATTCCCTGATAAACTTATAATGGTGTGCATGGTATACCACCCCATAATAGAAATTAAGCTCTCCCTACAATTTACCTTCCTCTTCATCATCTTCTGGAGGAGAGGGTATCATTGAACTCTGAGATCCAGACTGTGGCAGGCGAATTGAGGGACTGGCTGTAGTTTTCCTCCTCTCTCTCTCTGATTCACTTTCCAAGCACACAACTTCGTATAAAGTGTCAGTATTGTTCTTTCTCTCCTTCTGCTTTATCTTGAAGATGAAAAAATGTTATTTACTAAGTGGTACAATTATTTTTTAATTGATAACTACACTTCTGATTTCATACAGGATTAGAGAAGAAAAAGGTATTACTTTGAATGACTACACTAAATGTAACCTTTTTTTTTTTCTTTTTTAAAGATTTTATTTATTTGACACAGACAGAGACAGTGAGAGAGGGCTAGAACAGCAGGCTCCCCACTGAGCAGGGAGCCTGACACCGGGCTCGATTTCAGTATCCCCTGGATTATGACTTGAGCCAGAGGCTCAACAACTGAGTCACACAGGCACTCCTAAATGTAACCTTTTCTAAATAGAAAAATATGTTTAGACTTAAAAATCCAGAAGAAAATGGGTTAGGAGGACTCTAATTCTGCAGTTTTACTTACTGTCATCATATATGCAGCTACCAATATTTAGTAAGTGTTAGCAACCTATAGCTTCCTAGTTAGTTTAAGGTGTCCTTCAAGGTTTCCTACAAGCAACTACCCATGAGGAGAGTGCCTGGGTGGCTCAGTCAGTTAAGCATCTGCCTTCGGCTCAGGTCATGATCCCACGGTCCTGGGATCAAACCCTGTATTGGACTCTCTGCTCAGCAGGAGTCTGCTTCTCCCTCTGGCCCTCCGTCTGCTCATGCTCTCTCTCACGCATGAGCTTTGTATCAAATAAATAAAAACTTTAAAAAAAATAAACTATCCCTGAGAAAATGTTTTTTATTTTATATTTTTTTAGAGAACTAGAGAGGATGGGGAAGGGCAGAGGGAGAGAGAAAGAATCTTAAGCAGGCTCCACACCCAGTGCTGAGCCCAATGAAGGGCTCATCGTGACTCTGACTGAGATGATCCAATAAGCTGAAAAGAAGAGTCAGATGCTTAACTAAATGATCTACCCAGGCACCCAGAAAAAAAATGTTTTAAAATATTCTAAGACAGTTTAGAGACTCTCTTTAGAAAGTCCTTTTATTTCCATGCTTCTTCCCACTCCTTTATCTTAATTAAAGCAATGTAGAGAATGTTCTTCAACTGAAAGCTACAACTGGGGGTCAGAAGGAGAAGGTGAGTGGTAGAAAAGAGATTAATGAAATTCACAAAAATTTTGTATCTCAAATTGGTTTGCATTCTGAGGCAAACACATAGCAGTTTGAACTCACCTAAATTAAAAATTAAGAACCAAGAATATAAAACTTTTCCAGCACCAAATTTAAATATATTAATACACCACATTATAGCCAGCTTATTAAGAAGGGGGAAAAAGAGTGAAATACAGAGCAGGACAAAATGGCAGAATTACAGGAAAAGATACAAAGACAACTAGAAATGTGGCTACATCAATGAGAAAGATGTATAAGCACAAAGTAAAAATACAAGAGGGGGATTAAAAGGTTCATGAGGTACAGAAGTATCAGGCAGAGTAGATTTTATCATCTGAATGTTCATGCAGGTTTTTGAAAAAATTATACCAATCTTGGAAGACCAAATTAGTGGCAACATGTACTTTTGATATCATCCTGAAGCACTGCTTAATACTGGAGTCGGTAAACCTTTATGTAAAGGGCCAAAGAGTAAATATTTTAAGCTCTATGGGCAACCAGTCTCTCACAACTACTCAACTCTGCCATGATGGTGCAAAAGCACCTACAGACACTAATTGAGTGAGTGTGGCTATATTCCAAAAGAACTTTATAAAAACGAAGGCCAGGCCAGATTTGACCCATATTTTGCCAACTTTGTTTTAACGTGCCCACCTAAGGATTAATTTTCTAGATGAATAAACGATTTTGACTTAGCTACTTAATACTAAAGACTCAGACTCTATGAAGCTATATATTAACCTAAAGATGTGTGTCCAATAGATAGGCAAATGATTTCTGTCCAGTAGAAAAGATATCCCAAACTTACCTATAAGATAGTAGTCAGTTTTATTTCTGACCTAACAATCTTGTTCTAACATTTTTTCTTTTTTTTAAAGAAGGACTGTATCAACTCAAGTTCCTCAAATATGTAGAGCAAAATACTGGCTCCCTCATTACTCAATGAATTGAATTAAAATCTATGACATATGTTTATTCTAAATTTATAATTATGATTTTTAACTTTTAAGTATTACACTTTGATAAAAGAATAGGATTTCCTTTTTTCATTCATTATAAATTACTATCTGAAACAGTTAATTACTATCTAAAAGAGTTCAAAGATCAATAGCATTTTACTCAAAAAAAAAAAAAATTCTCAGACCATCTGGAAAAAGATTCAATCAGACAATACTTTATACCATATACCAGAATAAAACACTAATGAATCAGAGATCTAGAAGTAGAAAAACAAAAACATATAAGTAATAGAAGAAAATGTGTATATTTCTTTATTATTGGGTGTAGGGAAAGTATTTCTGACTCAAAATCCAGAAGCTTTAATAGGAAAAACTTGATAAATTCAAGTACATAAAAATAAACTATATGGCAAAAAAGCTGAAAAGACTCTTCATAATTTAAGTCACAAGACAAATGACAAACCAGAAGAAATATTTGCAATTTATATCTCAAAGAGTTAATCTCGCAAATACAGAAAGAGCTTCTAAAAACTAAAAGGAAAAAGGCCAAAACCAAAAAGCCAAAAATATGAAAAGACAGTTTAGAGAAAACAAGGAAAATTACCCTTAAACATATGGAAAAAAAAGGGGCTTGTTTTCGTTCATCAAAGGATAAATTAAGACTACAATCAGATCCTTTTTTTTAAAAAAATTTTTTAGATTTATTTATTTATTTATTTGACAGACAGAGATCACAAGTAGGCAAAGAGGCAGGCAGAGAGAGAGGAAGGGAAGCAGGCTCCCTGCTGAGCAGAGAGCCCGATGTGGGGCTCGATCCCAGAACCCCGGGATCATGACCTGGGCTGAAGACAGAGGCTTTAACCCACTGAGCCACCCAGGTGGCCCTACAATCAGAACCTTAAGTTTAACAACATACCCTTGACAAGCCTATGGAGAAGCAGGTACTTTCATATCCTGTTCATCCCTATGATTACAACAGTGAGAAAGGGAAATCTGGCAAATATAACAAAATTACATATGCAAAATTATTTACTCTAAGATGCACTTTCATTAAATCAAAACAACTTATGCACAAGGTTCTATACTACAACATTATTTGGAATAGCAAATGATTTTTAAAATCCAAAAATCTATCAATAGAGGACAATTAAAAAATCATAAATCATGATTCATCCAAACAACAAAGTACTATGTAGCCATTAAGAATGAGGAAGATCTCTGGGGACGCCTGGGTGGCTCAGTTGGTTAAGCCGCTGCCTTCGGCTCAGGTCATGATCCCAGTGTCCTGGGATCGAGTCCCACATCGGGCTCCTTGTTCTGTGGGGAGCCTGCTTCTCCCTCTGCCTCTGCCTGCCACTCTGTCTGCCTGTGCTCGCTCTCTCTCTCTCTCTGACAAATAAATAAATAAAATCTTTAAAAAAAAAAAAAAAAAAGAATGAGGAAGATCTCTAAAGAGGCACCTGGGTGCTCAGTTGGTTAAGCTACTGACACTCTAATTTTGGCTGATCTCAGAGTTGTGAGATCAAGCCCCATGTCCATCTCTGAGCTCCATCCATCTCTGCGCTCAGCAAGAAGTCTGCTTGTCCCTCTCCCTCTGCTCTTCCCCCTGCTCTCTCCCTCCCTCATATATAAATAAATAAAATCTTGGAAAAAAAAAGGTGTAGGACAGTACATAGGCTAGTTTGTATTTAAAAAGGGAGTTAAGAAATATATAGGAGTATTTTATTACTTTCACAAAAAGTAATACTGGGAAGATAACCCAGAAACCACTAATAATGGTTACTTATGGGTTTGGATGGAGAAACATGAATTAAAGTTAAGATTTCTGAGTATATTTTTACATAATCTTGACTTTTGTATCACTGTATTTTAAATACTCAAAAACTTAAACCAAAAAGGAAAAAAAGACCCAAAGACCCCAAATTGAAAATATGGAAACAAATGAACCTAACTATATGTCAAATGGTAACATAACTATAATGGAAAAGAATTTTTTTCCAATTTAACTTTTGAACATATCACTCATTTTATAATCTTACTGGAACATGTTCAAAGGGCAAAAAAAGTTCCATAAAATCTTAAACTTCACTCAATAGTTTCATTATTAACTGTAATACTGACATTTTTGGAATGAATATCAACAAATGGGAATTTGAAACTGTACAGACACAAATAATTTCATATTACATACATCCATTTTTGTTGTATCTACATATTACAGGTATATTAATAAATGTTTTTCCCAAAACTTAAGTTCAGAATGTACTAAATATTCTGGAAACCTTTTCATTTAGATGTTTACATACTGATTTTCATATGCTGATACTAAAATATGCATCTTATTTCCAACTGAAAGAAGTTTGTACAACATAAATTGTGCACAAATTGCAGTGTGGCATCATCTATATTTTAGAAATGGTACAAGTTTATTAATGAATGCTTAATTACCCCATCAGTAACTATATTAATATATGTTTGTCCTCACTGAAATTTTAAGTAATTAAAATCTGTATTTCAAAAACAAATATAATAGTACCTTTTCTTAACATTTTACAGGCTTATAAAGATTTTGTTATAAATACGCTAGGAGCAATAAAAGATCTATATTCAGGGTGTTTCCTGCAATACTGTCATTTTTTAATTTTTTGATAAAGTAGGATAAAGCAAATAAATATATTACAGTTACTGTATTTAAGATATTCAATATTAGAAACATATATAAATGTAGAAGAAGAAAACCCCGCAATGTGAAATTATTATTGAAAATATGTGAATGAACTCAAGTGATTGAGGGAAGGATCATCAATGCTAAAGGATGCTAAAACCAGTAGTTAGAAAGTTGTTGAGGAACAGGGTATTTGGAAGTTGCCAAAGAACCACCCCAAACATTACTTGCTAAATGCAAAGAGAAAACTACTTTTACAAAGGAGAAATCCAGGGGTCACCACCTGAACCCAGTGATCACACTTCTCAGGAATAGCAGAATACCACGATATCATGTGTCTCCTGATTTAGCCGTAGAAGATCTCTAGTACAGAGAGCATTTCCGTATTTTTTACCTTGAGAGGCAAAGTGGTTTACTGCATATGTGTGCATGGCACGCACACGTGCACACATATGCGCACAAATACACACCCCCTCCCAAAGAGAAATAAGAGGCTCAGGTTTCTAACATGGTTATACTATAACTTGCCCATGCGATGCTGGCCACATACTTAGTCTTACAGTCATCATTTATAAACGATGTAGAAATCATTTATAAAATAATTTCATAAAAGATTCTAAGACACCTTCTCTTTGGCAATAAAATTCTGTAATTCTATAGTTTTAAGAATGCTTAGCTGCTCTTAAATTCACTTTATGTTACTGTTGGAAAACCCTAGTCTTCAGACCAGTTTCTTCCACTTCTACTATACAATATTCTAAATATTAAAATCCAAGAGAATGATCATTATTTCTCCATTTATTTATTTATTTATTTAAGTAGGCCCCACGACCAGTGGAGAGCCCAATGCGGGGCTTGAACTCATGACCCTGAGATCAAGACCTGAGCTGAGACCAAGAGTCAGACATTCAATCAACTAAGCCACCTAGGTGCTTCTTTCCCCATTAATTTTCAAAATTTCTTCTCTAATATGATGCCATCTTCATATAATAATACTCACAGGTGGGTAGGCTTCCAGGCTAAAGAGGAGTTATAGAGTCATCAGATAATTTTAGTGATAGGAAAAAGAATCAATTTTTAAACATGTATTAAAAAAATTTCTATAATTATTTTCCCATATTGATAACAACAAACTATATGCTGTATATTTAAAAAATTTGGTCTGCACCACTATTTCCTTTTTAGTCTGATGAGAACTGCAAAAGGGTTAAAATTTTAAATTCTCCTTAATTTAAGTAACTCCTATGTGTCTATGAAAAGAATCCTGACTGAGAACTCTTAGAAGGCTCCGGTATGCATCTTGTTCACACAACATTCCATAAAATCAATTTTACATCTTTGGATCTATAAAAATGAAAATACTATCTTCACTGGATCGCTATAAAAATTATACAACAGAGAAAGTCAAAGTAGCTAGTACAGTGATGGCCACAGTAGGCTCTCAACCACTGTAGTTATTACTTTTTAATACCATAAATATAAAGAAGGGAATAAACTTAGTTTATTCTGTTACAAGAAATGAGATTAACAGTCCTCTAAGTGCGTTAAGACAGCAACAAGTTGCTTAAATTCTTCACACTCTCTCTTCTTTCCTATTCCCTACCCCTCACAAAATTCCCCCCCACCCCCAAAATAAGACTTACCCAAATAAGGAGAAAAATGAAAGATTATTCCCAGGAATTCCTTCCACATATAAACTTCTGCTTTTTGCAAAGAAAATATTGACAACTTGGCCTATGTTTAGCTTGTAACCTTAACAGAGTCCAGAGTAGACTACTGGATTAGGTCTCAGGTATATGTGGCTACTTGACCCCACCTAAGTCATTTATTAGCCTACTTAGATATATTATTTTAGACCAAACCACAATAAATAATATTCCTGGAAACTCATGCAGTCTTTGAATATAAGGCTGTATAAGATCTAAAGGGAAAAGAGAGATCAAAGGAATCTTATTTATGTTCACTAAGATTAAAAAGACAGAACTCTCTAATTAAAGAGAGTATGTTTTCTTACATACAAATTTGTACTAAAATTATGGAATTAATTTCTATTTATCATCTCTTACTCTAAACAATTAAGAATCATCCCTACTCCCTAAACTTTTAAAATAATACCCGTAAACTGGTTTTCTTTCTGAAGTGTTGTTCTTCTGGGGCTGATCCACTAATAAAAATCAATGTGTTTCTGATTTCATGTCTTAGTATTTTTTTTAAAAGTAGGCTCCATTCCCACTGTGGAGCCCAACACGAGCCCAAACTCATGACCCTACAATCAAGACCTGAGCTGAGATCAAGAGTCAGATGCCTAACTGACTGAGCCACGCCGGCATCTCAGTGACTTAATATTTTTTATTCTTTCTCTGCTTCACTAAGGTTCCACAGTCCCTCTCTATAACAGCTAAAATACATGAAGAACATACCATATGCCAAATGTGTTATACAGTTTCTCACTTAATGTCACAATAACACTATGAGGAAGATTCAATCACTGCATTCTACAGTTGAGTACACAGGCTCACAGAGTTGAAGGTACTTGCTAGTCAGTGGTAATATCCCCATTTTCTGATTCCAAAGCAAACTTCTAGTTGATAACCCTATGCTAATCCTTTTCTGCTGCCACAGTGATGTGCTGGGAGAACAGTGCTGGAGCCCAGGTTTGCTTTCTGTCTCCTAAGACAACATGGAAGAGAAATCTCTATTCCTCTTCTGTTTGCCACCTTTCTCTAACTATAACCAAAAGGGCTAACTTGAAAACACTGGAACTAGGGGCGCCTGGGTGGCTCAGTGGGTTAAGCCGCTGCCTTCGGCTCAGGTCATGATCTCAGAGTCCTGGGATCGAGCCCCGCATCGGGCTCTCTGCTCTCTAGGGGAGCCTGCTTCCTCCTCTCTCTCTGCCTGCCTCTCTGCCTGCTTGTGATCTCTCTGTCAAATAAATAAATAAAATTAAAAAAAACCACTGGAACTAAAATATTTATTGCTATCAGAAAGTATACTCAACTAAACCCACAAGCAACACTGTAATTTTGTAAAACCGAAAATCGAAGTTACATGTCAATAAAAATCAATTCAACAAATATTTATAGAGAACTACTATGTTTTAGATGCTTGGATAAATCAGTGAACAAGGCAGATCAGGAATACTGTCTTAGTAGAGGTTTCTTTTTTTTTAAATAGGTTTTTTTTTTTTTTAAGATTTTATTTATTTATTTGACAGAGAGAGAGAGATCACAAGTAGGCAGAGAGGCAGGCAGGGGGCGGGGGGTGGGGTGGGGGTGGGGGTACGCAGGCTCCCCGCTGAGCAGAGAGCCCGACGCAGGGGCGGGGCTCGATCCCAGGACCATGGGCTCATGACCTGAGCTGAAGGCAGAGGCTTTAACCCACTGAGCCACCCAGGCGCCCCTTAGTAGAGGCTTCTAACAGGGAAAACAGATAATAAGCAAAATAAAGTTTATTATGTCGTATGCTGGAAGTTAAGAGCAGACAAACTGCAGTGTTACATGTGGCAGTCAGGCATTACTAAGATGTCAATCTAAGCACAAATTTATAGAAGATAAGGACTTGAAAAAGGTGAATAATAGCAAGTGAGAAACTGGAAGAGCATTTAAGGCAGAAGAAACAGTTAATAGCGGAAGGCCCTGAGAGCATGGCTAGAGCAGAAGCAGCAAGGAAGAAGAACATTAAGAGAGAAATTAGTTCATGACACAACAGACAGTAGACCACATAGTGTCTTAAAAGCCACAGAAAGGACTCTCGCTTTTATAGAGTAAAATAGGTTTAAAGAGTTATAAGCAGAAAAGTGATATGATTTGATCTTAGGTTGCTGTGTTGAGAATATATGGCGGGGGGGGGGGTGCACAAAAAGAAACAGGGAGCTGTGAAGAGGCTACTACAGTAACTCAGGTAAAGGTGACAATTCAAATAAGATTAGTGTAATTTAAGTGCTATGAAGCAGCCAGAATATGATTGATTTTGATAGTAAACAGAATTTCCTGACAGACTGGATAGGGGGTGTGAAAAATCAAAGTAAAATTCTCAGTGACAATTAGGAGAAGATGTCCATGAACTGAGACAGTGAAGACAGGTACGGAGAGCATTTTAGGGGTTGAGGGTGGAGGACCGAGGTAAATCTGAGATATCCTGAAGGCTAAGTGAAAGGTTAAGGAAGGGGAGAGTGATCATTTGCTCAAAGGCCAAGGACTATGAAGACTCTGACTGACCACCAGATTTAGCAATTTAGGTCACTATGGAATTGATTTTTTTTCAAGAAGTTCTGATACAAAGGAAAGGAAAGCCCCCCCACCCCCCAAAAAAGGAGGTAAGTAGTGGGGCATCTGAGCCAAGAAAAACTAAAAGAAGGAAACACAGATTTCATCTGCTGCCCACCACAGGTAAAATAGAGTGTAGAATTTGTAGAAATAACTGACAGATTTTTTTTTTAAACTGATACTCAAAAGAGACCATAACATAACAGACCATAAAAATCTATTAAAAAATGTCTAACATATCTAACATATCCAAAATTGCTAGACAAAGAAAAAATGTGACTCACCAGACATTAGAATTAGCAGTTAAGGATTTTTAAAGTAGCAGTATTATAATTATGCTCAAGGATGTAAGAGAGAATCTTCTTGAAAGAACAAAGAGGAAATCTCATAAGAAAACAGAAACTATAAAAAAGAACCAAATGGACATTCCAGAAATAAAATGTTCAAGACCTGAAATTAAAAAAAAACAGAAACAAAACTTAATTGAATGAGCTTAATAAAAAATTAGGGATGATGAAAGGGGCAAGCCAACTTTAAGACATGTCAAAAGAGAGTTAAAATGATATCCCACCTGAAGAAAAAACAGAAAAAAAAAAAATAAGATTTAAAAAAACAGAGGGGTGCCTGGGTGGCTCAGTGGATTGAGCCCCTGCCTTCAGCTCGGGTCATGATCTCAGGGTCCTGGGATCGAGCCCCGCATCGGGCTTTCTGCTCAGTGGGGAGCTGGCTTCCTCCCCTTCTCCCTGCCCGCCTCTCTGCCTACCTGTGATCTCTGTCAAATAAATAAATAAAATATTTAAAAAACAACACAAAACAAAACAACCAGACTAAAATATATGTAAGTGGAATCTTAGGAGAGAAAAAAAAGAGATGGGGCAGGAAAAAAGGTAGAAAGAAATAACAAACCAAAATAAAAAAAATCAAGAAATTTAAAAAAAAAAGGGGGGGATGCGGAGGAAATTGTAGGAAGGGTTTTTAAGCCCCCCCTTTTTTAAGATTCAGAAAGAAAAAAAAAAGAAAGAAATAACAGACCAGATTTTCCTCAAAATTGGTAAAACGAAACGAAACAAAACAAAACAAAAATTGAAAAATTCGAGAAGTTTGGGGCACCTGGGTGGCTCAGTAGGTTAAGTGTCTGCCTTTGGCTCGGGCCATGAACCCAAGGTCCTGGGATCCAGCCACACATTGGGCTCCCTGCTCAGTGGGGAGTCTGCTTCTCCCTCTCCCACTCCTCCCTCTTTCATTCTGTGTCAAATAAATAAATAAAAATTCAAGAAGCTCAACAAACCCAAGTGAGACAAAGAATACCATGCCTAGGCACATCATATTTAAATGTCTAGAAATCAAAGATAAAAAATAATCTTAAAAGCAGCTAGGGGGGCGCCTGGGTGGCTCAGTGGTTAAAGCCTCTGCCTTCCGCTCAGATCATGATCTCAGGGTCCTGGGATCGAGTCCCGCATCGGGCTCTCTGCTCAGCAGGGAGCCTGCCTCCTCCTCTTGTCTCTCTCTCTGCCTGCCTCTCTGCCTACTTGTGATCTGTCTGTCAAATAAATTAAAAAAAAAAAAAAAAGCAGCTAGGAAAAAGTGACTCATTCCATACAGAGAAATAGTATCAATAAATGCACCCTACTTCACATCAAAAACAATGCACCAGGAGACTGAGATGACATCTTTAAAGTGCTAAAAGAAAAAAAAAAAAATGTCAACCCAGAATACTACAGCCAGTGAAAATATCCCACTGGAATGAAGGTGAAATAAAACCATGTTCGGATAAAGAAGTCTAAGAGTTATAGGACTTTAGTATATGGACACCAGAAGAAATGTTAAAATAAGTTCTCCAGATTGAAGGCAAGTAAGATCAGACAAGAACCTGGTTCTTGAGGAGGAAATGAAGAGAAAAAAAATGATAAATAGGTGGGTAAAAATAAAAGACACTTCTCCTCTTAATATGTTTAAAATACACATGACTGTTTAAAGATAAAAGTGACAACTTAGCTTCATGATAAATCAGCCTCAAAAATAGTTTCTCCTTTATCTACCTCCCTCCCATATTTATAAAAAAGTGTAGTACCTGTTTTAGTTTCAAAAAGAAATTTTCAGTAGTACTACGTTTGCTGAAGGGCCAGAATAATCTTTCATTAGGTGAGCAAACGCGGACTTTTGTCTCTATGAGAAATCGAACAGGCTCCTGTACTTCTGTTATTACCAAATCAACAGCTGTGGTCATAAACAGCACTTTATCTAGAGAGAGAGGTGGGGAGAAGCAAATAAAAAAAATGGAAATATATTTGCTCATACAATTAATGTAAAATTAGTTACTTTTCTCACAAACTTTCAAGATAGCTTAAGGTAATCCATTAATTAAATCAAAATCTAAAGTAATCAGATACATGGTTGTTTTGAAAACTCTTTTTCTGTACTGAGAATTCTTTGCTTGGGTAGACTCCTTGGAATTAGTGACGGCATTATATAAAAGTTTATGAAATGTTCTGTCAAATTGATTTGCAAAAGTGGCATATGGCCTCTTCATGCCACTCTCACCAACAGTGGGGATTCTCAACTTTTAAAATCTTGGTCAACTTATCCATTTATCTATAGTGCTATGAGTAACAAGAAAAAAATGAAGGGGAAAAAAATAAATGCTCAATAGGAGGCACTAGTTATGCAAATAATGTTACATTATAAGGAGAAAATATTATGCAGCCACTAAATGACATTCAGAAACAGTAGGAAATAACTTGAAAAAGACAGTTTCTGCAAAAGAGTATCTGAAAAGCTACATAAGAAACTGGTCCCTATGGTCCCCTTGGGGTAGGGTCCTGAGGACCGTGGTAGATTCTTACTTTTCCCTCCATATCCTTTTAATTTTTAATCATATGTGTATATATTAGCTTTCCACAAAAATAAAATTTAGAATTCTGTATATAAGTAAGTACACGAATAGAAAAGGAAGCAGGGAAGTGAAAAATTAAGAGACAGGAGGGAAAAATAAGGGGGGGGAATGATACTTTGTTTATAGGTCAAATTTAATAAACTCAAAGACCTATAACAAATTCTTTGGTTTCACCAGAATTAAAGAAAATACTGATATTTGTCAAATAAGTGGTCCTAAGGTTTGGGTATCTTTTGGGACTAAAATTTCTGTTCGTGATATCAGCAATCTGCATCACCTTTAGGAGTTTCCTCATTTACAACTTGAAAAGGTAGAGATTTTGGATTCCAGCTCCCAGTGATAACATAGGACTTTCCATCTGAACTTTTGCCCATAGATTCCTAAAGAGTAAAGACAAACATTAATGCCAAAATAAAGTAACAACAGCAAGAGTAAAGACAAACATTAATGCCAAAATAAAGTAACAACAGCTAATTCCCATTTTGCTGCCTTTAAAAGAATAGAAGTCATAAAAATATAAGAATACGAAAGAGGGTCAGATATTTTTAAAACAAAAATATATGTGAATGAGACTGCAGTTAAAATAAAAGATATGCCAATTATTTATGCAATTGCTACAGAAAAATTATGAAGTAAATGCTTAGAAATCATATCAAACTACAAATTCAGAGAAATTTACCACCTGAATCTATGCTGAATGCTTCTGTCAAGTGCATAATTATCACATAAATTTCAGTTTTGAAAATAAAGATTTTCATAATAGCAACAATACTACTACTACCTACATTTATAAAACTCATGATAGTCTGTCTGTAAATACTTCTCTCATGAATCTTCTCTTTGATTCCAATTTCAACCTTAAATTATAAACAAGGATTATTCACTATCATACAGTGAAGAAACTGAGGCTGAGACTAAATAGGTCTAAGATCAGACTAGTAAATATCAAGTCAGAAATGAGGAAATTCCTTATCTTTGTTTACTGCTACTGCAGCTCATAAGAACACCTTCATAAAAGTCCTTTACCATCAGATTCAGGTCAGATAAAGTGAACCCTTTATCAAGGAAATAGTGTATAACCTTAAAATGAAAAGCAAGTCTTACCAAATCTAACAAGTGCATGTCACTATTTCGTACATCTTTTCCTGGGCTAAGGAGAAGACCAAAACACCTACAAAGAAAGAACAGGCATAAATTTGCAAAGAAGATAATATTAAAAAAAGATGTTTAAACTAGGTCATTTAAAATTCTTATTGATGGATAAAGGACACATTAAAATTATCAATAAACTAGTATTGCCCAAATAACTTTACTTCTTTAATTTACATAAATTCTATGTGTCTTTCATTATCACATAGCGAAAGTCAGCATATTAGCTGAAGATTTATGGGAGTTAATTCAAAGTGAACAAAGTATTCACTTCAATAACCCAAAGAATTCCCCAGAGAACAAAATTCTTCCAAATACATTTTTGAATACAGTATATGGTTACTCCACTGGATTGATAAAAACCAGAATTTATATTTAAGCTGAATTAACTAAAAATGTTTACCTTTCAATGGCCAGCTCTTTATTAGTTGTTTGTTGCACATAGATGACAATTTTCTTATCAGTTCCTTGGCGAAGTTTAAAGCACTGTCTGTCCTTCTCTTTAGGAACTGCACTGTAGAACAGCATGTTTCATTAATTTTGCAAAGTATTTTCTTGTGACATATACTAGAACAACTTCCCTTGAATCTAGGATTCTTTTCTATGCCTGGTTTTCAAGTGATAACAGAAATTTAAAAATCATCATCAACCTCTTCAGTGAAAATATTATCATTACTGTATATAATCCATTAAACAATTTATAACAGCTAGAAAAAACTGATATGCTCCCTAAAATGTGGCTTTCTTAATTTTCTGTTGTTAAGTTAGATATCTATAAAGCACGTAGCATGGCATTTAGCACATAGGTACTCAAAAAAAAAAGTTAATTTTCTTTCAACTTAGTCACTTTTTTTTTTTTTTACAAATAATTACTGCCTTATTTGTTTAAATATGTAATAAAGAAAAAATAATCATAGATCTTTTGAATTTCTAAACAAGGTACCTTCAAAAAATAACAGAGATAAGGAAAATATGGCCAACAGTCAGCTGTTGCTTAGTGTTTCCCTTCAGCAGTGATAACCTTATTATTCCCCCATGCAATAGCTATAAAAATAATACTAAGGATATAGTTAAACATCTACTTAAGAAAAAAATTGAAAATATCCTTAAAATTAGAATTTACCAAAGTAACCCCCTACTCTCCCACACACCACTTTCTCTGGCTCCTCTGTTCTCAAAAGCAAACATCTGCCGATGGCAATCTGCCAAAGTGCAGCAAATACGAATTATGTCTTGGTACTACAACTTTAAAATAATAATGGCAGCAGAACCATTAAAAGGTACTATAAAAGGCTAAATGAGATTTCTAGGTACTGACTCAAAGTAAAAAGTGGCTCTGACGATATAAAGTTAGTTTGAAGACCATCTGTACTTAGAGAGTAACCAATTCAAAAACACTCTCTAAAACTCAGAATAAGAAAATCAAAGAATCTGGGTGCCTGGCTGGCTCAGTCAGTGACTGAGGGTTGATCTCAGGGTTGTTAAGTCTGAGCCCCATGTTGGATGTAGAGATTACTTTAAAATAAAATCTTTAAAAAAAGAGAAGGAGAGAGAAAAGAAAAGAAAACTGAAGAATCTTAGCAAGTGAGTCTGGAAATGACAAACGTGCAAAGAAAAATGTCTGCATACCAAACTGTTAAACATTTGTGGCTGACAAAATTTTCACCTCTAAGGATATGTACACAGGTCTCAACTTTTAAATGATAAAAGATACACTAGTCTTTATGTTCTGCAAATGCTGACACAGAAATAAATATAATCCCATCTCTTAGTAGTATTTAAGACAACAGCAAATACAAAGTTGTCTCTGGTGTCTTAAGTACAAGGAGAAGGCCTATTAACAGGAAACAGAGTGGAGACTGCAGGCAGTGAAGTGAACTTCAAGGAGATTATATTTCTAGTCTAGTCATCGTATCACTGAACAGATCCACCCCAATAATTTTACATTGACTTCCTATTATATAAATTACAATACTGAGATCCAGGTTTAACTTCCCCAGGCTTCTTTACTTATAAAACAAGGAAAGTATCAAATACCCAGCATATCTAATAGGGTTATATGGTAGAATAAGTAAGACAAAAAGTGCTCTGAATGTTATAAATGAAAACGTTCCATCTTCCTAAGGGCTAAGTTGAAAGTAGGTTTCTAATATTAATAATAAGAATTTTCAGGGATGAAAAGAAGAGCATTAAGTCTTGTCACAGCATTGTATTTACGTTAGAGTAAAACCACAATCTATCTTGTATTATGGTTACTTATTACACCTGTATTTTTGGATAGATGCTAAGTCATATGGGTACGCCACTATATTATGTTTTTAGTGAAATATAACAGACATACAACATTATATTTATTTGAGGTGTATAACAATGTTTTGACATTTGTATATATTGTGAAATGCATCAAATTTTAATTATTCTATTCTGGTGAACATTTAATTTCCACCTTTTAATTTTATTATTACAAACAGTATTAAGGGGAATATCCATCTTGACAATTCTTTGGGTACCTCAATGATGTTTACAGAATCACTGGAAAAAAAACAGTTGCGTTTGGCCCATTCAAATCTGATAAAGAGATGCTAATTTTCAACAAGTCACTATCACTATGATAGGGCTACACAACACTATTTTCTACCATAAACAACAAATTCAATAAAACCACGTTAAAAAAAATAACAAAGCCCTGACAAATGCAAAGAGCAAAATGACCATCTAGGGATTTTTCACATAGCATCCCCTTGGTATGAGGGTGAACAGGGATGTCTATGATTATGATCATTCTACCTTGAACATGCCTGAGTTAAGAAGCAGTTTAGTGCTTCTAAGAGATCTTAAACATCGTTCCTATTTGTAATTGAAATTTATAAAAGAGATCTACATAAATTTCTTTACAAAAGGGGAAAAATGGAGTTTAAAGAAACTTTTGTTTCTTAAAAAGGAAAAAAACTGTTACAAAGTTTAAAGATTATAATTTCCACTTCCTAGGGCCGGCATATATACTGTGGGAAGCAGCATATCCCAAAGTTGCCGTGCAAACAGAAATACAGCTACCGAGTGGGCACAGACCATAGTGTCTAATACTTCAGTGCACAAATCAAAGTTGAAGCTGCATTGTACATGAAATTGGCCACCAGATGGCATGATAATTCCAAAAGTCTTTGCAGGGAGACCAAGTGTTATCAGTTGTTCAAACAAACCAGTCATTGTGTTTTCTAATTTGAAAGCAAAATAGTAGAAAACATTCATATTTTAAGGTTAATTTCATTTTACCCATTTTATGAGGTAATCATGAAGGAAAGAGACTCTGAATATGCAACTATCAATTATGATCCAAGAAGCACCTAATATGTGATAATGGGTTATAGAAGAAAAAAAAAATCATCTGTGACTGTAGTATTTTAAAGTTAGAAAGCACTTTAGAGTCTAGCCAACTTATTTTATAAGTAAGGAAACTACTGCCAGGAGATATAAAGAAACTTGGAAAAGTTCACAGTGTTAATAGTAGCAATAATTAAACTAAATCTAAGTATTTCTATTCTAGGGTTCTTTCCACTACTCAAAAGTATCATTTTACGTAAAAGCCCAAGCCAGTTATTTCTGACCCTATATGCAAGACTATGACTTCAGACACAGACTTCATTTCTCCTCATCCAATGTGTTCAGATAAACTTTAATGGAAAAACTGATGTCAACAGCCTTAAGACTTTTAGATTATTAAAACAAATTAACCAGCCAAAAAGACCAAAGAACCAGCAAAACAAATGCAGCTACAAATCCAGCTTGCTTAACTACTATCATATTTCATATCAGCAGTCAGCCGGTTACTCTGAGTCTAAAAGAACATAGTAACGTAACGTATTTCCCCATACAAAAGAATTTAATAGCTTTAAAATTCTTCAAATCTTGCCTCTTAAAAAGAGAAATGAAAAAAAAAAAAAAACAGTCCCATTCAGAGGACATGAACAGACATTTCTGCAAAGACATCTCGATGACCAACAGACACATGATAAAGAGCTCACCATCACTCGGCATCAGGGAAATACAAATCAAAACCACAATGAGATACCACCTCACACCAGTAAGAATGGGTAAAATTAACAAGTCAGGAAACGACAGATGCTGGCGAGGATGCGCAGAAAAGGGGAACCCTCCTACACTGTTGGTGGGAATGCAAGCTGGTGCAGCCACTCTGGAAAACAGCATGGAGGTTCCTCAAAAAGTTGAAAATAGAGCTACTCTACCACCCAGCAAATCGCACTACTAGGTATTTACCCTAAAGATACAAATGTAATGATCCGAAGGGGAACATGCACCCAAATGTTTATAGCAGCAATGTTCACAATAGCCAAACTATGGAAAGAACCTAGATGTCCATCAACAGATGAATGGATAAAGAAGATGTGGTATATTTATACAATGGAATACTATGCAGCCATCAGAAGAAATGAAATCTTGCCATCTGCAACAACATGGATAGAACTAGAGGGTATTATGCTAAGTGAAATAAGTCAATCAGAGAAAGATAATTATCGTATGATCTCCCTGATATGAGGAATTTGAGAGGCAAAGTGGGGCGTTTAGGCGGTAGGGAAGGAAAAAATGAAACAAAATGGGATCGGGAGGGAGACAAACCATAAGAGACTCTTAATCTCACAAAACAAACTGAGGATTGCTGGGGCAGGGGTATGGAGAGGGTGGTTGGGTTATGGACATTAGGGAGGCTATGTGCTATGGTGAGTGCTGTGAAGTGCGTAAGCCTGATGATTCACAGACCTGTACCCCTGGGGCAAATAATACATTATATGTTAATTTAAAAAAAAAGTCCCATTTAAAACTGCATCAAAAACAGTAAACCTAGGAATAAACTTAACCAAAGCGGCCAAAGACCTATACTCTGAAGACAACACAAATAAACGGAAAGATATTCCATGCTCATGGATTGGGAGAACAAAATGTCCGTATCATCCAAAGCAATCTACAGATTTATTGCAGTCTCTATCAAAATGCCAACAGCATTTTTCACAAAACTAGAACAAATGCTGCTAAAATTTGCATGGCATCACAAAGACTCTGAATAGTCAAAGTAATCTTGAAAAAGAGAGCAAAAGTGAAGGTATCACAATCCCAGATTTCAAGATGCATGACAAAGCTGCTGTAAGCAAAACAGTACGGTAGTGGCACAAAAACAGACATATAATCCAATGGAACAGAACAGAGAACCCAGAAATAAACCCACAATTATATGGTCAATTAATCTTGGACAAGGAATAATGAATATACAATGGGAAAAAGACCATCTCTTCAACAAATGGTGCTGGGAAAACTGGACAGCGACATTCAAAACAATGAAACTGGACCACCTTCTTACACCATACACAAAAATAAACTCAAAATGGATTAAAGACCTAAATGTGAGACCTGAAACCAAAAAAAAATCCTAGAAGAGAACACAGGCAATAATTTCTCTGACATTGGCTATAGCAACATTTTTCTAGGTATGTCCCCTAACACAAGGGAAACGAAAGCAAAAATAAACTATTGTAAACAAAATAAAAACTTCTGCACCGCAAACAAAACAATCAACAAAACTAAAAGACAACCTTCTGAACTGGAGAAGATATCTGCAAATGATATATCCAATAAAGGGTTTTTATTCAAAGTATATAAAGAACTTATACAGGACGCCTGGGTGGCTCAGTCAGTTAAGCATATCTGCCTTCGGCTCAGGTCAGGATCCCAGGATCCTGGGATCAAGTCAGTGGGCCTGCTTCTCCCTCTGTCTGCTGCTCTCCCTGCTTGTGTGCTCACTCTCTCTGACAAACAAAGTCTTCAAAAAGAAAAAAACCCCACAAAACTTACACAACTCAACACCCAAAAAACAAATAACCCAATTTAAAAATGAATAGAAGACATGAAAAGACATTTCTCCAAAGATGGCATACAGATGGTCAAGACACATGAAAAGATGCTCAACATCACTCATTATTGGGGAAATGCAAATCAAAACCACAATAAGGTATCACCTCACACCTGTCAGAATGGCTAGTATCAAAAATGACAAGAAATAACAAGTGTTGGTGAGGATGTGGAGAAAAAGGAACCCTGGTGCACTACCGAGGGGAATGCAAACTAGTGCAGTCACTGTGGAAAACAGAACTACTTTATGATCCAGTAATTTCCCTACTGGGTATTCACCCAAAGAATATGAAAACATTAATTCCAAAAGATGCATTCAGCCCTATGTTTACTGCTGCATTATTTATTTATTTATTTATTTATTTATTTTTAAAGATTTTATTTATTTATTTGACAGACAGAGATCACAAGTAGGCAGAGAGGCAGGCAGAGAGAGAGGAGGAAGCAGGCTCCCCGCCGAGCAGAGAGCCCGATGCGGGGCTCGATCCCAGGACTCTGAGATCACGACCTGAGCCGAAGGCAGCGGCTCAACCCACTGAGCCAGCCAGGCGCCCCATACTGCTGCATTATTTAAATAGCCCAACCAGGAAAGCAGCCCAAGTGTCCATCAGTAGATGAATGGATAAAGAAGACTGGGGGTGTGTGGGTGTATATACACGCAAATGCATACCACGGACTATTATTACTCAGCCATAAAGACAAAAAATGAAAAGAAAGAAATCAGCCTTTTTCTGACTGACTTTTTTCACTTAACATTATACCCTCATCCATGCTATTGCAAATGGCAAGATTTCATTCCATTTTTATGGCTGAGTAGTATTTCATTATATATAATTATCACATCTTCTTTATTCATTCATCTATTGATGGACACTTGAGCTGCTCCCATTATTAAAGAAAGACAAAGACTGTATGATTTCACTTACACATGGAATTTAAGAAACAAAATGAACAAAGAAAAAAAGAGACAACCCAAAAATCAGACTCTTAACCATACAGAACAAACTGATGGTTACCAGAGGGAGGAAGGTAAGTGGGATGGGTGAGAGAGGTGATGGGGATTAAGAAACCACTTACTGTGATGAGTGCTGCATAGTGTACAGAACTTTTAAATCTCTACATTACATACCTGAAACTAATATAACACTGTATGTTTGATTATACTGAAATTAAAATTTAAATAAATTTAAATTAAAAAACCTTTCCTCTGCAAAGCTGCCTCTTTCCTTTTCTTTATCACTTACAATATAAAAAACTCTACCTATAAAAGCAATCTTAAAAAAAGAAGCAAACATTTTATACATGAAAGTTAAATAATCTGACCCAGAGTTTCCCTTGAACCACAGATGATACACCATGTTAATACAAACTTCAATTAAAAAAAAAAAAAAGAATAAAATATCCTACCTAAAATAACCTTTACCATCATCTTCTTTTATTTCTAAAGACACAGAGAAGGTAAAGATGTCACTGTCAGGAGTTTGAGGTGCAGCAGCTGCTGAAAGTGGGGTCTGCTTGGCAGAACGGCGGAAGGCAGTAGCAAAACTGTAAAGTATCCGGCTTACCTACAATGGATATGTTAGAAAATGGGCTGTTATCAGAAGAAATAAAATACCTTTATTAAGGCTGAAATTACCTATTTTGTGTGTGTGTTGGGGCGGGTAGTAATTCATCTTTCCCCCACTGATTTATTTTGGTAAATTATCTAATTTGTTAGGCCTAGAAAGCAAGCAACACTAAAAATGGCCAGAGAAAGGGTTTTAAAAAAGAAATGGTTATAAATACAAGAAGTCCAACTGAAAAATAATTTTCTAAATTGTTAGAAACAATCTGAATATATTTATTACAGTAAAAAAAAAAAAAAAAAAAAGGCCTACAAGATTAGCTTTAAAAGAACAGTTTGGAAACGTGTCATTCCTGAAACCAAGATACCTATCAAGAAGTCTTGGTCTCAGACACTCTTAAGCAACAACGTTCTGATTACCCAAACTTTTAGTTTCTTTATATTTCAGCCCATCAGGCTGGAATCAATAAAACATCAGCAAAGAATTTCATTTGGCTTATTAAGTGACCATAATAAATACTGCAATTAACTTCAACACAGTGAGGGTAAAGGTGAAGTTTCATTTGCAGACAGTTTTCTGGTAGGGACTTACAGCTTCTTGTATTTCACACCGGAAGACGTGTATTCTGAAGAGCTCTGCATTGTAATGACTTTCAGTGAAAGCAAAACAGTCACTCTCGGGAGTTCCATCATGCCCTCTGACACAGAAGAGGATTTTGTAGATAGGGTAGTTTGCTATTTCAGTGTTTGTCTGAGGATCTAAGAGTCTGTTTGGGAAAAAAAGTTATAAAGAGCTTAGAGGGATTACGGACTATTCTCACTAAATCCATATTATGATTCGAGACTCATCTTTCTAGCAAGATCACAGAAACCATTTTTGGTATGCTAATCATATTAACCTTAAGTCTTAACAAATAAGTTATATGTAGATTTCTCTTTTTATTTTTTAAGATTTTATTTATTTGACAGAGAGATAGCAAGAGAGGGAACGCAAGCAGGGAGGGGTAGCGGGAGAGGGAGGAGCCAGCTTCCCACCAAGCAGGGAGCCCCATGCGGGGCTTGATCCCAGGACCCTAGGATCATGACCTGAGCCAAAGGCAGACACTTAGTGACTGAGCCACCTAGAAGCCCCAATACGTGGATTCCTGAATTATTAATTATGTAATTCCATGGTACTAAAACCTACATAATCTTATGCTTTAGGGAGGCAATCAGAAAGACAAACAATAAGTATGCAGGTTTTCTATATAGTCTGTACATAAATAAAGACTAGATCAATGAGTAAATTAGACTACCAAAATGAAATCATTAAAGCTGTGTTTCTCACTACCTCCTAAAAAATGACCTAATCTGCTTTATTATTTAAAAAAACAAAAAACTGATGTGTTTTCTCAGAGTGAAATATGTTCTTCTGATTCATGGCAAGTAAGAAAGTACAAAATGTTAACACCTAAAAAAAAGATAATTACTAATCAAAAGCATTCCATTCACTGAAAATCGAAAGTGTGTTATTCATTCAGAAACGTATTGGTTAAAAAAAAAAAAAGAAAAACTTACTGATTCAACAAATACTTATAATACTCTAAGCTCTGTTCTGGATACTGAAGACACAAATATGAAAGTAATGAAAAGAAACTGCAATTTCAACAGTGAATGGGTAGGGCCACTGATGAGGAAAGCCTAGGGGTCCGTGCATAATGGAAATACAAAGGAAGTGGACCTAATCCACATTCAAAGGCACTTTGATAAAAACTCTGAAAACATGAGCAAGAGAAACTGGGTTTTGCATGTCTACAGAATTAAAATGTATCAGAACAAAGTATAATTTCAGTTGGGCAACAACTACTAAGAAGGACACAGAAATGAGCACTAAACAAGTTTTATGAAAAGTTTCATATTATTGGGGTGCCTGGGTGGTTCAGTTGATTAAGAATCTGACTCTTGATTTTGGCTCAGATCATGATCTTGGGGTCCCGGGATCTAGCCCCTACATCAGGCTCTGTGCTCAGTGGGGAGTCTACTTGAGGATTCTCTTTCCCTCTTCCTCTGCCCCTTCCCCCACTCACATATGTGCGTGCTCTCTCCAAAACAGTCTTTTAAAAAATGCTGATTCTGATATGTCAATATTATTATTGTTGATTCTAATATGTTGTTAGATTCAATATGAAACTTCATACTGAACTAATGTGTCAAGCTAGTATCTGTACTGGTGGAACAGGGAAAATATAAATATTATTTGTTAGGCATACTTTCAGGTCAACATATTTCAATTATCCCCCAAACATTTAAATTTTTAAGGTACCACACACAAGCAGGGTGGGGAAGAATATAAAAAAACTGTTCAAATGAGTAATTTTCGTAATCCTTGGAAGACGTTAAACGCCAAGTGAATTAAATATTACATGAATAAGATAATTATGTATTTTGTTCACTACTGCTTCTTACTAAATCTATAGGTCAGAAATCTGATCCAAACATTTCAAGAAGCTGGTCTTACCTCACGGTTCCTTCAGACACATTCGGCACTGACAGGGTAACGTCTAGTGAAATCTGACATTGGCTTCTTAAGATGGACATCATCCTTAAGGCTTCCACTTCACTCCTGGGTGCATTTACTGAGGCACAGCCTAAATAAGTTAGTTTGCTGAAAACTACACTGTCTTCATCAGCAGCTGGTGTAAAAGGACTTGACCCTTCAGAATCTGAAAGAAAGGAAATGAAATCATTTTTAATATTTTGTTGACATGAATACCAAGTAAAAACTTACAAGTTACATTTAGGTCTACAATTAAAAACTAAAGAGATAATATGCTAATGCCCCAGAAGAAATGCCCATTAAAGCCAGAAATTTCACATTAAAACTCTGTCACTAACACCCAAATTTTTAGGGATTCCTTTACTGTCAATCCCAAATCTAAAATGTGACCTGAGGTTAGATCTGATTTACATTTTGCCTCTTCTAATTTGTTCTGACTTTATAATTCACATATAGGTCAAAAATATATTTAGTATTTTACCACTCTGAAAAATTCTCTTCTTTCTGATCTGTATTGCTTTATTTCTCTCATTCATCATCTTAGCTACTTAATGTTCTCCCAATACCACTGTTTTCCCTTTCTCAAGAAAGCTGCGTAGTTGTAACACTCCAGTTTTCCCAATGAGCCTTTATAATTCCCCTATTCCTCCTCCTCTGTGCTGCCTTTTAAAAAACCTGGCAACTACTCCCAAAGAACTATCTATACAGGCCTGCAGCAAATATCTCTTCCCCAAGTATTATTCCTCCACATCTCCAACACTGTCCTCAAATTCCTTTTCTTGGAAAAATCTTGAAACATTCTGAAACAAGGCTTCCTCAGTGTCATTTAACTGCTGTTATCTCTTGCTTTGATAACCATGACGTACATTTAAAGGGAAATCAGAATGGTACATATACCTACCCTTCTCATATCCTCCTAAATCTAGAATCTGAACATTCTAGAAAACAGATGATGGTTTTTGCTTGCTCTGAATCAAACCTAGCACAGGGTGGGCACTCACATATTAAAAACAATAACCTTCAGTTAAGCAAGCAATGCAGCAGTCCTAACCTCCTTGTCCAGGTTTCACTGGCAAGCTCATCTCTGGTTTTTGAAGCCCTACTAATGGCACAGGGTTAATGGTAGATGAAGCTGAGAGTTGGTTAGAAAGAGGTCCATCTCCTTCACCATCCAGTTGTGACCTTTCCACAAGTTCCTTGTCCCCTGGCTGGTCGTCCATTGGAGGATCCATCAGCACATCTGCTAGCTCTTTTTGCAGCTGCTGCTCACTTCCATTCCCTATAATCTAAGGGTCACAAATACACGCAATCAGCAAAGTGAGAAAGAGAGGCCAGTACTAATTCAAATGGGTCCGTATTCTAGAGAAAACTGTCAGCATTTCTTTTGATAGAAAGATATCTTCTGAATTTTTTTTTAACAGAATAAGTCAAGATCTGCAATAAATAAGAGCTGCAGCTGCTCTCTTAAATCGTAGTTTTTCATGAAAAAGTGTACAGTGAATTTGAGACTATTGCCCAGAAATGTATGTGACAGTGTTTATTTAAAGTTTTCTAGAGTGGCCTCAACTAACAAAACATCCGTAATTTTACTTGTCTGGTGAGAAATAATCTGTTAAAAGGAGTATCTTTAGGGGCTTCTCTAATCTTTAAGAAACAGGGAAAATGTGTTTGCCTGCAGAAGTTATCATAGGAACAGACTTATTAGGTAATAAATTTTCACATGTATTTCACCACTCCTACTATAAGTCAGTCTCTTGTAATCCTAAGGGAGACTCCTCTGAAATGAACAGTTTCTTAATGTTCTGAGGCACCTGAATAAAGCTGGTATGTATAAAATGGCCTGAGGAGAAGCACACCATTTCAGTAATGTCAAGTGTTTTTCTAGAGTCATGATGGTTTATTCTTAGTTGCTCAATAAGGAAGTAAACAAGTGCAAAATCTAGTGGAAACTGCCCAATGCTAGGGAAAACCACAAGTGACAAAACTCAGTACTGTCACTAAATGCTTATTCAAGAAACACTAAAAAACAAATTCAACAAAACAATTTAGAAAAAGTCATGATCAAGAAAGGGGGTTGATTTAGGAGGCTTTCTGAAAACTAAAAGCTGACAGAAAGTTAAAATGGGTGGGGCTAGGAGACTATGTTAAAGAGAATGAAGTCTTTCCAGTCAAATAAACACAGAAGTTAGAAGCAAAATTCCAATAATAACAGACGTACCTCTGGACTGCCAAAGAACCCAGTTCAAACATTTTTTTTTTTTTAACTCTATAAGCTTCAAGTTCCTTTGGCTGTAAATTATAACTGAGAAACAAACAGTCTTAAGTCTTTTTCTTGCTGACATTTTCCCAAGGAAATCTGACATGTGAGCTACTCTTGCCACACAGATGTCCAGCCTCGTGGCTTCGGTAACAATGTGTATTTCCCTGAACTTCATTTTATGTTTACAGTTACTGCTAATGGAACTACAAGTGGGTCCCGTAATTTTAATTCTTTGTTATGCCTGATCCTACACAACCACAAATGCAATCCAATTTCTTCTTTCAAAAGTTGTACTTTCAGAAGTTTTTAAGCCATCTAAAAAACAAACACAGCTTAGTTCCAATTAACCTCTCATTCTTCCAGAACTGGAGAGCAATTACTGCATCACCTGCAGTAAACAAAAGATACTCTAATTGAACCTAAACTGTTTTCCAAGGGGAAAGAAAAAGAACATAAATAGGATAGTTATAGCTTCCTGAACACAGATGGAGAAAAGATATTAGACTCCCTGTTTGTGTAATTAGTAATTAGAACTGGGGAGACTATCACCAAAAGAGCAAACTAAATCAAAGAGAAAACATTATATTTTACATGTTACAAAGTACTATTTTGTTCTTTGGTTTAAAGAGTAATTAAGCTCAAGTCTTCTGTTGGATAGGCTGCCTACATTTTCACATATTCTTCAATAACAAAAATACACCTAAGCCTGAAAGAAAACACGTTTATATACTTGTATTTTGTTTGTACATATTTATCTTGCATTCCTCTTTCACTTACAGAGTCTAGAAACATAAGAACTGCCTTCTATTTCCTCAACTCTTCCTTAAAAACTAGGAAAAAGAAATGTACACACACAAACATTTGATTTTTAAAAACTGTTTAAAAACAGCAATGCTACATATGCTTTGGATGATTAGGGTCAATACAGTACTCAACAATTATGTTACATCATTTGTGAACCTTTGATCTAATTTCAAAATTACTGTCTGTGACATTATAATACACATACTTAAACTAGTTAAGGTTTTTGTCATTGTTTTTGTTTTCTTTATTTAAAAACTTTTTTTTTTAATTAAGTAATCTCTATGCCCAACATGGGGCTTGAACTCATGACCCTGTTATAAAGAACTGCATGCTCCATGGACCTAGCCAGCCAGGCACCCTGTTTGTTTGTTTGTTTTTTAAGATTTTATTTATTTATTTGACAGAGAGATCACAAATAGGCAGAGAGACAGGCAGAGACAGAGGAGGAAGCAGGCTCCCTGCTGAGCAGAGAGCCCGATTCGGGGCTCGATCCCAGGACCCTGGGATCATGACCCGAGCCGAAGGCAGAGGCCTTAACCCACTGAGCCACCCAGGCGCCCGTTTGTTTGTTTTTTTAAAGATTTTATTTATTTGAGAGAGAGAGAGAGAGAGACAATGATTGAGAGAAAGAGAGATCACTCACGAGGGGGGGGGGGGGGGTGCGGGAGGGGAGGGAGTTTAGAGGGAGAAGCAGACACTCTGCTGAGCAGGGAGCCTGATGCAGGTCTTGATCCCAGGACCCTGGGATTGTGACGTGGGCCAAAGGTATACACATAACTGACTGAGCCACTGAAGCGCTCATCTGTTGTTTTCTTTATGAAGAAGTCTTCCCTAGGCTTATCGAGGAAACATTTAGCCATGCCTTTCAGGGGTCTTAAACTTTGGCATGCATCAGAATCACCTGGAGAACTTTTTTTTATTTTTTATTTTTTAAAAGATTTTATTTATTTATTTAATAGACAGAGACCACAAGTAGGCAAAGAGGCACACACAGAGAGAGGGAGGAAGGGAAGCAGGCTCCCAGCATAGCAGAGAGCCCGATGTGGGGCTCGATCCCAGGACCCTGGGATCATGACCTGAGCCCAAGGCAGAGGCTTTAACCCACTGAGCCACCCAGGCGCCCCAACCTGGAGAACTTTTAAGACACAAACTGTTCAGCCCCAACTGAATTCCAATTCAGTAAGTCTGGGTGGACCTGATAATTTTCATTTTTAAAAAGTTTCCAGGAGATGGGGATAGTGCTGGTCTGGGAACCAGGCTCTAAGAACTAACCTTAGGTTAATTGTTCTTAACCATGACTACATAGCATAATAACCCATATTACCAGGAAGCATGCTGGTAATATGTAAATTATGTACTAAAATATGTACTCCATTTCCGCTCCCTCATCTCCCAAACAAACGAGTAAATCAGTCTCAGAGGTAGAGCCTGGGCATATGCATTTTGAAGAACCTCCACAGGTGATTTACAAAACAGTTGGCATGCCAGATTAGGCCAGCAGACTGCAATTTGTTGACCCCTGGTCCTGATGAATAGCTTAAACGAACCAACGACTGCTTATCACTAGACTGTGTTATAATAAAAAAAAAAAAAAACCCACTGTTCCCTGTTGCTAACAGCATTCTTTTTTTTTTTTCTTAATTTACTTATTTGTCAGAGAAAGAGGGAGAGAGAGAAAGGGAGAGAGCACAAGCAAGGAGAGTGGCAGGCAGAGGAAGAAGCGGGATGCGGAACTTGATCCCAGGACCCTGGGATCATGACTTGAGCCGAAGGCAGATGCCTTACTGACTGAGCCACCCAGGTGTCCTGCCAACAGTATTCTTAATGGAAAACACAATCATCTCTAAAATAACACACTGCAGTATTAGTCAACGGGTAGACATATAGATCAATGGAACAAAACGGAATCCAGAAATAGACTGACAAATATATGGCCAATTGGTTTCAAAAAAGTTGGCAAGCTAATTTAATGGAGAAAGGGAATAAAACAAATGGGCTGAACAACTGACCTGACATCTACACCTATGCAAAAATATGAAGCTCATGAAGCTCAGCCAATACCCCACATCACATATAAAAATTAACACAAAACGGGTCATGGTCTAAATGCAAATCCTAAAGCTGTAAAACTTACAGAAGAAAACAAAGGAGAAAATCTGTGAAAATCCTGGGACACAAAGATTTCTAATGACACAACAAGTAGCATAAAAGAAAAAAAATGTACGTGGGTGCCACAGTCGATTAAGTGTCCGACTCCTCCTTCTGGCTCAAGTCATGACCTCAGTCAGGGTTGTGAGCTTGAGCCCCTCCTTCAGGCTCTGCACTGAGCACCGAGTCTGCTTGAGACTCTCTCTCCCTCTCCCTCGGCCCCTTCCCCCTACATTCTTGCTCTCTAAAATAAAAATAAATCTTTAAAAAAAATGATAAAACTAGAAACTTCCGCTCAAAAGACACCATTGAGAGAATAAAAATATAAGCCACAAACGGAGAGTATGTATCTGATGACGGATTTATATTCAGAATGTCTTATAACTCAATAAGGAAACAAGCCACCCAATTTTAAAAATGGGCATTTCACCAAAGAAGGTATAGAGATTGCTAACTAATAAGCACATGAGAGAAACTCAATTCATTACCATTAGAGAAATTGAAACCTCCACAGGATGTCTCCACAAACCTATAAGCTTGGATAAAATTAAAATGAAAACAAGGCTAACAATAACCAAGGATTGGCAAAGATATGTAATAACTAAAAAACTCTCAAACATTGCTGGTGGGAATGCAAAACAGTAGTGTCACTTTAGCCAATTTTTTGTGAATTTTATAGTTAAACATACACTTACCATATGACTCAGTCCTAGGTATTTAACCAAGAAAATTAAAACATATGTCCTGTGAATGTTTATAGCAGTATTATTCATAATCACCAAAAAACTGAACACAAATGTTTATCAGCTGCTTAGTGGATAAACAAACTGCAAATATCTATACAATGGAATACTACTCAGCAATAAAAAGGAATGAATTATTAGTACATGCAATAGCATGGATTATTCCGAGTAAAATAAGCCAGACACAAAAGGCTACACCACCTTGTTAAGATTCCATTTATATGGTATTCTAGAAAAGGCACAACTTCAGGGACAGAAATCAGATCACTGGTTGCCAGGGGCTGGGAAGGAGATAAGAGGACTGACAAAAAAGAAGTACAAAGAACTTTTTGGAGTGATAAAAATATTCTGCATCTTAATTGTGGTGATGCTGGTTGTTATGAGTTTGCATTCACTAAAGCTTATAGGACTGTGCACCTAAAATGGGTACATGTTACTATGTGTAAATTTTATCTCAATAAACTTAAAATAGAAAGGGGATATTGATAGTGGCAAAGGTTATGCATACGTGGGAGCAGGGGTTAAATGAGAAATCTCTGTACCTCCCTCTTGATTTTGCTATGAACCTAAAACTGCTCTAAAAAATAAGGTCTATTATTTATTTATTTATTTATTTAAAGATTTTGTTTATTTGACAGAGACACAGCGAGAGAGGGAACACAAGCAGGGGGAGTGGGAGAGGGAGAAGCAGGCTTCCTGGGGAGCAGGGAGCCCGATGCAGGGGTTGATCGCATGACTCTGGGCCAAAGGCACGCGCTTAATGACTCAATCACCCAGGCGCCCCTAAAGTTTATTTTTTAAAAAATAGAAAAAAAGCATGGTTTCTACAAAAGATGCAATCTGAGAACACACTGTTCATTTTTTCTATCTGCAACTCAAAAGCTATTCATCCAGGGTTCTGTTTTTGACAATCACCTCATTTTACAGACTCTCCTGTGCCCACTTCATCTGCTGCCAAGATACAGAAACAATCCCTAGTATGGATCTACAACCCCTTCCTCAACGGTCTACTGGAGAGGAAATCTTCAGCTCGATGCCCCAGACAGTGTGTCAAACTTAACTCACTGACTCATCCTCCTCCTGTATCCTTTTATTTTTTTTTTTAAGGAAGCTCTATGCCCAGTTTGGAGCTGGAACTCATGACCCCAAGATCATGCTGTACCAACTGACCTAGCTGGGTGCCACCTGGTTTTTCGTTTGTTTTTAATTAGGGAATTGCACTACTATCCACTTAGTGGGCCAATGAAAGAGCACAATCACCCCTCACCCTTCACTTCTCTAATCCCCACATTACTCACGAATCCTACTGATCCTTGCTCAACTGTGCAGTTTCTCCTTCCTCTCTCGGCATAGGTAATACCATAGGATGGCTAATGTTCATTTTACATAAGCCTATTTATTAGAAAGATAGGAGTTTCCTTGCCTTTTCTCTCTCCTATGACCTATCTTTCACACAGCCACTGAAGTTATAATTGCAAAGCTTAGTTCTGATCAAGCACTACCTTGTTTTTAAAACCTCCCATGTTTCCTCAATTCCCTTAAGATAAAGCCCAAATTTGTAACTATATTCTATGAGTTCTTCACAACTCTGCCCAATTTATGTTTCCATCTCTTACCAATCACACCAAATTACTCACCTTCCCCAGGACAGAGGATAAACTTTCAAGCATATAGACTTTGTATAGACTATTCCCTTCCCTAGAAAGTAATCCTTCCCTTCTTCTTTCTGCTAAGACCAAGCTTAAATTCTGTTACCTCCTCTGGGATATCTTAATCGTGCAATAGGGGGTGTAATTACTGCCTCCCTAGGGATGCCACCATCACATGAGCATACATGTTTTAGAGAACCAGACCTTGAACGAGACTGGGCATTATTAGATGGCACAGACTGCTTCTTAAGTTATCTTTATATTATTCCCAAAGCATTGGATATACTTACTGCACAATATACCTACAATACATGTTTACTGAACTGAATTTTATAAATGCAAGGAGTAAATGCCAAAGTAATATTTTGATATTGGATATTCTACAGATTTTGGTTTAGTTATGAAAAATGAAATCTGAATTCTTCATTTTCACTTTGTTTACTTAAACACAAACATAACCACCATCATTTCCTATTATTCTGAGAGTCATTAAAGGTTTAACGTTTACAGTAAGAATACTGGGCAAGACCAGTTAGCATGCTGCAGACCAATTTTATTCTGAAGTCCAAAAAAGACTTCCTTTCCAGGAGGGTTCAATGACATAATAATAATAATATTATAGGACATTTGTTTATAACTCAGGCACTATATGTGATTTTTACAGGAATTATCTCATTTCTCACATGGCAGTACCCGCCAATTAGTAAGCATCCAATTAGTATCTCCCTACCTCACTTCCAGCTATTCCACTTTTTTTTTTAAGATTTTAAGTTAATTACTACACCCAGTCCCTATACATGGGGCTTGAACTTTAAACCTTGAGACTGAGTCGCATAATCTACCAACTGAGCCAGCAAGGTGCCCCCCACTTGCAGCTATTTCTAAATAAACTCTGACCCACCTACTGGAGTTCAGGTATGAAAAAGCAAATAATAACTTAAAAAAAAAAAAGTTCCACTTTCCATTATCCAGAGAAAACTAAGAACACACCTACTATTTATGTGAAAGACCCATTACTGGAATAACACCTATCCTTTCTAAATATATCAACTAAAAGTAATGATTTATATGGTAGAAGTGGCTACAGGTCTGTATCCTTGAGAGCAAAACTGCATTTATAGAAGCAAGGGACGAAATGTTTCAAAGACAACAGCCAGAGTCATTTCCTGGTGTTAATTTTCTACTCCTAACTTTATAGCCCCTGTTTCCTGTCACTGCAACAATACCAGCTAGGCCCTTCTGGATTTGACAGTTATCCAAAGCTACTTTAGGCAGTTTGGGATCTTTTTCCAGTAGAGATTTTGTCTTCAAGAGGCATGCTTAGGAAATGACAGTGTGCCTTGAGAAATCCATAGATGATCAGAAAATTAAAGACAAATCCGTGATATCTACAGTTACCACTACTTGAGTCAGACCATAATGAAAATATAAATGACAATGCTTCAGACAGTAATATTACTCAGCTTCAGTGTAAAAACTAAGGCATTCTGAAACAAGTACATAAAGCTCACTTTTACCAGAAAGTATGGCACAAAATAACCAGAAGTCCCATTTGGATCCTAGAAAGTATCGTTACTAACCTCAAATCCACTCACATACTTGTTCTGTGATCTTTGGTAAATCACTAAATTACTTTGTGCCTCATTTATCAACAGCAGCTGTTCTGACTAACCACCTCTTTATCTTCTGTATGAAGTTGGGACAAGAGAAACCACCTAAAATTACCACTAGGAATCATTAACATTAATTTAAAAAGGAGAAGAAGGAACAGCACCTTGTGAATTCATCCTAAAAGGTCAACTGAAGACAGACCCAAAGTATTTATGACTGTGTTGCAAAATAATGGGATTACGACTGGGTTTTACTTTTCTTATTGTCTGAATTTTCTGTATCAAGCACACATTATTTTTATAACTATAGAAAACAAGTAACAAAAAGGTTATTTGGGAGAAAAAGAAAAGCAAGCACATTCAATTCTACTATATGCAATGCTCCTGACTTTGGGCCCTTTTCTCTTGGTCTCTCTACACATTACAGACTCAGTTCTTTGAGTAATTCTTAATCATTCTTTAAGGTTTTGCTAAATTGTTACCTACTCTTTGCTTTTCTAGGCATTAGGCTGTCATACAATTCTGTTCATATCTATATTCTAGCACTTGATGAATTTTATCATGATGACAGGGTTACTTATGTGTCTCCCCATCACCACCACGATCCCCCTAATTAAACTGTGTGTTCATGGTTCAGTTACTTTGTTTACTGAATAAAAGATCTGCATTAGAGGACAAAATCACCTGATACTAAAAACAAGTAATATCAGAAGCGGAGTCAGAAGACTGGCTTAGGCAATTCTAAGTGAGGAGTGACTTCTATATCAGCTACTTTAATACAGTTTGGCAACTTCTTTCCAACTAAAATAATGTCCACTGAATTTTTCAAGAAGAAAAAGATTAAAACTTTTTTAAAATCCTCTAACTGAACTTTCCACCAAAGAAGTACTTGCTCAGCAATGTACCTCCAACCAATATTTACAGAGTATCTTTGGTTAAGAGAGAAGGGTATAAGATTCCTATACCACAGGAGTCAGGTAAAGAAAATACAACATGTTCTGAATTTATGAAAAGTTCTCCGATTATGATGTGAGTTTTCCAAACATTTTATGACGAAAAATGCCTATGTTTTTAATAACCACACCATTGCATAAAGCCTTTCTTTAAAAGGCTTAACAATGCATTGTCTTTTCCAAGAAGGCTTCTCAGACTCCTCCCCCAGTTGACATAGGTTTCCATCCTCTCTGTTCTATAGCACCCTTTGTTAATCTCTATTGTAGCATTTATCTGTTAATGTTGAAAATTAAATATAGCCACAGTATCTCTACAGCTCCTCCATCAAGAGGTATAAGTCAATTTCCCTAAACCCCAGAATCTGGACTGGTCATGTGACTTGCTTTGACGAATAAAATGTGGCAGAAGTGACACCATGTAATCTCTAAGCCTTTGCCTTAAAAGACGCATTACCGCTTCCGTATCTGCCCTAGGACTGCCATGTTGCTGTGAAGAAGTCCAAGAAGACCAAATGAAAAGAAAGATTCAGCCATCCCAGTCAAGCCCAGTCACCAGTCAATGTATCAGACCAATGAAGTTATATGAATAAAAACAGGACAAGCAAAACTACCCATTCAATGGATAAAATCATGAGAACTAATGAATTGTTTCAAGCCACTCAATTCTGAGGTAATCTGTTACAAAGCAAAGATCAGTACAAACCACTTCAACAAGAATCCTAACAACTATCATCTACCCCAAGCTGTAAGCTTCTTGAAGATAGGAACCATATCCAATTTATCTCTGTTTTCATTCAGCCTTTTAAGAGCTTCTCTTTGTCTGTGACATTTGCCAGTTTTACTGTCATCCTGATTGGGACTCACACACTGTTCCTTGAAGTTGGGGATCTATGTCTTACCACTTACGGAGAATATTCCACTATTATCTCAAGTAACTCCTTCTCTCCCATTCCATTTTCCACATAACTTCTGCAGATTATGCAGATTTATTGATTTTCTCTTCAGCAATATCTAATCTACTATTTAACACATCAATTGCACCTTTAACTTCACTAGCTCTTATTTTCACTAAGTTTGCTTAGTCTTTTAGATAATTTTGTTCATTTCTAGTATTTTCCAATTTTTCTTCAAATATTCAATCATTTAAATCATATTTATCTTAAAAGTTATAGCTAATAAAATAACTCAAATGCTCAAGTTTCGACAAGATTTGATCCTGCTACAGTCTGCCTGCTCTTTGTTTTTTATAAATTTTGGATTATCTGATATTCTTTATCAGGGTAATCTGTGGGAATACCAGGCAGCCTGGGTGGCAGGCATGTCCCTCCAGAGTAGTTTTGCAATTGACTCCATCAGGTGCCCTAGAAGTATTACCAACCCAGGAATATTCAAGTAGTGTAAATTCAAACCCCAAATACCCTAAGGCAAGCCTATGGGTATAAATTCTCAAGAATCCCCTCCAAACCTGTCTATCCTAAGAAGACTTAAGCTAAGTGTCCTTATTTTCTTCCTGTGATTTTAAGTAAATTATTTTTTCCAAGTCTATCCTTTCAATTAGGATGCATCATCCCCTGAAGGTGCTATATAAGGAAATCTCAGTTTCAATACCCTTCTCTATAAAACCCAAAGCCTTATGTCTTACCCAACTTATCTATCAAAACCCATGCCTACTGGTCATGAAGAACACTAAAATCCCCCAGTATAGCCCCAATGTAAGCTTTTATGTATAGATCTGGCTTTCACTGTCCCTCTTTGCTTTTGTTCCTTTGGGTTTCTTTACTTTCTTATGCATATAGCTGTGAAAGGATGTTTGTATTTCACCCAGCTCTCTTAAATATTTTGTATTGGGACATTTTTGGATTTTCTAGGTCATCACATTTCCAAAAATGGGAGTTGTCAGCCTCAGTGCCTAAAAACAGCATTTGGTAGATTACTGGTTGTCAACTCAATATTCAACAAAACAATCAGGACTTCTGGCATGGAAGAATGACAGGCTTTCAAATATATTTCCTAAATCCAGTGCAATTTAAAAATACAGTAGTAGCTGAAAAAAACAGTTTCAAAAAGAAGAGTATCACTGAGCAACATGTTGCAGTAATTCCATCATACTTTACTTTAATCCCATAGACTGAACAATAATTCTATTACTTTCTTCACTTACCAGTTCTACATACAATACTCCAATATACTGCAGAGATGTACTGAAAATACAGAGAGGAAACATTTTAAATTTGTAGGGCATATTGCTCAATTTCCTGGTCTAAAAAACAGAACATTTCTTTTCAGTAAACAAGGTAAGATGAGAGAGCAAGAAAAAAAGTTCTCTGGAGGAGCCCTGAGGGTCCTTCCCATTTACCATAAAAGATTCATCAAATTAGAAACAGGAAGAGTAACTCACACAGTACTTCAAAAATTAACAAGAAAATTTTCAAATGGAAGACACCCAAAAAGAGAGAAGATTGATCTATTTGCAAGTGTACGTGTTCATGCTATCTTCCTTCCTATTACAGAAACTGTTCCTAGGCTAACCCCTCTACTCACGCAATAGGAAACCCCTTTCCTTAATCAAAGACTTTGCTCTTCCCTGGTACTAGTAATGTCTTCCTCTTTAATGAATAACTCCTATTGGCGCATTTGTATCTTAACATCTTTCACTGGAATCCCTATTCCTCTTCAGGTACCATCGTTTTTCTCGTTTTTTTTTTTTTTTTTTTTTTTTTTAGCAAAATTCCTTAAAACAGTTGTTATACTACCACCACTTCTTCCTCACCTACCATTTACTACCCAACCCATTAAGAATACTGCTAATCATCTAATCTCTCTCTTGAAAACAAAAAGCAAGCAAAAACAAAGACACCCTTCTTAAGGATCACCCAGGCCTCTATCCTGTCTTTTTTCAGTCACCATCGAAAACAACCTCTCAGCAGAATCTAACATACCTGGTTATTCCCGCTCTCTTGAAACACTTTCTTCATCTCTTTTCAAAGGCATTCCAATCTAGTTTTCTTTATAACTATCTTCTCTGCTGGTTTCTCTTCATCTCCATCTCTCAATGTTGAAGTACTCCAAGAATCAGTTCTTCACTCAACTCTTCAGTTTCTATGCTCACTCTGTGGGTGATCTTATCTAATCCCATAGCTTTAAATACCATCTATATACTGTTGATGCCAGCCACAGTCGCTCCGGAGATCAATCTCATATAATCAACTACTTGACATCAAGAAATGGACACATAATAGTCATCTCAAATTTAACATGTTCAACTTCTGGTCCCTCTAACCCAATGCTGTTCCTCTTTCCATTTTAATAGACGGCACTACCATATACGTAACAGCTCAGGCCAAAAATTAGGAACCATCATTTATTTCTCTCTTTGCCTCAAATCCCCCATCTAATTTGCCCACCCTATTAGTTCTACCTTGAAAATATATCCTGAATCAGACCACGTTCACCTTCTAGTCTTAAGTCAACATTCTCTCTCCCTTTAATGAATGCAAAGCCTTCTATCTACTCTTTTTGCTATCCGTCTTGCCTCTTGATTGCCCATTCTCCATGGAGCAGGCCAGATATAACTCACGGTTTTGAGTATATTCACAGGTATGTGCAACCAACACCAAAGTCAATTTAAAACGTTTTCATCACCTCAAAAAACAAAACAAAGCAAACAAGCAAAAAGACCCCAAAACACCAAAAACTACCACTGTTAGGTTTCAACTCTTCTTTCCCCTAATAACTCCAGACCTAAATAAGCAACAACTAACTGATCCTCTGCCTCTGAAGATTTGACTATTCTAGACAGTTCATATTAATGGAGCCATGTAATTTCTGAACTTCTGTGACTTGCCTGTTATTTAACACGTCTTTGAGGATCATCTATGTTGTAGCATGAATCAGTACTTCATTCCTTTTAAAGATCATAAACATAATATATATAATAAAATATTTTAAATAACTGTATACCACATTATCCATTTAGTAGTTGATAAACATCTTATGTATCTTTATCTTACGTCTTTCTTCCTTTGTCGCTTATGCTTTTGGTGTGGTATCAAAGAATCCACTGACAAATCTGAAGTCATGAAAATTTACCCGTTTCTTCTAAGAGCTTTACACTGAAGTCTGTAATCCATTTTAAGCTAATTTTTGTATATGGTGTGAGGTAAGGGTACAACTTCATTCTTTTGAAAGGGGCTATTTAGTTGTCCCAGCACAATTTGTTGAAAAAAAAAAACAAGACCAAAAAACCTATTCCCAACTGAATGGCATTAGTAAACCTTGTCTCAATCAGTGGACCACCGAAATGATTCTATTCTCAACTCTCAAATGTATTCCAATGATCTATATGCATATCTTTATGTCAGTACCACGTCTTGATTACCACTCTTTATAATAAGTTTTGAAATTACAAAGTTTGAGTCCTCCAACTTTATTCTTCATTTTCAAGATTACTTTGGCCTATTCAAAGCCCCTTGCAATCCAAAATGAATTTTACAATTGGCATGTAAACGTCTACATGGATGTTACCTAGGATTCTGATAGATTGCAATGAAAGTGTAGATCAGTTTCATGAACATTGTATGAATTTCCATCTACTGAGTTCTTCTTTAATTTCTTTCAACAATGTTTTGCAGATTTCAAAGTATAAGATTTTCACTTGTTTAACTTAACACTATTTCATTTCTTCTTTTTTTAAAGTAGGTTCCACATCTAGTGTGGAGCCCAATGGGGGGCTTCAACGTGCAACCCTGAGATTAAAACCTGAGCTAAGATCAAAAGTCAGACACCTATCTAACTCAGCCACCCAGGTGCCCTTATTTCATTCTTTTTCATGCTATCATAAATGTTTTTTCATTGTTATTTTAAGATTGTTCATTCCAGGTGTATAAAAAATTGAACTTTTTGTATGTTGATCTTGTATCCCGTAATATTGCTGAACTTATTAGTTTTATTATTTTTTTTTCACATTTCATAGGGTTTTTCATATATAAATTCATGTCAACTGCAAACAGAGTATTTACTTCCTTTTTTCCAACCTGGGTATAATATTTTTGCATGCCTAACTGCCCTGGTTGTACAATGGTCAACAGAGGCTGCAAGTGCAGACACCCAGGTCTTGAGTCTGAACTAAGGGATAAGAATCTATTCTTTCACCAGCATGAATGATTCTTACTGTGAGTTTTTCATAGATGCTATTAATCAGGTTGAGAAAGTTCTATTCATAGTTTTTTATAAAAAGGTGTTGGGCTTCACCAAACATTCTTCCTATGCCTACTAAAAATGATCATGTGGTTTTGTTTTTAGTTCCATCGATATATTACATTCACAGATTTTCAGATGTTAAACCAACTTACATTCTTGGGATAAATCCCACTTGATCCTGGTATGTAATCCTTTTCATATAATGCTGAATTAAATATCCTGATATTTTGTTGGGGACTTTTGTGTCCATATTTAAGATACTGACATGTAGCTTTCTTGTGATGTGTCTAATTTTGGCATTGGTACAGTGTCACCCTCATAGATTTAGTTGTGAAATATTCTCTCCTTTTCTATTTCTTGGAAGTTTATGAGGAACTGATATTCTGATTTAAGCATCTGGCAGAATTCAGAAATAAAGCCATCTAGGCCTGAGCTTTTCTCTGTGGTATATTTTTTATTACTAATTCAACTTCTTGTCATAGGTCTATTCACACTAAGCCTCATTAGTATTTTTCTACAACTGTATCCATTTCACTAAGTTCTTTAATTTCTTAGCATATTACTATTCCTAATAAGTCCTTACAATCCTATTTAAGTTCAGCAGTAATGCCCCCTCTTTCAGTTCTAATCCTAGTAATCTCTCATTTTCTTGGTCAATCTAAGGTAATGCTAATTCCGTTGATCTGAAAGAAACATGTGCTTGTTTTATTGATTTTTCTCTATTACTTTTCTATTTTGTTTCACTGATTTCTGCTCTAATCTTTTGTTCCCTACTTTGGCTTGTTTTACACTTAGTTTGCCCTTCTTTTTCCAATGTCTCAAGGTGAAAGATGAGGTTATTGATTTGAAATTTTCCTTCTTTCATAATATAGGAATTTACAGGTAGAAATTTTCCTGCATACATTTAATAAGCTGTATCCCATACTGCCTGCTTTTTTAGTATCTAGTGAATATTTTCTAATATGCATTGATATTTCTTTAATGTGTGTATATCACTTTAGTAGTTGTTGTGGAACTTGCCATGCATGTCTTAATTTATTAGAATCACGTTCTAATTTATACTACCTTAATTCTAGTAAGATACAAAAAAATTATTCAAATAGAGCAGTATTCCCCCATGGTATTATTATACATACTGTATCCATAAATTTTACAAATAAACACATTTTTATAATTGTTACTTCATATAATTCTGTCTTCTAGAAAAGATGAGAAAATATGTATTTATTTTGTTGTATTAATTTTATCAATCCCAGTCCTCTTCATTTGCTCTTGTAGTTTTGAATTACCATATTAAGTCATTTCCTAAGCTGTAATACAGCTCTGCTCTAACCTACCTCGTTTTTTTTTTTTTTAATGACTGGCAAATAGATCATATATCTGTATATTATGGGTGCAATATATACTTATTGTATATATAACACAAAAGAAGAAAAATGTATTCATACCGTCTTTATCGTTACACAATTATCCTTACTGGTGCTACAGATTAAAATTATTTGGGGTCGCTTGCTTTTAGCCAGAATAACTTTTTTTTTTTAATATTTTATTTATTTATTTGACAGAGAGAGAGAGATCACAAGTAGGCAGAGAGGCAGACAGAGAGAGAGAGAGAGGAGGAAGCAGGCTCCTCGCCAAGCAGAGAGCCCGATGCGGGACTCGATCCCAGGACCCTGAGATCATGACCTGAGCCGAAGGCAGAGGCTTATTAACCCACTGAGCCACCCAGACGCCCCACCAGAATAACTTCTTTCAGTATTTCTTGCAAGGTGGTTCTGATAGCAATAAATTGTTTTTATTTCAAAATATCTTTATTTCATCTTCAGTTTTGACAGGATTCTTGGTTAACAGTTTTTTCTTTGAGCACTTTGAATATGTCATCCAACTGACTTCAAGCTTCCACTATTTCTGCTGATAAGTCAGCTATAAATCTGAGGTCCCCTTCCAGGAAATGAATCATTTTTCTTTCATTACTTTTAAGATCTCCCCCAGTCTTTGGTTTTCAACATTTTACTAAGATATGCCTTTTTGTGGATCTGAGTTTATCTTACTTAGAGTATGGTGAGCTTCTTAGATGTGTATTGTTTTTCAATAAATAAATGTGGGACTTTTCAGATATTATCTCGTTAAATATTTTTTCTGCTCATTTTCTTCCTCTCCTTCTGAAATACATACAAGGATGTTATTACACTTAATAACATCTCATTTTTCTCTGTGGTTTTGTTCATTGTTCATTCTTTCTGTTCTTTGGGTATTTCTACTGATCTTCAAGTTTATTAATTCCTTCTTTTAAGAGTGGCTGGCTGGCTCAGTCCGTAAAGCATGTGACTCTTGATCTCAGGGTGGTGAATTCAAGACCACACAGTAGGTGTGGAGCCTCTTTAATAAAAAAGTAAAAATAATAAAATAAAAATAACAAAAATTGTTAAATTCTTTCTTTTAAAAAAACATATTTGTGGGGCGCCTGGGTGGCTCAGTGGGTTAAGCCTCTGCCTTCGGCTCAGGTCATGATCCCAGGGTCCTTGGGTTGAGCCCTGCATCGGGCTCCCTACTTGACAGGAGGGCTGCTTCTCTCTCCCACTCCCTCCGCTAGTGTTCCCTCTCTCGCTTTGTCTCTGTCAAGAAATTTAAAAAATCTTTTAAAAAATGGATTTATTACAGTATACTTGATGTACTTATGTGTCATCTTTGCACAAGGGCCATGTTAATTGTCTCTGTATTGTTCCAATTTTAGTATGTGTACTGCCAAAGCAAGCACATGTACATTCAAATGCACATAATTTAAATGTGCACTTTGGTGAATTTTGGCATATGCACATACCACAATCAAGGCAGTGGACATATCCATAATGTCCAATACTCCTTGCACCCCTCTGTACTCCCATTCTTCTTTTTTAAAAAAACATTTTATTTTTTTAAAAGATTTATTTGACAGAGAGAGTTACAGCGAGAGAGGGAACACAAGCAGAGGGAGTGGGAGAGGGAGAAGCAGGCTCCCCACTGAGCAAGAAGCCTGATGTGGGGCTTGATCCCAGAACCCTGGGATCATGACCTGAGCTGAAGGCAGATGTTTAACAGACTGAGCCACCCAGGCACCCCTGTACTCCCATTCTTCTTCCCCATCCCATCATCATACCCCCAGGCAACCACTGAACTGCTTTCTGTGACTCTAGGTTTTGAATCTCCTAGAATTATATATAAATAGAATGTGCAATATGAGCTTTTGGTGGTGGTGAGGGCTGGTCTGTCACCTTCCACTCAGCTTATTTTGATAGTTCTTCACGACTGTGGTAACAGTTCATTTTTTAAAATATTTTAAACACTTCTCCCATTTTATTTATTATGAAAAATCTGTGGGTCTCTATTTTTTATGTATTTTTCCAACTTTATTGAGACTTAATTGAAATAAAACGTTGTTTAATGTGATTTGATATGTGTACATGTTGTGGAATGATTACCACAATAAGGTTAGTTAATAGATCCAACAACTCACATGATTACCATCTGTGTGTGTGTGGTGAGAACATTCAAGATGTATTCTCTTAGATACTTTCAATCAATTATGTAATATAGTATTGTTAACTATAATCCCAATGCTGTACATTACATTCCCAAAACCTCATAAATGCACAACTGGAAATCTGTACTCTTTGACCAACATAGCATTTCTCCCACCATCACTTCCTGCCCCTGGCAACCACGATTTTACTTTAAATTTGGCTCAGATTCCACGTTGTGGAATGTGAAATACGTTTTCGGTTGTTGTTTCAAGGTATTTTTGATTTCCCTTTTGTTTTCTTCGATTCACTGGTTCTTTGGGAATATATCGTTTAATTTCCAAATATTTGTGATTTTCAAATTTTCCTCCTGTTATCAATTTCTAATTTCATACCTCTATAGTTAGAAAAAAGATATTTAGCATAATTTCAGTCTTCAACTTGCTAAGATTCATTTTGTGACCTAACATATGATCCATCCTGGAGAATGTTCTGTGCATGCTTGAGAAGAGTAAGTATTCTGTTGCTATTGATAGAATGTTCTATATATGCCTGTTAGGTCCATTTGGTCTATGGTATAGTTCAAGTCCAATGTTTCCTTATTAGTTTTATGCCTAAACGATCTATCCATTGTTTAAAATAGAGTACTAAAGTTCCCTATCATTATCGTATTGTCTATTTCTCCCTTCAGATCTGTTTCTTTTGCTTAATATATTTAGGTACTCTGATGCTCAATACATATATATTTACAACTGGTACATCTTTTTGATGAATTGACCCATTTTTCATTATATTATTCCTTCTGTCTCTTCTTAGTTTTTTGACTTAAAGTCTACTTTGTCTGGTATCAATTCAGATACCCCTGCTCTTTTGGTTTCCACTTGCATGGAACTGCTTTTCCATCTCTTCACATTGAGTCTATGTATGTCCTTAAGACTGAAATGAGTCTCTAACAGGCAGAATATAGTGGGGATCGTATTTTTTATCCTCTCAGACACGATGTCATTTGGAGAATATAATTCATTTGCATTTAAAGTAATTATTTATAAGAACTTATCATGCTGTGTTACTGTTTTCTCACTGATTTATAGCTCCCTTATTCTTTTCTTCCTTTCTTGATGTCTTCCTGTGTGAAATGAAGTTTTCCAAAGTGGTATACTTTGATTCCCTTACTGTTATCTTTCATGTTATCTATTGTAGGTTTTGCTTTGTGGCTACCATGAGGCTTACATAAAATATCTTAAAATGTATTACTCATATAACAGTGTATTATATTTGTAACAACTTCAATCATATATAAACACTCCACCCTTCCCCCCACAACATTTTAGGGTCTTGGTGTAAAAATGTAACTTTTTATATTGTATATTCACTATCACTATAGTTATTTTTAGTATCTTTGTCTTTTTAACCTTTATACTAGAAATAATCAACACACCATCTTACAGTGTAAGAGTATTATGATTTTGACTACATACTTACCTTCTTCAGTTTTATACCTTCATATTTTTCATTTTATTAGTTAATATTCTTTCATCTCAGATTGAAGAACACCTTTCAGCATTTTTAGTAAGGTTTGGTGATGATTAATTCCCTTAGTTGGATTTGGGAATATCTTCTTCTCTCCTTCATTTCTGAAGGGGAACTTTGCTGAATAACACATTCTTGGTTTTTTTTTTTTTTTTTCTTTCTTTCAGCACTTTGAGTGTATCATCCCACTCTCTTCTGGCCTACAAAGCTTCTGTTGAGAAATCTGCTAATAGACTTATGGAGACTCCCTTGTCATGTGATTTTTTTTTTCCCCTCTTACTCCTTTAAAAATTGTCTTTTACTTTAGACAGTTTTATTATAATGTGTCTTGGAAAGAATCGCTTTGGGTTGAAATCTTGGGGAAACCTATTAGCTTTATGAACTCAAATGTCCAAATTTCTCTCCAAATTTGAGGAATTCTCATGCATTAGGTCTCTATAACCTTTCAACCCATTTCCCCCTCTCTTCCTCTGGCACACCAATAAATGCAGAGATTATTTTTATGGTATACCATGGTTCATGCAGGCTTTCTGCACTCTTTTGCATTTTTTTGTTTTCGAACTAGGTAACATTAAATAATCTTTCTTCTACTTTGTAATAATTTCTTCTGCTTGATGATTTCCATCTCATTTGCTTTCCCTAAGGTGGCGATGACTGCTCAAGCATGTGGTTTCTCCCAATCCCACAGAATCCAGTTTCTATGCATGCTCACTGGCCATCTGCAAAGGCTCATTCTGACCATTCCTGCCCTCAGCAGCGTGCACAAGAAGGCAGTCACTGGGGGTGGGTGTGTCTGGGTGAGCTGCACAGTGGTTGGTGGTACCCACAGCCCAGCTGAAGTGATCAGTAGGGGAGACAACCTTATGAACAGACTTCCTGATAGAGCTCCCAAAGCAGTTAATAAAATGTGTGTTCCTCTCATATGTTCCATTCTCAGCCTTAGCTAGTGTTCTCCCAGCAAGACTGTCCACCCCCAAGTTGTGTAGTGCACAACCCAATATTCTGGAAGGATTGAGAAAGAAATGGGTTTTGGGAGTATCCCACACAGCTGGGGAATCCAGCACCTGCTCTCAATTTCCCACATGGAGAAAATCATGGGCAGAGAAAGTCTCTACTGGCATTGAGCTGTGCTATCTTGGGGGAAAGGTGACACAGGTAAAGTAAAACAGCTCCTTTCACAGTCTTCAGTGGATCCAATCTTGGATGTTTTTTGGTCCAAGCATGCTGAAACCTGATAGACCACTCGACTTCCACAAAGGCACTCTGGTCCATGACTGATTGTCTAAATCAGTGTTCTTTGAGGGTAGTAGTAAAGTTTATCCTAAAACTCCTGAAAACAACTCTCATTAATTCTTTTGCCAGCTGAAATTTACTGTTGATCCCCTCTAGTGAATTTTCGGTTTCAGCTGCTGTGCTTTTCCACTTCAGAATTTCCAACTGGTTCCTTTTTTAACAATTTCTATCTCTTTAATGATATTCTGTATTTGATATGACACTGTCATCATACTTTCCTTTATTTCTTTAAGCGAGATTTTTTTTAGTTCATTGAACTTAATGGCTACTTTGAAGAATCTATGTATTAAGTCCAACATGTCACTCTCATAACCAGTATCTACTGCCTGCTCTTTTTTTAAAAAAAAAAAAAAAAAAGGACATACAGGTTATTTTTTCATGTTTCACAATTTTGTGTTGGAAACTTGGTATTTTAGATAATATATTGTACCAATTCACAGTACTGGTCTCCCCACTCTGGGACTTGTTATTTTTTTATGCTTGCTTGTTTATTTAGTAGCTAGATAGCTTATTTCCCTAAATTCTATTCCCCTAATTCCTATACTGTTAAACCTCTGACTTGCTCCCCTGGAGAGATTTGGCTTTGCCTATAGTAATCCTAAAATAAGAGCAATTTTGAAAGAGTGCTTGGACTCCTTCTCTGACCACCGTAGATGTTAAACTCCACTAGTTATGGCCAACTGCTCTATAGTTTTCAACAATGCACTTGGGTATAAACTACTCCACAGAATAAACTAACCAAATTGACATTACTTTGAAGGGATTTTCAGAGGTCCATGTTTGAGATTTGTTCTGACTCTAAGAGTCATTCTCCTCCCAGTAAACCTATACTTAAATCTATATGTTAAATCAATCTACCAATCTCCTCTCCAATTACCCTTCACCACAAGGTCTACTGTTTTTGAGAGTACCCTCAGGCTTGAATTTCTCTACACTCTACTGTAAAAAAAAGTCAGTTTCTCTGGGAAGGCATTAGGAGCTGTTTTATGACACCCTTCTCACTACAGGGAAAAATCTGAGAGCCCCAGTTGTGAAGTTAGGAGATGGAACAATAGCATGTTTTACCCTGAGTGACATCCCATCTTTAGAAGCTGAGTACATGGTGGTTGTAGGTGATGTAGTAGTCTCAAGTCTTCTTGGTTTGTCTGTACTGGTGGGGAACCACTATTTTAGAGGCTAGGGCAATTGGACCCTCAGTATTCTAAGTAGCACTGTGCCCAAAGGAGAGCCTCTATCCCAAGAACGAGGGCTGGGCAAAAAAAGGGATCCCCCCACTCGCCCCATCTCTGAGTCACACTTGGCTAGCAAAATGTAGCTGGAGGCAGGATGAGAAACGCAACTGCCCTGTTATTCCCTGGAAGATAGCCCTCCAACTAGGAGTCAGGGGCGGGGGTCGGGTGAGAATCCTGTCTTCTTGATTGCACTGATAATGGGGTTACCATTTTGCTCAGCTGGGATAGATGAGGGAAGCAATAGGTCTTGGTTCAAATACCACAGATTCTTTACCAAATTTTAGTAAATTTCCTTGAATAAATGTTTCTTTATTTGCTATATACCCTTTAGAACATTTCCAAAGACTATAAATCATTGTTTGTTTTAATCACTACCACCAATTTTGCTAAGGAGCAGGTCCACGCATCTCCTTATACTGCCATGCTAGAAGTCTCTATCAGCCAGTGAGCTTTTTAAAATGTAAATCAGATCATGCCCCCATTGAAAACTCTCCAAAAGATTCCTTCACATTTGTAACAAAGTCCAAATTTCTCCTAAGCTCTACAAAGGTCTACATGATGCAGGCTCAGCCAAGCACTGGATATCAGTTTACCACTTTTTATTTCCTTTAGTCACTCTGCTCTAATCTCTGTCCTAACAACGGTGGTCCTCTTCAGGATCTGTCTTCTGTTCCCTTTAAAAAGCTCTCCTCCTGGATTTCTCCTTGGCCTTCTTCCCCATTTCATTCAGGTCTCTGCTCAAATGTCATTTCAAGACGTTCTCTAAAATAGTACCTGCCCTTTCTTCTTTATCCATGTATCCCACTCTTTCTTCACAGCACCTAAATTTACTTAACCTATTCATTTCCTTATGTGCTTAAAGTCTGTTTCTTCCATTAGAATAACAACTCTTAAGAGAGTAGGGGGCTTTGCAATCTTATTCACCACTGTATGCCCAGTATTTAGTACTTGGCACACAGTCAATACTCAATAAATACTTGTTGAATGAATACACTTAAACAAGAACTGAAATATTTTTAAAGCGATTTACATTTTAAAAGGCATTAACAGTGTCCTTCCTAATATTCATAAAGGCAATGATTAACAGAGTACGGGAAAAAAAAGTAAAATAGTTGTTCATTTGGCTTAGAAAATATAAACAAAAATGGCCAATATCAAAGTATTTAATATTGTTTCAATAATCCTAAAATTTATTTTTATAAATTACACTGCTGACCTGCCCTTGCTTTTACACTACACATACCAGAACCAGAAGAAATAATCATCTCTAATTTAATGAGAAAATAAAAACAATACTAAGGTCATAAATATTTCTACTATGACTGCTAGTTTTCACAACTGGAGTATTGGAAGACTTAGAAGCTAATCAAATTGAAAATCCTTAATAAAATATAAATTTGTCACCATCACTAATTATAAATAGAAGTCTTTAATATTAAAAAAGTTAGGATACTATTTCCCTTTTTTCAGTTGCACTCCATATACCTTCCTATTATAGGCCAAGTTTTGCAATGAGCCTAGCAAGGCTAAGCAAAGGAATCTTGGGTTATGGAGTTTTACCTTGAGTCCTGTTTTCTCGTCATCACTTCCATTATTTGTAGACGGTGTCTCATCTCCTTGCCTGGAAACCAAGACAAAATCTTCACTATTAAGAGTAGATACAGAGTCTGAGGAGACACTGATTTTTCCAACAGAAGCCTTGTCATCCATGACTCAAGAATGAAGCTCAACTCATGAATGATTAAATATTTTAAAAATGCCTGAAAAACAAAAACCATAAAGATACTCATATAGAATGTCTGCCAGATATTCAGTTATGCTCTAATTCTTACAAAATACATAAGGAAAAACTTAAAAAAATACTTTCAAAATCTCTTCCCAAGACTTTCACTACTTACAACTTAGGCTTTCTATTCCAGATAATAAAGGAATTTGATGCTATTCAGGGCCAAGATATTTCAGATTAAAAAATAAATAAATAAAACAGATTCCCTTGAGAATAACTTCCTACCTACAGTGATTTCTTTGGCATATGTTACGACTCTATTGTTGGACCTCAAAAACTATAAAGTACTAAACTTCTGTTTTCTAACCTTTAATTTGTAAAGCTATACACATAAATGAAATTGAAAGCACACAGGACAATAACTAAGGTTTTTCTAATGTTACCGATCCTTGAATTTAAAATATTAATAAGATGCTTTTAAGAAATAAAATTTCATATTGACACTCAAGAGAAATAAATTCAAGACAGAGCAAATTCCTTACATAGCAAGAAATCAGAAATCCATTAAAAACTCATATCTTCCCATCCCATGGTTTCTTAGAATTCAACTCAACATGAACATTACCAGTAAGTTTCATGCCAAAAATTCCCAGCAAGAAGTATAAAAATATGTCACTTATGAAAAGCCACTCAATTATTTATGGACTCCTAGAATAAAACTTCAACTCATCTACCATTCAAAAACCTGGTTCTGAATACTTTATGGCAATGTTCCCATTTGGTTGCCAAACAGCAACAAACAATGCAACATACTCAGAAAGCTGTAACCAATAAACAGTAGCTCCAGCTCTATGCTCATCTTATACCCCAAAGAGGTAAAGGTGCTGAGAGTCTATTTAATCTCTCCAATTAACAAGTCCTGATTTATGCTCTGTGTTTTTAACTGAACATATATTCATTGGGCGCACACCATGTGCCAAGCATTATGTTCCCTCCAAAGGCTCACAGCTAAACACCTGGCAGCAGGAATTACACAATCCCTGAGTATTACTGTGAAACAGACAAGAAAATGGCAACCCCAAAAGAAGGTAATTTACCTAGGCATAATTAACTACCTACTGCTTCCTATTTAAACTAATTTCCTTGTTTAAATGGCTATCATAGCTTTATATATATATTTTTTTAAGATTTTATTTATTTGACAGACAGAGATCACAAGTAGGCAGAGAGAGAGAGGAGGAAGCAGGCTCCCTGAGGAGCAGAGAGCCCGATGTGGGACTCGATCCCAGAACCCTGAGATCATGACCTGAGCTGAAGGCAGAGGCTTAACCCACTGAGCCACCCAGGCGCCCATAGCTTTACATTTCATAGGACTAAATTTAGATGTATACTGTGGCATTCAAAGACACTTCAAAATGTACTTTTTTTGAAAACTTTCTCTAATGTAGTTTTGCTTCATCCATTCAATGAATACTCACTAAGTGTTTAGTGTATAAAGAATAATACATGGTAAACAAGAGAAAATCGATTCTTGCCCCAAAGGAATGTATACTGCAGCAGAGAACAGAGGCACATTGAACAGGTTAACAGGTACTGATTTAGGGTAAAGAAAACTATGGGAACATGTTTGGAGAGGGACCTAGACACGAAAAGTTAAGGAATATATTCACCTGAAACTAGTAGAATATTGTATGTCAATTATACTTCAATAAAAAAAAATTATTAGAAGAGGTAATGTCCTTACTAAAGACATATACTTTAAGATTTTATTTACTTATTTGACAGAGAGAGAGACAGCAAGAGATGGAACACAAGCAGGAGGAGTTGGAGAGGGGGAAGCAGGCTTCCCGCTGAGCAGAGAGCCAGATGTGGGACTTGATCCCAGGACACTAGGATCATGACCTGAGCCAAGGGCAGATGCTTAACGACTGAGCTACCCAGGCGCCCCAAGATAGATACTTTAATAAACACCCATGTATTTGCCCTTATTGGATCCTCTTACTAAAGTGGTTTCCTTGCTTTTGTACTCCATCAACTCCAACTCATCAATTCATGATCTAACTCCTTTTCCTAGTAGCTTGCCAATCCTCATCCCAGAACCAAGTAAACTGCTTGCCTTATTTCTGCTCCTCTAACATTTTACATTTTTATAGCATGTATTGTGATGTATTACAATTTGATGGTAACTGCCTCTTAATTTAATCTTCACATCATTTATTACACAGATAAGGAGATTGAGACCTAGACTGAGGTGTAACTTGTTCAAGATAATGGCTGCAGTGTAAGGTGGTTAGAGGCAAAGGCAAAAATTGAACCCAGGGGCGCCTGGGTGGCTCAGTGGGTTAAGCCGCTGCCTTCTGCTCAGGTCATGATCTCGGAGTCCTGGGATCGAGCCCCGCATCGGGCTCTCTGCTCAGCAGGGAGCCTGCTTCCTCCTCTCTCTCTGCCTGCCTCTCTGCCTGCTTGTGATCTCTCTGTCAAATAAATAAATAAAATCTTAAAAAAAAAAAAAAAAAAAAATTGAACCCAGTTATCTGTTATTCCAGAAGCTATGCTCTTTCTGTCAGATTATGATACCTTTCCAATGCCACGAATCTGAGCCCTGTCCCAAAACACTCAGTATTGGGTAAAGGAATCTATATCTTTTGTAGAACATGCTCATACTTCAGGCAAGGTTCTTCATGCTTAAATAGATTTCCATTCTTTTAAATTGTGATTAATAGCAGAATGCCTCAGAAAGTTCTCTAAAGCTATGATCTGAGACACTGACTACTTTCTATAATACTGTAGACTCAAAAAATAATATACTTTGGTATTTAAACACTACGGAACTGAGAAGACTTGGCCGACTCCAAGTTCAACCTATTTCCTTTGAGGAGGTGATCGGAAAATACACTTTATAAAATACTATTTGTTTTGGCACCTGTAAAAAAACTGAATCACTAAGTGGGAATGAGGTTTATCAAAACATGAAGTAGTACAGGAAAAGTTATACAAGACTCCCCTCCTCTGGCCTCCACAATAAAGAGGTGTCCCAGAACCTGGTGTACTCCTGGCAAAGCTGTATTTACAACCTCTCGAGACCACGAGGAGTAACTGTTTTGTTTTTAATCCCTACTTTTATCATTTACCAAAAGAAGCCCCTACTGTAATCCTTCATCCTTCAGACTGCAATTCTAGGTCTAAACCTCATGGATAATTAAAACAAGCTTCTTCCTCCAAACATCCTGCACCACCAGCTCTCTTCCTACTTTTCCTTATAATATCCATCACCATTTGACACACTTTATGTTTTAATCATTTGTTTTTAAATATCATGTAAGCTAGAACCTAAGTCCCACCAGGACAGAGATGTGTCTGTTTCATTAACTGCTGTACCTTAGCACCTGGAACAGTGCCTGGCTCCATCCCAGGACACTAGCATATAGTAGGGGCTCAAATACTTGCTAAAAAATTAGGATAAATGGTAAATAAAGATGGAAAAAAGTAAGAGCCACCCAATGAAAAGGTAAGATCATCTACTGACTGACAGAACACATGTCACATTTGTTGACAGTAAAGCACACAATTAAGAGTTGGAAAAACCGAAGTTAGAATACTGACTGCACTACCTAATAGTGTGAGCTTTGTCATAATGAGCCTTAGTTTCCACAAGTGAAAATTATGTACTATCTAGTTACAAAACTATTGTAAAAATTACTAAGGAACATATGTACACCTTATTAACACACTAAAAACAGTATAAGCACCCAGTAGTTACAGCTTTTTTTTTTTTTAAAGATTTTATTTGTTTATTTGACAGAGTTCACAAGTAGGCAGAGAGGCAGGCAGAGAGAGAGAGAGAGGGAAGCAGGCTCCCTGCTGAGCAGAGAGCCCGATGCGGGACTCGATCCCAGGAACCTCAGATCATGACCTGAGCCGAAGGCAGCGGCTTAACCCACTGAGCCACCCAGGCACCCTAGTTACAGCTTTTTAAGCTAACTTCCAGTTTTAAAAGAATTAACAACTATCAGAGCACCTGGGTGGCTCAGTCAAGTGTCTGCCCTCAGCTTAGGTCATGATTTCAGGGTTCTGGGATCGAGCCCTGTGCTGGGCTCCCTACTCAGCAAGGAGTCAGCTTCTCTTTCTCTCTCTGGCATATCCCCCACCCACCCTGTGCTCTCTGTCTCAAAAAGTTCAATAAAATCTTTAAAAAAAAAATTAAAGAATTAACAAGTGTCAACTGATTAAGGTAATTCAGTTTCAGAAACACAATACTAGAACAAAAATACATAGCTTTCTTATTTTCCACATTTTAATTTCTTTGTATCTAAATAAATGAGAAGGAATACTCTAAATAAAAAATGTTTTACCTTTATATGTACTTTACAGATTACTAAAACATACACATTCTTAATCTCATTTTACCACCTAACAATTCTATAAGGTAGACAGAATAAGGATTTTTATCCCATTTTAATAAGATAATATACATACATGGATCCTGGTATAGGTAGGCACTAGTTATTTCCTTCTTTTAAACAAGTGACAACCTAGACCCTAGCATATCTAGTTACCAACAGGGCCAGACTGGTGAGTCAAGTTCAAGGATGTTTCCTTCTCTATCACCTTTAAAAGTCAGTAAGTCACTTAAAATGATAGGTGATTTTGTTTATGCAGCCTCCAGAATCAAACCCAAAAGTTCAATTGTTAAGTTTTTCAGAACTCCTTTTACTACTTTTATCCTTATTAACACATAAAAGATCCCTAGAGATTTTCTGATTGAAGATTAGGCTCATGGGGGAACCTAGCTGGCTTAGTAAGTAGACACGGTCAGTCGGGGTCGTGAGTTTGAGCCCCATGTTGGGCACAGAAATTTAATAAAAAATTTTTTTATAAAGGGGCGCCTGGGGACACCTGGATGGCTCAGTCAGTTAAGTGCCTGCCTTCAGCTTGGGTCATGATATCAGGGTCCTGGGTTTGAGTCCCACATCAGGCTCCCTGCTCAGTGGAGAGTCTGCTTCTCCCTCTGCTGCAGCGCCCCCTGCTTCTGCATTCTCTCTCTTCTGACAAATAAATAAAAACGTAAAAAAAAAAAAAATGGGGGGGGGCACCTGGGTGGCTTAGTGGGTTAAAGTCTCTGCCTTTAGCTCAGGTCATGATCTCAGGGTCCTGGGATTGAGCCTCACATTGGGCTCCCTGCTCAGCGGACAGCCTATTCTCCCTCTCTCTGCTTGCCACTCTGCCTACTTGTGCACTTTCTATTTCTGTCAAATAAATAAAATCTTTTAGAAATTTTTAAAAAATTAAAAATTTAAAAATTACAAAATAAAAAGGGGCACCTGAGTAACTCAGTGAATTGAGCAACCACCTCTTGATTCTGGCTCAAGTCATGATCTCAGGGTTATGGGATCGAGTCCTGTGTCACGTTCCATGTTGGGCATTGAGTTAGCCTGGAATTCTCTCTCTCCCTCTCCCTCTGCCTGCTGCTCCCCCAGCTAGTGCTCTCTCTCTCTTTCAAATAAATCTTTTTTTTTCCCCTGATGGGTAGCTTATTTTATTCTTTTGTTGGACTATTCTTTTTTTAAAATTAACATATAATGTATTATTTGTTTCAGCGGTACAAGTCTGTAACTCATCAGTCCTACACAATTCACAGCGCTCACCGTAACAGATACCCTCCCCAATGCCCATCACCCTGCCTCCCCGTCCTTCCCACCCTCCTCCCCTCCAGCAACCCTCAGTTTGTTTCCTGAGACTAAGAGTCTCTTACGGTTTATCTCCCTTCCTGATCCCACCTTGTTTCTTTTTTCCCCTCCCTTCCCCCCCACAAAGCCCCACCCTGCCTCTCAAATTCCTCATATCAGAGAGATCATATGATAATTGTCTTTCTCTGATTGCCTTAATTCGCTTAGCATGATACCCTCTGGTTCCATCCATGTTGTTGCAAATAGCAAGATTCTGTATTTTTGATGGCTGCATAGTATTCCATTGCATGTATGTATGTATGTATATATATATACACACCACATCATCTTTATCCGTTCATCTGTTGATAGATAGGTTCTTTCCATAGTTTGGCTATTGTGGACATTGCTGCCATAAACATTCAGGTGCACGTGTCCCTTCAGATCACTACATTTATATCTTTAGGGCAAATACCCAGTAGGACAGTTGCTGGGTCATAGGGTAGCTCTATTTTCAACTCAAATACATCTTTCCAAAAAAATTTTTTTAAAAAGAAAGAAAATTAGTTTCATGATATCAAAACTCTTTACAAACTTTTAGCCTAAATTTACTGTTCTGTGCCCTAAGTGACAATTTATACTTAACCATATTTCTGCAAAGATCATGGCAAATAATGCACCTCAGTCTTGTCAAAAGAAGATCATGTTCATTCTCAATCTCCTCTTTCTTAGAGACCCAGCTAATGGGGAGTAAAATGGAAAGGAAATGGGGCACCCGGGTGGCTCAGTCAGTAAAGCATCTGCCTTTGGCTCAGATCATAATCCCAGCGTCCTGGAATCGAGTCCCACATCTGGCTTCCTGCTCAGCGGGAAGTCTGCTTTTCTCTCTCTCTCTCCCTCCATCTGCCCTCCCCACTGCTTGTTCTCTTTCTCTCAAATAAAATCTTTAAAAAAAGAAGAAGAGGGGCACCTGGGTGGCTCAGTGGGTTAAAGCCTCTGCCTTCGGCTCAGGTCATGATCTCAGGGTTCTGGGATCGAGCCCCGCATCAGGCTCTCTGCTCAGCAGTGAGCCTGCTTCCTCCTCTCTCTGCCTGCCTCTCTGCCTACTTGTGATCTCTCTCTGTCAAATAAAAAAATAAAAATAGAAATAAAAAAAGAAGAAGAAAAGAACTGCCCATGATAAAGTTTCTTTTGATAGTCCTTCAATAGCAGTGGGCTCCTGGGCAATCGGTGTTTACTTTTTAAAAACTTGTTTTTTGGACGAAGTACTATCAGATACTAACATTCAGAGGAGTAACATAAACAGCAAACTTGCAGTGGCATGAATCTGCTTATGTGCAATTAGTAGAGGCAAAAATCACCTCCCAATAAGTGACCTACCTAACTCAATAAAAGAGGTGTGAGTGATACTTGTAATTGAACTTGACATGCTTGAGACAAAATGTGCTAGTTCCCAGCCACTATTCCAGGGCTCTAATTCATCTTTATTTCCTTGAAACTCTTTCCTCCCAAAGTAATATTAACTGCCTCCACCTCTACCACTTTCGATAGGACACTCCAGTCGAAAAGCAGTCCCTTGGGGCCCCTAGGTGGCTCAGTGGGTTAAAGCCTCTGCCTTCGGCTCAGGTCATGATCCCAGGGTCCTGGGATCGAGCCCCACATCGGGCTCTCTGCTCAGCAGGGAGCCTGCTTCCCCTCCTCTCTCTCTGCCTGCCTCTCTGCCTACTTGTGATCTCTGTCAATTAAATAAATAAAATCTTAAAAAAAAAAAAAAAAAAAGAAAAGCAGTCCCTCTCTCAAAAATCTGGCTCCTCCATCTCTCACCAAACCTTATCAAACCTCCTCTTTTAAAAACTTAATTTAAAGCCTCATCTGTGGGGGCACCTGGGTGGCTCAAGTCAGCTGAGCATCTACCTTTGGCTCAGGTCATGATCTCAGGAGTCCTGGGACTGAACCCCATGTTGGGCTCCCTGCTCAGCAGGGAGTCTGCTTCTCTCTATCCCTCTACCCCTCCACCTACTCCTTCTCTCTCATGCGCTAATAAATAAAGTCTTTAAACACACACACACACACACACACACACACACACACACACACACACAAAAACACCTCATCTGTGGCCCTGGGTATTTTACCATCTCTCAGCGTCATTTTTTTTAAACTTTTTTTTTTTAAGATTTTATTTATTTATTTGACACAGAGAGATCACAAGTAGGTGGAGAGAGAGGGGGAAGCAGGCTTCCTGCTGAGCAGACAGCCCGATGTGGGACTCCATCCCAGGACCCTGAGATCATGACCTGAGCTGAAGACAGAGGCTTAACCAACTGAGCTACCCAGGCGCCCTCTCAGCGTCATTTCAAAAAGGAAATAAACAAACTAGTCAAGTACAGTACTAACTTTCAAAGCCCAAATAATTTTTTTTCAGTTCTCATCATCTTCTACCACTGAAATAAATGAAAATGCTGACCATTTCTTTATTCTGAAACTTTTTTCTTGCTTACATTTTCTACCTTTGACTACCTTTTTTCAGGTATCACTTAAGTTCCCTTTCTTCTGACCCCCCCCCTTTTTAAAAGTTTTTATTTATTTATTCATGAGAGACAGAGACAGAGAAAGGCAGAGGGAGAAGCAGGCTCACTGCAGAGCAGGGAGCCTGATGTGGAACTCGATCCCAGAGCCCCAGGATCATGACCTGAGCTAGAGACAGATGCTTAACCAACTGAGCCACCCAGGCGCCCCTCTTCTGCCCATTCTTTAAGTTCTACCCTGTTCCTCTTCTTCCACTTTTCCCTGGCTCTTACTAGCTCACACAGTCACAATTTTTTTTTTTTTTTTTTTTTGGGCATGATGACAATACTCATAGCTCTATCTTTCCTCTCTAATTCCATATGGGTATTTGTGTTATGTTTTCCTTTTTTCCTATTTTTTTTTCTTTTTTTGAGAGGGAGGAGGGTGAGAGGAGGGGCAGGGAGAGGGAGAGAAAGAATCTTTTTTTAAAAATTTAAGATTATTTATTTATTTATTTGACAGACTGAGATCTCAAGTAGGCAGAGAGGCAGGCAGAAAGAGAGAGAGAAGAGGAAGCAGGCTTCCCCGTAGAGCAGAGAGCCCAACGTGGGGCTCGATCCCAGGACCCCAGGATCATGACCTGAATGGAAGGCAGAGAGGCTTTAACCCACTGAGCCGCCCAGGGAGAGAGAGAATCTTCAGCAGGCTCCATGCCCAGCACGGAGCCCGACGAGATCATGACCTAAACTGAAATCAAGAGCCAGACGCTCAACCGAATGAGCCACCCAGGTGCCCCTGTGTTTTCCTTTCTATTTCGTATTAAGTGTCTGACGTGTGCCAGGCACTATGTATAATGCTATGGTGAGGAGTAATAGGTAGTCTTTACCTAGGATAGGCTTACAGTGGTACAGAAAATGGACAGATGAGCAGGAAATTATAATATAGTGCTTGGTATAATAGAGGTATGTGAAGGATGTTGTGAGAATACACAGGACAGTTCTGCTACATGTATTCATGACCATCTTAAAATCAATTCCATGTAAACCTCTGTCAACCACACAAACATATTCTTTCTTCCTCATAGGTTCCATATCCTGGTTAACAACTACTGATCCAAGACAGAGATGTTCTCCCCTGGAACACTAAAGGATTTTGGTTCCAAAACACCCCAATCTTATTCTCTGACATCCTTCATGTCACTGACTCATGAGTACTCCATTCTCTTTCAACTAAAACATAAGTTTCCTTTCCTAGACTCTCCCTATGGGGCGCCTGGGTGGCTCAGTTGGTTAAGCAACTGTCTTAGGCTCAGGTCATGATCCCAGGGTCCTGGGATGGAGCCACACGTCAGGCTTCTTACTCAGCAGGGAGCCTGCTTCTCCCTCTTCCTGCTACTCCGCCTGCTTGTGCTCTCTCTCCCTGTCAAATAAAATAATCATCATCATCATCATCATCATCATCTAGACTTTTCCTAGTCATTGATTATCAAGGTCCTATAGCTAATATCTAAAATTTAGATCTGATCATATATCCCACCCTTTCCTCAAAACCTTTGACTGCTCCTGACTGAAAATAGAATAAAACCCCAACTCTCATTAGTCTTCAAAACAGGGAAACAGTCTATCATTCTAGTCTTATCTCCTTCTATCAAACCATACCAGAAATGCACCAAATATGTCATGCATTTTTATGCTTTCAAGCCTTTGCTCATGTTGTTTGCTAATCTAGGAACAGGTCTCCATTTCCCCAGGTAGTTCTTCTCCCTCACCAGCAATCTTATGTTACAATCAAATATCCAAACTCCCCCTTTCCTTTCTGCAATATTCATTATTTCTCTCAAGGGCTCCCTAAGGCTTTTGTTTACTTTTTAATTCTATCACAAAATTATAGCATTTATCACACAGTAGAATAATATTATACCTCTTCCCTACTCCAACACATTTGTTGATCATTTATTCCAGAAACAATTACTAAATAAAAACCACTACAGTAAACACTGGGAATACAATGAGCACAGACAGTCCCTGTGAACTATTTGTGGACTGGGATCTTGGGTTTTATTCGTATTATCTTTATATCCTTGTTTACTAGCAGCCCTACATAAATTTGGTTGAATAATACTCTTTAATCAGTGCTTAACTGGTAGGAGGACAGATGACAAATATGCTACATTACATACATGTGACTTGGGGATATGGATATGGATGGCAACTAGAATGAAGAGACTCAAAAAGACTACCTTTGAGTGTGCCTCACTGACTCTTCATCAAGTTCCCAACTGTCAAACTCAAAACCAGTTAACACTGAGTCAGAAAATATATCTTAGATTCCCTTTGGACCAAAACACTCTCATCACTTCCTTCACAATACCCATCATTTTTGTTGCTCAACCAGGGAGCAAATGAGTACAGCTTTAGGGAATCTTAAAGGGGATACTTAAGTTATCTTGCTAAATATAAAGAAACAGTAATACTTATTAGTTCCTACCACCAATTATATGGCCAAAATGGTACTAAAAAGCTATATAAGCATTATTTCTAATGTTCACATAAACTTTAACAGATACTGATTTCTTATGACGAACAGACTGAGGCTGAGACAGGTTCCATAACCTGCTTAAGTTCACGCATAAAACTATAGGTGCCTCTGTCCTTTTCTGGAATGCAGCTCTCCTCCTTGGTGTCCTTATCTCCATTATCTCCCCATTCCAATCCATTCTCTATGTTAGGTACCAGTTGTATCTGTCTAAAACACAGATAAGGTTACTCTCTGTTCAGAAAAAGACAAAACAGGAAGGAAGAGAATCAAGTCTTAAAGATGCTGTAACAGGCCAATTTCTCTGGGTCTGTAGCCCTTTAAAATTAAACAGCATACTAAGAAGTTATTATTTTTTTTTAATCACACTATATTAATCTCAGCTTTTTTCTTTTTTCCTTGGCTCAGATGTTTTCCTGCACTGGTTTTCACATGAGCTTCTCACAGCCTAGCCCTGGGAAGGGTGGGACAAATTTAACAAAACTCAATGGAAAATCATCCCTTCTTTATAAAAATAAATTCCTTTCCACCACTACTAATTGCTAAACAATAGATGTGTCTTTGTTTGTTGAAGTCTAACTCTGAATTTGGAGGCTGTTTCTTTGAATTATTCTAGTGAGCTAAGAGAACCATATTAATTTAAGCCTTCTGAATAATTTCAACTTAGCTTAGAAAACCAGAAACAAAAGAAAACAAAACAATCATCTTGGGCCTACAGCAAGTAAAAGCAAGAAAAACCAGGTTATCTAAAAGTCATCATCAGGCAAATTTTTTTTTTTTTAAGATTTTATTTATTTATTTGTCAGAGAGAGAGGGAGAGAGAGCGAGCACAGGCAGACAGAATGGCAGGCAGAGGTAGAAGCAGGCTCCCTGCCGAGCAAGGAGCCCGATGTGGGACTTGATCCCAGGACACTGGGATCATGACCTGAGCCGAAGGCAGCTGCTTAACCAACTGAGCCACCCAGGCGTCCCTATCATCAGGCAAATTTTAACCTGCAATTCACTTCCTTCAACTATAAAGTGATTTAGTTCAATTCCAGAAAAATTTAAAAGGATAACTTAATTAAAGGAATATAGAAATTTGTAAGACAGAAGGGTTTACATTTAATTTTTAAAAAGATTTTAAAGTTTTAATCTTGTTAAATTGTGGCTAAATATATGTTACTATTTTACCCATTTTTAAGTGTACATTTTGTGGCATTAAGTATATTCGCATTATTGTGCAACTATCACCACCATCCACCTCTAGAACTCTTTTATCTTCCCCAACTCAAAGTCCATATCCATTAAACACTAACTCCCTTTCCTCCAGGCAACCAACACACTATTCCTTCTCTATGAATTTGACCATTTCAGGTACCTCATAAAAATAGCAGAATCACACAATATTTGTCCTTTTGTGGCTGGCTTATTTCATTTGGTATAACGTCTTCAAAGTTCACCTATGTTATAGCATGTGTCCTAATTTCCTTTCTATTTAAGACTGAGTAATATTCTATGGAGTATATATACTAAATTTTGTTTATCCATTTGTTGTTCGATACAATTTTTTTCCTTAAAGATTTATTTATTTCAGGGAAGGGGGGGGCCCAATGCAGGGCTCCATCCCAAGACCCTGAGATCATGTCCTTAGCTGAAATCAAGAGTCAGATGCCCAACCAACTGAGCCACCCAGGCGCCCTGGTTATACAAGTTTTTAAAGCCCAACTGTAACATTTTAGGATCTTTAAGGTAAAACTCACAAAATTAGTAAAGGGCCCAAAGAAGACAACTACTGTTTCCAGAGTTACTTCTCACTTTGTCATGAGTAACAAAGCTTTATTAAAGTTAATAGTCTGGTACAATATTAAAAAAAAAATTAACTCCTTGGTCCTTCTTGATGTGACTTAAACAATGTTGTAGCTTCAGTTTTCTCGTATGAGAAAGGAGAGGAATGAACATTTCTATTCTTTTGTCATTGGGAGTAATCAGGAAGAGGGTGGGGAGATGCCAGGTGCTGTCCAATCTTAATCCATGATGTAAGCATAATCAGTTCCATTTCTGCAAATGAAGAAACGGCATCTCAGAGGTATTAAGTAGCTTACCTTCAGTCACACAGTAAGTACAAGACTTGGGATATCTGTGTATTTCTGATTCCAATGTTCACACTCACCCCCTGTATCTTGATACCTCAAGATGAAGGGTACAAGAGGTAAGAGTGGAAGAAATGGACATAAAATAATTCATTTAACTCTGAGTTGATTATCTGAATGCAGTACTGTTGACAGCTAAAAGGGGGGAAAATGTAGGTGGTTTCCCCATGTTCCTATGGATATTTCAGGAAACACCACTTTACTTTTTTCCAGAACTCAAGGTGTGATGACTTTATGCCACCTCAACACAGTATCTCCAAAACTAAATATTTAAATTATTTGGATGACATTTCCACAATAGAAACCTAATTCTGGCAACAATGAAAGTTAGCTCATTCAGAAAGTCAGATTATGTCTGCCCTCCCTAGTATAGATTTGAAAAAAAAAAAAAAAGTATTCTCTTTTTCTGGAACAGATTCCTAAGGCACAATGATTTACATTAGTACTTTATATATCTGGAAGTATGAATTTTTAAAATTTATTTGAGAGAGAAAGTGAGAGAGAGAGAGGGAGACAGATCACAAAGAGGGAGGAGAGGGAGAAACAGGCTCCCGCTGAGCAGGGAGCCCACAGTGGGGCTTGATCCCAGGACCACAGGATCACAACCTAAGCCGAAGGCAGATGCCCAATCAACTGAGCCAACAGGGCACCCCCTTTACTATAACCTCTTTTTTACTTTTAGGGAAAAGTACGTATCCAAACCACAAATGCTTGGCAGATCCACACTTGTTTTCCGCACTTCTGATATAAGGTGGCCAGAATTACACAAGCTTGGTGGGACACAGGACAAGTGTGTTGAATAAGGGATGGGCAAATATTTATTACACATTTTCATCACAGCACTGGAATAGACACTGTGTGAGAATATTAAAAAATTCACAAATATTAAGTTCCATAGATGTTTTTAAACTTATCTGAAAAGATTGGTTCTCACAACCAAAAGCAAAAAATTTAAAGACTTGTTTCTGCTAGGGAATAATTTTTGTAAAGAAGTATTAGCTTTTGAGCTTAGACAGATTTCAGATTTTTCTTCAATTCATAGAGATTCAACAGGTAACTACGATAAGGAGATAACCATTTCTCTTCTATAGATTATCAGAGGTCTATTCACAGAAAATTGTGTGTCACAGCAAAAGAGATTTACATGACACGTTCCTACTCTTACATTGCCAGAATCCGTTCATCAGCATCCTTTGAGGGCATAAAACAGTTTATTACCTCTACAATAAAAAACATGAAAATGATTAACTCAAGGCTCTTCTCAGTAGTGTTATACAAATCCCCAACATTTAATCCAATTTAGCCTCACATCCTGTCTCTTAATACCCATGATGATATTTAAAATATGCTCTCCAAAAAAGATTCTGTATATCAATTCCTTTTTCTGATACAAGGGCCAACTTCAAAAAAAGGAAAACGAGATTATAACCACAGGTTGTTGGTTGTAATTACCAAAATGTATAAATAAGGAAACATATGTATAATCTTTATATATTGTAATTTGATATATTTATAATTTTATATACTTTATACATAAAATATAAATTTTTATATTTATAATTTTAAATATAAATTATAATATGCACTTTGTATACATATAAGTACATATGAAATAATTTTGTTATATTTAATAAATTTTACATATTATATATAAAATAAATTTTTAAAATAGTCAAATTATTGTTAAGCTTTAGAGTTAGTAACAGTTTGTTAAAGTTACCACAGGCTCTAGTTTGCTAATGTACCTAAAGAAATAACAGATTATAGCATGGAGAAAAACGTATTCCCACAAAGATTAATGGATTCCAAGGAGTGGTGATTTATAACATAAAAAGGTGATGCAACCTTAACTGGAGATCTGTAACAACCATGCGTGGACTCTTATATGAGTGATGTGGACCTCCCAATCTGGCAGCACAGCCATACATTTAAGAAGATACACCTCCTGCTTCAGAGGCATGGTAGTATATACTATTTAATGTCAGGTATGAACTTAAAAATAAGGGCTTTATTTTTACATGTGATCCACAAAAAAAGGAATTTGGGGGAAAAGTTAGGCCTCATAAAACTCTACTATGCTGGAAAGACAATCGTCAAGAGAGTCTCATTGATGACTACCTCAGAGATACTGGTTGCTTTGAAAAGAGGGAAACTTCCAGGCTAAATTCTATAACTAACGTGTTCGTCATGACTTGCAAACTGTCATATTTGTTCAGTTTTTGTATAGGAAGAGAAACAAAGTTATTAGGGTCAATAAGAGTGGTTGTAAGTTTAAACGTCTATCCAGTATTATTTTGACTTAAAAGTTTTCCAAAGAATCAATATCTTTCAGAAACAACACAGCACAGAAGGTAGAGGGTGGGGGATGGACATAGATTGGATGGACCAATCTATGCACAAAGGAAATAGCTGTAAAGTTGTTGCCCACCGACTTTGAGTCCTTGGCCTTGGATTTTCTTTCTTTGGTATCTAACTATGGAAAACCAATAAAACAAGGCAGTTGCATACAAAGCACCGACATGTCACGCCAAACCCTTCTTTAAGTATGTTGGTTAAATCAGCACTTCGATATTTAAGTTCTAACTCCATGAAAGATTATTTATGAGTTCATTTACTCCACATGCTTGAGAAGTCTAATCATATCTGATTACACTGAAAACTACAAAGATATTACGGGTAGCCTACACCAGAACCTCAGCACACCACTGTCTATAAAGACACTCAACAGCAGCACTGATTTAAACTGATTATTTTCTGAAGCCTGTACTCAAAGATCACTTGTTAATTACTGCAAAATGATGAGACCTTCAAAGTAGGCTACGCATTAGCTGGAAAGACGGTCAATAACAATGACTTCTTTAAAGAATCTGGGCTGTAAAGTTGATATATATTTGGAGGAACTCATGTCTCTTCGTGTAGATAACGTGCACAATGCACTTCTTTCAATATGTAATGTAAAAGGTAGGAAACAGGTGTCTTCACTCTTACAGTGTCCCACTAAATTACCACTCAACTCAAATTAAGGATGTGTCAACAGCTAATAAAACACTATTCCAGTAAGACCAAAATGCACAGAGTTCAAAGGTTAACTATCCAAGCAAACATATGCCTTAACACCAATGACCTAACTTAATCAACAGTAAACTGGGTTATAAAACTGAAAAGAAGTACACTACAACATAGCAATAGTTCAATTTTAATTAGGAATTTGAGTTAATCAAGCTACATGTAAATTTTAAATTTTACTAGTAAATACAAAAGTCAGGGATGCAAATCTAATACGATCTGAGATCTATAAAGGAAGAACATAAAGAACGCTCTCCCACATTCATTTTCAGTTTTTATAAGTAAACTCTACTTACAAACCTTCAATATATATTAAAATAGCAAAAAAAATAAATAAATAAAAATAAAAATAAAATAGCACCTTATACACGTTGAATTGAGGCCAATAGGTCCTTCGTTTAAAAGAAGTTTAATGTGTACTTCCTTGGCATTTAACTTTTTTTCAACTTTTCAAACATCAGTTTAATGTGATAAACACAGTGCAATTCACTCCCCATTGTTTTCTTTTTAAATAAACAAAGCAGCTGGAAACAGAAACATTACACTATTCCAGTCACACGTACGGGAACACAGGTGTTTATACTGATGAAAAAAAATCAAATGGTGAAACCATGCCCCTGATAGTTTTTTTCCCCCTACTAATAAAAACCACAAAAGCCAAAAGATTTCAAATTCAAGTTGGAACACGATTTTAAACTAGCGAAGCACTAGTAGCATGATCACTTAACACGGTCTTCTAGCACTTTTGCTTCCACGATAAAGGAGTCCCCGAGAAAGCTTAAATACGGAGATGCCTGTAAAAACAGGTGCAGATGCTAACAGTCGTTAGAAGAGCAGGGACCAAAGTAGTACTAGGCAATGGACAGCGAACTCTTAGAAGTCTGGGGTTATCCTCTGGCTCAACACCTGAAAAACCCTAAGGGTTGCTGAGAATCAAGACGCAGCAACAAGGTACTGGGAGCAGATACTTAAAGGACATGAGGAGAGCGAGACACTTTAACTGCAGGTGGGGAAAATGAGACAGAAAGATCAGTACAAGTTGGCAGGCCAGCAGTAAAAGAAAGCAAGTCTTTCAAATTTGGCGCAGCCCACGAAGCTAGCTTGAGGCCCAAGCCAGCTGAAGTCCTAATCAACGGGCAAGAGGGAGAAACTGAGGCGGAGGGAGCAGCCAGATTCCCTAACAGGACCTGGCCCCAAACATGAAAGTCGAGAGACAATCCGGCTTTGCCTGGGGGTGAGAGGGACTGCAGCAAGCTCAGGACTCGGTAGACAGACAACCACCCAGACAGGGGGAACCGGTTTGGGCAGGGGCTGCGAGAGCGTTCCCGCCTGCGCATGCGCCCTATCCCCTCCGCCACAGCTCCCCCTCCCCCCAATCACGGCTCCCCTCAGAACCCGGCTCGTCGAGGGAGGTGAGCGCAGTCTGGCCGGCCCAGCCCCGCGGGATGAGAACACAGCCGGGCCCCCAGCAGGGGCTGTCACAGGATTCCCCGGGGCTTGGTGGATAGGAGGATGGGAGGAGGAGGGGAAACGCGGCCCTACCCGACCCGCCGTCTCCTCCTCCGCCGCCCGCCGTTCGCCGTCCGGGAGGCTCCGCCGCCTGGGCCTCCCCAGCCGCCTTGCCCCCGCCCTCCCCGCCCCCTACTCACGTGAGAACCGCTTCTTCCGCCCTCCGCCCCGCCTCCCGCCCCTCCTCATAGGCCTGCGGCGAAGCCGAGCAGCCCCATTGGCCCAACAGCAGGCGGCGAGGGCGTACTTCCTTTCCTCGAAGCTCCACCTGGGCTTTTACCCTGCCACGGGAGTCTGCGCCTGCGCCGAGTCTGCGCTCCTGAAGGTGGGGTAACGCTGCGCTCTGTATTTGGACTCGGTCGGGCCGCGGCTGTGACTGCTTCAGGGACTGGAAGCAGGATGACAGGGGACAGGGGAATCAGGCTAGCTAGCACCTGTTAGCGCCTAAAAGGAGGTATCCATGCAAAGACAACTGGTGCTACAGCAAGAAATCCGCTCATCTTTCACGTTCAAGTGCTGTTTCAAAAGCAGCCCTTAACAGCGTTACTCGACTCACTTGGCCTTTATTGAAGGCGTGCATTGCGATAGGTCCTTTTATGGGTATCTCATTTGGCCTTACCACAAAATCGAGAATGTTCGATTTTTCTCATTTTATAAAGGAGTCCAGTCTAAGTAACAATTCAGTCCAAAAGCCAAAAACGTTTGCCTCAAGTCCACGGGCCACTGGCTGCAACACAGTTGCCTTGAGGTACTTGAGACACAAAGAACAGACCAGAAATAAACAAGTTTGTTTCAGTGTCACCTGAAGAGGGGCTGAAATTTTATCTTAAAATCATTCAAAAGTAGGGCACCTGGCTGGCTCACTCCTAGAGTATGTGACTCTTGATCTCGGGGTTGTGAGCTCAAGCCCCACATTGGGTTTAGAGGTTTTTTAAAAATCTAAAAAAAAAAAAAAAAAAAAAAAAAATCATTCAAAAGTGATCTATAGAGCAAAAGCAATAAAATGAGATTTAAAGTCCTGAATGACTTTACAATGTAGTTGGTAACAGAAACAATGGCTACTAAAGGTGCTAGTAAGTTATGACAACTTATAAAATATACAGCCTATCCCTTACTCTTCCTTTTTCTTTATTAAAATAGCCTATGCTCTTTTCCTGGTGAATGAGTCATGTAATGTTTTCCTGTGGATAATGTATCCAAATAACCGGAGAAAACACAAAAATGTTGTGCTCTGTTGCAGTCCTCTATGTGACTTCTCTACTATTACAATAGACTTGGCTGCACTCCCGCAGGAAAATAGCTTTGTTCTTTTTCTCCTTATACAGTTACATAATAATACACACCCATTTTAAAGTAGTAATATCAAATAATAGATGCAGTATTAGGAAATCTTCTGAAGTCTTGAAGCATTTTTAATATTTTGTTGACTATACATTCATGTATTCTTTGATTCATTATGTATACCCCAAATATATATGTAAATCTTAATATAAGCTTTTTTAATAAAATTTTATTACAGATTCAGTACAGTATGCCTTGGAGAATAGAAAACAGAGACAAGCTACAGTAAAAAATAAAACATCACATTCCCACCACCAATGTTAATACCGTAATGCAGATCCTTGTGTGCCAACATAGTTTTTCAGAATGAGATCACATGGTTTAGCAATCTGCTTTATTCAATTAACAATATCCACCTTATCATTTCAGTATATTTTCCCCACATCCAATTCCCAGATTACATCCAATTTTCTTTCAACCTAAAAATATTTTTACAGTTGGCTTTCCCAAATCATGTAATATTTCAATTGTTTTCCTCTCATCTATTATCTACTATAGTCAAATATCTAGTTAACTGAAATATATATATATATATTTTTTTAAAAGATTTTATTTATTTATTTGTCAGGGACAGAGGGAGAGAGAGCGAGCGAGCACAGGCAGACAGAGAGTCAGGCAGAGGCAGAGGGAGAAGCAGGTTCCCTGCCGAGCAAGGAGCCCGATGTGGGACTTGATCCCAGGACACTGGGATCATGACCTGAGCCGAAGGCAGCCACTTAACCAACTGAGCCACCCAGGCGTCCCTGAAATATATTTTTTTAAAGCTAGTTTTCCTAAATCAGTATCCAATCCAGGGCCACACACTACATCTGGTTGTTCCATCCCTTAAGTATTTTTTTACTCTAGCACTTAAGAAAAATACTAAGATACAGGCTTACTGAAGAAATCAGGCCACTTGAGTGCAAAATTTCCCACTCTCTGGATTTGAATGATTGCTTCCCCAAAAGGTTATTGAATTTGTTCCTCTAGACCTGGTATTTCCTGGAAACTAAAAGTTCTGTTTCAAGGCTCAATAGATTAATGTGGTAAGTTAGAGCCAAAATGGGAAAATCCATGAATGCTAAAATGAAAAAAAAAAAAAAAAAAAAAAAAAAAAAAAGGAAATTCAATCTATACATCCAAGGATGCCCTCAGACACTTTTAAGGACAGTGCCAATTTCAGATCTGGATTTTCTAAAAGATCATTCTGGTAGAAGTAGAAAAGGCAAAACAGGGTAAATGGAACGTTTAGAGGCCACCTAAGATCAGAAAGATTTGAACTAAGGCAGAACAAAGGGGATGGGGTTGGAGGGAACAGGGTTCAAGAGATATTTGAAAAAGAAATATATTCAAGCTTGCTGATCTTCTGCCTGCTCAAACCTGATTTTGAGCCCTTCTAGTGAATTTGTCATTTCTGCTATTGTACTTTTTAACTTCAGAATTTTATTTTGGTTCCTTTCATAATTTCTATATCTTTAATACTATTTCCATTTTTTTCTCATAGCTTTTCTGACTTTATCTATGTTTCCTTTTAGCTCAGTGAGCAACTTCCAGACAGTTGGTTTAAAGTCTTTGTCTAGTAAGTCAGATGTCTCCTCTTCCTCAGGGATGGTTTCTGTGGATTTATTTCATTCCTCTGAACAGGCCATACTTTCCTATTTATATGCCTTTTGATTTTTTGCCAAAAAATGGACATTTGAATCTTATAATGTGATAACTGTGGAAATAAGATTCTCCCCCATCCTAGGGGTTGTTGGTTTTGTTTTTTTGTTTGTTTGTTTTTATTGTTGAAGGATATCTCTGTACCAGGGATCAGGATCAGCCTAAGGTGAAAGGTCAACATCTTCTCAGTTCTTTTCTGAGCCTTCATCTTTTCCTGGTTATACACATTGGCTTTCTAATTTTCCCTATGTAAGTGGTTGCTTCTGAATGTCCTAATCCTTAAATGTCTGACTCCCAAATGGGGTAAAAGGGAAAACAAACACACAAAACAGGAGCTGTTCCTTCAAATCCCATAGAAACCAGCTCAGCCTATGGAGGTTGAAACAAAGGCAGCCACTCTGCGCCTGAATCTCAGAACTCAAAAGGAGCAATAAGCAATCAAAATACAGAACCCAGGTATTTGGTGAACAAGATTCTTATTTCCCACCACAGCTCCAGCAAGCCACACCAGGATGTAAATATGGCTGCTGGCCACATGGCTGAAGGGTAGGAAACAGGGGGGTGTTATCATTCTAGAGGCTGACACTGACTGAAACTAACCTCAATTTACCAACCAGGCTTTCTCCTGGAAGACGCAAGAATTCAAATAGACTCCAGAGTTCCAAAATAGTTACTTCAGTTTCTGCCAGTACAACTGTTGTCTAGGTAGAGAGATGGCTTCCTTGTGCTTCCTACTACATCTGAGGAACAGAAAGAAAAGAAAAAAAGAAATGTGAATGGTGAATAGAGTCTAAGGGATCTGTGGGACACTATCAAGAGAAACATACCACTGTGGGAATCCCAGAAGAAGAGAGAAAGGGGAGAAAGAATGATAATCAGAGGCGCCTGGGTGGCTCAGTTGGTTAAGTGTCTGACTCTTCATTTCTGCTCAGGTCATGATCTGAGGATCCTGGGATTGAGCCTTACATAGGGCTCCACACTCAGCACATAGTCTGCTTGAGATTCTCTCTATCCCCCCACTTTTCCCTCCTTTCCTACACTTGCGTGCACACTGTCTTTCTCTAAGATAAATGAATAAATCTTAAAAAAAAAAAAAAAACTGTAGAAAGCCAAAGAAAAGAGAGACTCTTGAAAGCAGCAAAAGAGAAGTGATTCTTCACATACAAAGAAGCCTCAATAAGATTATCACCCAAATTCTCATCTTAAACCTTGGAGGCCAGAAAGCAGTAGGTTCATAATAATCAATGTGCTGAAAGGAAAAAAAAAAATAAACTCGATAAAGAATTCTGTATCTGGGGCGCCTGGGTGGCTCAGTGGGTTAAGCCGCTGCCTTCGGCTCAGGTCATGCTCTCAGGGTCCTGGAATCGAGTCCCGCATCAGGCTCTCTGCTCAGTAGGGAGCCTGCTTCCCTCTCTCTCTCTCTCTGCCTGCCTCTGTGTCTACTTGTGATCTCTCTCTGTCAAATAAATAAATAAAATCTTAAAAAAAAAAAAAAAAGAATTCCGTATCTGGCAAAACTGTGCTTAGCGCGCCTGGGTGGCTCACTGGGTTAAGGCTCTGCCTCTGGCTCAGGTCATGATCTCAGGGTTCTGGGATCGAGCCCCATATCTGGCTCTCTGCTCAGCAGGGAGCCTGCTTCCTCCTCTCTGCCTGCTTCTCTGCCTACTTGTGATCTCTGTCTGTCAAATAAATAAATTCTTTTAAAAATCTTTAAAAAAAAATCTTTAAAAAAACGAGGGAGAAATTAATCTGATTTTTAAAAAGCTAAGGGAGTTTGCCAATAAACCTGGCCATCAGAAGTGCTATAGGCAATCCTTCAGGTTGAAATGAAAGGATGCTCAACGGTAACTTGAAGCCATAGGAAGAAATAAAGATCTCTAGTAAAGATAAATGTGTGGGGAATTATAAAAGTATTATTATAATTACAGTTTGTAACTCCCCTTTTTATTTCCTTTATGATTTAAAAGACAAGTGCATTAGGATATTAATCTATGTTATTGGGCACCGAGTATATAAAGACATAATCTGTAAAATCAATAACAGAAAGAAGGGGCAGAACTATACGAGAGGTTTTGTATGCTATTAAAGTTGGTATCAATTAAATTAGGTTATTATAATTCTTTGGTGTTAAATGCAATTCCCATGACAACCACAAAGAAAATATTTATAGAATATTTGCAAAAGGAAATAAGAGGTGAATTAAAAGTTTTCACTAAAAAAAATAAAATAAACACAGAAAAGGACAGTAATAAAAGAAATGAAAGGCACAAAGGCCTATAGAAAAGAAATAGCAAAATGGCAGAAATAAACCATCCTCAGCAGTAATTACTTAAAATGTAAATGGTGTAAACTCTTCAATCAAAGACAGATATGAGCAGAATGGATTAAAAAAAAGAAAAGTTCCAACCATCCATAGAAAAGACTCACTTTAGACCCAAAGATACAAATAGGTTTAAAGTGAAAGAATTTTTAAAAAGCTATTGCAGGGGGGGCGCCTGGGTGGCTCAGTGGGTTAAAGCCTCTGCCTTCCGCTCAGGTCATGATCCCTGGGTCCTGGGATCGAGCCCATGTCAGACTCTTTGCTTAGCGGGGAGCCTGCAACCTCCTCTCTCTCTCTCTGCCTGCTTCTCTGCCTACTTGTGATCTCAGTCTGTCAAATAAATAAATAAAATCTTAAAAAAAAAAAAAAAGCTATTGCAGGGGCTCCTGCTGGCGTTAGTCAGTATAGCATGCAACTCTTTATCTCAGGGGCGTAAGTTTGATTCCCGTGTTGGGCCAAGAGCTTACTTCAAAAAAAATTTTTAAAGTTCCATATAAATAGTAATCTAAGAGAGTGGGTGATTATACTAACGTCATACAAAATAGACTGTAAATCCAAAAAACTGGTTACAAGAGACAAAGAAGGACACTTTTTATTAATAAAAGGTTCAATGAAGCAAGATCATATAAAGATTATAAACATTGGGGTGCCTGGGTGGCTCAGTCATTAAGCGTCTGCCTTCGGCTCAAGTCATGATCCCAGCATCCTGGGATCAAGCCCCACATCGTCCTGGGATCGAGCCCCATATTGGACTTCCTGCTCGGTGGGAAGCCCTCTCCAGCTTCCCTTGCTTGTATTCCCTCTTTCACTGTCTGTCAAATAAAAAATCTTTAAAAAAAATTACAAACATTAATATACCTGGTAAGAGACCCTCAAAATATATGAAGAAAAAATGACCAGAAGTAAAGGGAAGAATAAAAAGTTCTACAATAACAGTTGGAAACTTCAGTACTCCACTTTCAATCATGAATAGAACAACCAGATAGAAGTTAAGTTAGGAAACAGAGAACTTGGAAGATCATGCTAAAACAACTAAGCCTAACAGATATGTACAGAAAAGTCCACCCAACAATAGCAGAATACACATTCTTTTTACATTCACATGGAATATTCTCCTGGATAGACCATATAATTAGGCCACAAAACAAGCCTCAATAGATTTTAAAGGATAGGTATCAGACAATGTATCTTCTCCGACCATAATGGAATGAAGTCAGAAATCAGTAACATAAATAAATGTAAATTACACAACATGCTTTTAAACAACCAATAGGTCAAAGAAGAAATCAAAAGGGAAATTAGACCATATGTTAGAAACAAAAGAAAATGATGACACAACATACCAAAACTGATAGGATGCAATGAAGGCACTGATTAGAGGGAAAATTATAACTGAAAATGGCTACATTAAAAAAGAAGAAAGATCTCAAAAATAATACCCTAACTTTATACCTTAAAACAAGAAAAATTAGAAAATAAACCTAAAGCTAGCAGAGGGAAAGAAAGAAAACAGATGAGAGTGGAAATAAACTAGAGAACAAAAAAGAGAAAAATCAATGAAACCAAAAACTGTTTCTTTGAAAAAAACAACAAAAGCAACAGATCTTTAAGGAAATAACTAAAATCAGAAATGAAAGTGGATATCACTTCTGACATTCTAGAAATAAAAGGATTATAAAAGAATGCTGTGAACAACTGTAAGCCAACAAATTAAGTAACCTAGAAAAGAAAACAAATTCCTTGAAACACACCAGCTATTTAAACTGATTCAAAAGAAATAGAAAATCTCAGCACACATAACAAGAGATTGAGTGAGTAATCAAAAACTCCCAAAAAAGAACAGTCCTGTCCCAGATGACCGCCAGTGAAATGTACCAAACATTTATTTATTTATTAAAGATTTATTTATTTATTTATTTGAGAGAGAAAGAGACATGACCTGAGTCAAAGGCAGCTGCTTAATCCACTGAGCCACCCAGGTGCCCCGAAATGTACTAAACATTAAATGAATAACACCAATCCTCCTCAAATTCTTCCAAAAAAATTAAAGAGGAAATAGTTCTTAACTCATTCTATGAGGTCCTCATTATCCCGATACTAAAGCCAAATAAAGTCATCGTTAGTAAGTTTAGACTGGTATTTCCTATGAATATAGATGCTAAAATCCTCAACAACATTTAAGTTAATCAAATCCAACAACATATTAAAAGGATTATTCTCCATGTCCAAGTGAGATTTATCACAGGAATGCAGGGTGGTTCAACAAAAAATCAATCAATGTAATATATCACATTAATGAAACCAAGAGAAGAAAAACACGTGATCATCTCAATGGATGCAGAAAAGGCATCTGACAAACTATAATGCTTTTCATAATAAAACCTCATAAAACTAATTTTAGAGGGAAAATTCCTCAACATGATAAAGGTATTTGTTAAAAACCCACACTGAACACCATACTCAATAATTTAGCTACCCCCCTATGATCAGGAACAAGTTAAAGATGTCTCCTTTCACTGCTGCTATTAAACACTGTACTCGAAATTCTAGCCAAGATTATTAGACAAGAAAGAGAAATAAAAAGCAAATAGTGAAGACGAAGAGGTAAAACTATCTCTATTCACAGACAACATGATTATATGGAGAGAAAATCTCAAAGAACCCACAAAAAAGCTACTGAAGCAAAAACAAAACAAAAATTCAGTAATGTTGCTGGGTGTAACACCAACACACAAAAACCTGGTGTTTCTACACACCAGCAATGAAAAAATATGAAAAGGAAATGAAGAAACAATTCCATTTACAATATTATCAAAAAGAATTAAATACCCTGAGAGCCTGAAAACATTGCTGAAATTAATGCACACCTCAATACATGGAAAGACGTTCTGCATTCACAGGAAGCCACACTTAAACTTGTTAAAACAGCAAGCCATCCCAAAGTGATCTACAGATTCAACACAAGATCAAAATTACAACATCCTTTTTCTCTGATATGTAAAAGGTCATCCTCAAATTTATATGGGGCTTCAAAGGGTCAAAACAATCTTGAAAAAGCATGAAGTTGAAGAACTCACGCTTCCTCAAAGGTGAGAGGACAGAAAGCTCAGAAATAAACCGTCACATATATGGTCAAAGGTGCCAAGACCATTCAAAGGGTAAAGAACAGTCTTCAAGAACCGGTGCTGGAAAAACGATATCCACGTACAAAAGAATATGAAGTTGGGTACAGCTGTGGTGACTATTACACATCAGTGCGAATGTACTTAATGTCACCGAACTTCACATTTACAAATGATTAAAATGATAAATACTTTGTTTTACCACAATAATACCCCTCTCCCCAAGGGGGGGTAAAAAAAAAAAAAAAAAAAAGGGAGAGCCCAGGGAGCTACTGAATTGGCAAGGAGAAGGAAAAGGACTCCAGAACGATGATAAAGTTTTCTGGTTGGCAGGACTGCGTGGATGATGCCGTTTCCCAATACAAGGACTACAGGCCATAAGAAGCAGGAATGCATACGAACTTGAGATAATTAAGGTACATTAAGATGGGGACAACCAATTGGAGATGTCTTCTGGGCAGCGGCCCTGGAGCTCAAGAGACCAGTTCCGGATGGCGAGAGTGATTTGTGAATGGCCAGCACGTTGCAAGTAACAGAAGCCACCGGGATGAGAGAGATCTCTGGGAAACAGCAACTTCCAAAAGCTGGGAGGAGTCTACCACCTTCTGCCTTCAGGGCCCCAGCTCCGCGAGTCCACATCCCTAGGCGGGAGGCGCTTACCAAGGCTTAAGTGCGGAGGTGCCCTTCAAGCCCACGTCGGCAGCAGGCGTCGGAGGCCCAGCTCTAGAGGAGCGGCTCCAAAGCGGCGAAGCGCGCAGAACCTGAGCCGGGAACGCGAAACAACCGCCACAGCTCCGGGTCAACGGCGAGACTCTCGCAACACCACTCTCGGATACTCGGCCCCCTTTCCTCCGCGCGCAGGGTCCCTCTCCGGGCCCCGTCACCCTCCGAGTCTTCCGATTGGTGGAGAGGACCAAGGGACCTGGAAGTTGTTTTGTCCGGCGAGGGCTGCCCTTCCGGTTCCGTTGGGTCCCCCTTTGGCTCGGGTTCCCTGCCCCTCCCCCTTCCCGGAGCCCCGAGGGGCCGGAGCTCCTGGCGGTGCCGGATCCAGACGGTGGCCTTCCCCCGGGTCTGTAAGTGCGGAGGCGGCCGGAGCGCCGGGCAGGGGTACGGGGTCTCTCAAGAGGGAGCCCCCTTGGGGCCCTGGATTGGCCGGGACCCGCTCTGGGATGGGGGCGAGGAGCTGGCCTAGGCCCGGTGGGACTTAAGGAAGCCTTGGCCCGGCCCACGCTGTGCCCCGCCCCTTTTTCTTCCCGGCTTCTGGAATGAGGCGCCTAACTATGCCCCAGGGACCTCCTCCTGGGACCCCAGCCGAGGGCCCAGCAGTTGGCTTGGACGCCTGATTCTGGCATCTTGTAGGAAGTGCAAGAGTTGAGGCCCTGATAAGGCCTCGGTGCCAACCCGCTGGATTCACTATGCGTGCTGACCTAGGTTACCCTTTTGCCGGGGTTTCCCCCAAATTGGCCGCTGGCCACAGCATCTTTTCTATTACTGGCGCTATGCTGGGTACTGGGGCTTCCTAAGATACCCTTTCAGTATTCCAGGGTCAAGTTTGGGAGCCAGATATAAACAAATAATTGCTCCTGCGATTTATGTGTCAGGCATATATGTGTGAACTACCAACGGGCAGTTGCAGGGAAGGCTGAGGAAAGAAGGTGACGTCTGAATTACACTTCTTGCAGAGGATAAAGTGGAGAAGAGCTCTTCAGGCAGAAAGAACAGTTCCCAAAGCTTTGAAGGAATGACTGAGGAGTGAAGAGGAGGAAGTAGGGGGCTCTTGTGTGTAGGAGGAGATACGTGTCTGGGAAAGTAGGCTGAGGTCCAGATAGTGAAAGGTTTAATCCTAAAGGAGTTGGGTAGTTTTAAAAGAGTTTTAAGTGGGAGACTTACATAGGTAGATTTGCACTGTAGAAAGCTATGTTGTTCTAGAAGTCAGCTTATAAAAAAGAAATGTCTCTAAGCTGATACGGACTCTTCAATTAATGTCTAGGTGCTCTTACTGGAAATTCTTTTGAAGAAGTAATGAAATTAGCCTAGTTAAGGAAGCCTGAAATGGAGTTATGACAGTGTTACTGGAAAGAAGGGAAGTATGCTTAAGTGAGTGGTATGATAACTCCATAATAAATTGAATGCTGGGGGAGAAAGATGTAACAAAGCTGCTTCCATAGGTTTTCGGCCTTTGGCATTTGGAGAATGTTGATGCTAATATCAGCAATAAAACCATAAACTTGTAGATTACAAATTTATTTTTTTGGACATGTTGAATTAAAGGTATAATGGAATAGCCACATAAAACTGTCCAGTATAGAGTTGGAAATGCAAATCTGCCGCTTAACCTCAGTGTTGTGGCTAGAGGTACAAGTTCAAGTCATTGGCATAGAAGTGGAAGCTGTGGTAATATTTGGCATCAGGAAGGAAGTATTGAGAAAGATTTGAAAATATTTGGGGGGGAATGCTTGCATTTATGAAGCAAAAAGAGGAATTAATTGGTGGGATAGCAAAAACAGAGGCAAGGGATAATGTATAAAAGTATAGTGTTCCAGCAACCAAGAAGACCCAGAATCAAGAGAAGGGAATTTTGGGAAGGGTCCAATGGGACAATTTGTGTAGAGCATTTGGGGAATGAGGGATGGGGGAAAGATTGTGTTTCTGTAGTAAGACATCATTAGTGGGGCACCTGGCTGGCTCAGTCAGTAGAGCTTACAACTTTTGATCTTGGGATCATGAGTTCAAGCCGCATGTTGAGCATAGAGATTACTTTAAAAAAAGAGACAGAGAGAGAGAGAGAGAGAGAGATCTTTAGAGACCTTTCAAAAAGCAAATTTAGTAGAGTGATGAGGTGTAACTTATGAAATAATGGAGACCTCAACTAGTTTGGTGTTAAATGAGAATGAGACAAGGCTACGTGTGAAGTGTTTCACAAAGAAAATTGGCAGGCTTTATTTGTTTATTCACCTAACAAATGCTTATCAAGCACATTCCAGATACTGTTCTAAGCTCTTTTAAACATTAACTTAATTTTTAATTTCCCATAACAACACTATGAAGTATTACTATTTGACAGAAGGGAAAAATGAAGCACAGAAGGGGTTAAGTAACTTGCCCTGGGGTCACACAGCTAGTAAGTGGTTGAGCAGTATTTTCCTTCTAGGAAGTATAGCTCCAGAATCCATAGTTTTATCCACTGCATTAAGCAGTGACTGAATACGGTACTGAAAGGAGTGGGAAAATTTTAAGAAAAGATAGGTTCATTGATTAAAAAATGGAAGGCTTGGAAGGAGATCCTAATTGAGAAGGTAAGTAATGGGTGTATGTTTATATTACATATTTGTTTTTTATTTCTCTCTGTCTTATATCCTCTTCCAATCAATGCCACTTTAGGTCAGTTTCTTTCACAATTAGGTCAATTTATCCCATGCTTTTATCTATCACTTACTATCTATAATCAAGTCTCATTAAATTCAGTCTCTATCCAGCTAGCTAATGAATCTTTCCCATCATGTCATGTAAGATTCTCTGGCTCATCATTTTAAGACCAGATGGATGATCATCCCCTCCAATATTCCTTAGCTAATGAGTGACACTGTGTCACATTAATCCAGTCATTCGAATCAGAGATCTTGGAGTCATCTTAAACTGTCCTTTCTTAACCCCACCTTGGTCACCAAGTCCATCAGTTCTTTGAAATATCTCTCAAATCTGTTTTCCTCTCTGTATCCATATGATTGTTGTCAGTATTCAAGCCCTCATTATTTCGATCTTGATCTGTTAGACTAATAGCATACTACAGGTATCCTTGCCTTCATGTCCACTGTTCTCAGAGCCATTCACCATTAATTTTTAGGTTTTACTTACTTAGTTTCAGACGGTGAAAGAGTTTAGGTATCGCACATCTCAAGTGATAGAATAGTAGCCTAGGGCAGGAACTGTTGAGTAACCTGAGGTAAAGTTAAGTTTGGTTAAGGCTGGCCATAAGGATGGGGATTTAGGGATTTTTTTTTTTTTAAATAGAGAATGTAAATAAAACATTGAGAAACCAGATGGGCTTTCTGAGGAGTAAGCCTTGAAAAAAACAGCAAAAAAATCAAGGACTAAGCTTTGAAGGATATACTTAACCTTTACACAATTTATTGGATCCTTGAAGAGCAAACAAGCAAAAGAATGATGGAAAGCTGAGGCCAGTAGTTAAGCATCTTGACCATTTCTGTACAACAGTTTGAAAGAATGAACTAGATATATATATATAGAATCAACATATATAGCTATCGAAACAATAAATGAAAAAAAAAGTTTCCAAACAACATGTAGAGTTTATGTGTAAGAAACATAGCTTATATTTTCTGGGGCTAGGCATATAGAAGTACTGTTTTTCAGGTGGAAGGAAGGAGAATCAAAAAGTACCAAACTTTTTCAGTAGTAAGTGGAAGATGGTTGGGAAAGAGAACTTTAGACTTATAGTTAAAAGTAAAAACAAAACAAAAGATTGATAACTTGGACAATGTAGTGTCATGAAGGTTACCCAAATGAAGAAAGAGATTGAGGTTTATAGAGAGAAAGATTGTGATGTAATGCAACCTTTTTGAAAAATGGAGTATGGTGTTAGTGAGAAACAAAAATTTCCAGGTATTATGAGTGCTAATTTGAAAGATAAGGTTACTTCTATGAGGTAGATCACAAAATAAGACTGACATATAGCTTGGGAATTTATTATGTGGAATAGAAAATTTTTCCTTATAATTAGCAGTATTTGAAAAAGAAACTTTGATATTTTCTAACTACGTGTAGCAGAGCAGTAAACATTGTCCAACTTAGAACATCCACTGATCCTTTTTGGCTACTCCTGTTTGAACAAGGGGAATTTTCAGATTAGTTGGCACATTTGTTACGGAGATAATTATGAAAGAACTGTATAAATATAACAAAGAGAAAGGGGTCTTAAGTGAAAATATTCCTATTACACCAATGTTTGATAAATAGGTCATTCACAGCTTGCTAATAGGGGCACCCTGGCTCAGTCCTTTAAACTTCTGCCTTCAGCTCTGGTCATGATCCCAGAGTCCTGGGATGGAGCCCCCTGTTGGGCTCCCTGCTCAGTGGAGAGCCTGCTTCTCCCTCTCTCTCTGCCTGCCTCTCTGCCTACTTGTGATCTCTCTCTGTCAAATAAATAAATAAAATCTTTAAAAAAATTAAAAAGGGAAAAGATACAAGTGTGAAATCAGGGCACCTGGGTGGCTCAGTTGGGAGTTTGCCAACTCAGATCACGATTCCAGTGTCCAGGGGTCGAGCCCCATGTCAGCTTCTCCTCACTCTGGTCCTCCACCCCCGTTCATGCACGCTCTCTCTCTCTCTCTCGCTCTCACTCTGCTCGCTCTCTCAAATGAATAAAATCTTTTTTTAAAAAGTATGAAATCAGGGGCACCTGGGTGGCTCAGTTGGTTAAGCCGCTGCCTTCAGCTCAGGTCATGATCTCAGGGTCCTGGGATCGAGTCCCGCATCGGGCTCTCTGCTCAGCCGGGAGCCTGCTTCCCTCTCTCTCTCTCTGCCTGCCTCTCTGCCTGCTTGTGATCTCTGTCTGTCAAATAAATAAATAAAATCTTAAAAAATAAATAAATAAATAAAATAAAAAAAATAAAAAGTATGAAATCAAAGAATTTATATAAAAACCCTTTCATCCCCTTGCTCATGCTCACTCTCGCTCTCTCTCAAATAAATAAAATCTTTAAAAAAAAAGTTGCTAAAAGAAACTTGGCAGTATTCAGCTTTAATTGTAGTCATCTAGGCAATAGATGATAAGGGCTTGAACCATGGCAAAGACAGACAGAACAAAGAGAGAGAATTTGGAAGTCATTCTGAGGGATCAACAGAATGTGGTGACCAAGTCTCTATTCTACCTGATTAAGTTCTTTACTTTCAGTTACTCAAAGCTCTTTTATAATCTAGAATTATGTGAGTGATTTTTATGAAACCTATGAATAACTGCTACTGTACTTAGAATTATGGTTATTTGCAAATGGCATTCAGACTTAGCATACAAATATGAATACACAAAAGATTGAAAAATAACAAAGTGAAAATAGGTGAGAAATGAAGGTAAAACAAGGATAAGGGAATAATTGCAATGAAGAATACGACTAGTAAGCCTCTGCCTTCGGCTCGGATCATGATCCCAGAGTCCTGGGATGGAGCCCCGCATCGGGCTCTCTGCTCAGCGGGGAGCCTGCTTCTCTCTCTCTCTGCCTGCCTTTCTGCCTGCTTGTGATCTCTCTGTGTCAAATAAATAAAATCTTTAAAAGAAAAAAAAAGAATATGACTAGTACATAAAAGGCTTACTGTTAAAGTTCTCTGGACTTGACACAAATTTGGCCTTACATCCTACTCTGTTTTTAAACATAAACCTTTTGTTGAAGCATAACTCAATACACAAAAGTATGAAAATCATTAAATGTACAGCCGAATGGATATGAGGAGGGAGGTCTGAACAGTTACATAGTTAACATTATTCATGGGGTAGAACTTCAGCTAGTCTTGTTGTTTCATACATGGACTTTAGCATCACGTAGCTTGGGCCCAAGTTCCAGTTCTAACACTTAATATTTTCCACCTCTCATAAGTTGAGTAAGTTATTTATATCCTCCAAGATTGGGCTTCCTCATATGCAAAATGGGGATGCTAATAATACCTACCTCCTAGAGGTTTTGAGGATTAGGTGGGTCAATTTAGGTAAAGCACTTAGCACTTTACCTTGGACCTAGCAAGGATTCAGTAAAGATTGGCTGTCCTTTTTCTTTCATTAAACCAGTTTATAAGAAACACAATTATTCCTTTTCATTTGGACATTTTTTTAAAGTAAAAAAAGAATTGTTTAAAATTTGGGTGTACTTTGTCAAAACTATTTTGGTAACAAACGCTAGAAAGGAATTTTCTTCCAAGACACTCAAAAGAGAATATGATGATAATGAAGGGCCTCTCTACCATAGCACAATAATAATTTTACAGGGGACATTAAAGAGTTAATTATTCTGCTGGTTTTGTTGAATGAGTTGTGTATAAAGTAACACTTGGTCCTTGCCCTCAAATAACTAATATTGTATTGAAAAGAGAAACTAGTGGCAGGAATCAATTAAAGGGATAAACTGTGTGGTCCAGAAATAAGAGTTTATCAAAGGCAGCCAGTGGAGTATATTGACACATACTAGGCAAAACTTCTTAAACAAAACAAATTTTCCTCACATTCTTGGACTGTAGCAGAGAAATCAAAGCAAGCACTTTCCTGGGGTACATACCTATTGGGCTGCTCCTGCTGTTAAGTTTCTTGAGACTGATAGAAGTACTCCAGCTCCTCATCTTTGAAGCTCCAAGGAATAATTACCCTTGAGAATAGTTGTCTAATGCACTCTGAGTATTATCATCCTGTAGATGGAAGGCATTAATGATCATTGTTGGGTGTGTGTCAGAAAATACTGACCTGAGGGTAGACTCAGGACAAGCTAAACTCTAAAAAAAGAATGCCCCTTTTGTTGGCCCTTGAAGCAACAGGCAATTTTATAACTTATGGTTATAAATTCAGGCATTCACTGTTGCCAGAATGAATGTATGAGGCCACTGTAATTGCTCAAACTAACCAGTGATTATATAATTTTGCTGCTTTCTTTATTAATATGTTTCTTTTATCTCCTAGATTTTTCCTTTTTATTTGATATTCACCATCTTTTCTCTCATACAGCATTTGCTTCTGTATGTCCTTCCTTTCTCATCTTTATTGTGATTATTCATTACCTGTGCATTCAAAATGCCATACAAAGGAAAAGCTTTATAATTTCTGTATGTCTGTTTTTGTTAATAAACCATGCCAGTTCTCCTCCCTACATTTCACCTTTCTTCCAATGACAGTTCCATTCAGCTGAACTCTTAAGTTTGGAATCTTTACACATTCCTCTTTTTTTTTTTTTTCTCTCATTTTCTGTATCTAGTCAGTTACCAAGTTCTTCAAAATATTTTATTATTTTTCCTTACTCGGTATTCCCATTTTCATTCCTTTCTAGGCTCTCAGGGCCTCAGACTTGTAATGCTTTTACAGATCTTCAATAGCAGTTCTTTCTTCTTTCCACTGTCAAATTCTGTAGGTCCAATAAACACAAACTGAGCACGTCCTGTGTGTTTAGTACAATATTAGGTTAGGGGAAGATACAGCAGTTTGAACAGAAGAGGGTCTGGCCGGTAATGTGGCTGCAGTAAGTAGAATTTGAAGCAAAAGGGAAGTGTTTTGCCGTAGAAGATGCAGGTTTCCAGCATCAGCCTCATTGAGTGAGGTGAAGATATTTCCCTCTAATGTCATGAAGCTTGCAGTTTGGAGGAGAAGGAACAAGTACTTAAAGTATTCTGAGTGTTATTATAGAGATGCTATACTATGGGTCCAGTAGAGACAACTGTTCCAGTCTAAGACATTAGGTAGGGGGCATCTCAAGAAATAAAGGAGTGATGGGGCACCTGACTGGCTCAGTTGAGAGTATCCCACTCTTGCTCTTGGGGTCATGAGTATGAGCCCTGCATTTGGTGTGGAGAGTACTTGGAAGGAAGGAAGGAAGGAAGGAAAAGAAAGTCAGTCAGAAATAACTAGGAGTATTATTCTAAACTAAAGAAGTAACTGTGCTGGGGTGCCTGGGTGGCTCATTTGATTGTGTCCACCTTCGGCTCAGGTCATGATCTCAGGGTCCTGGGATCAAGCCCTACATCAGGCACTCCACTCAGCGGCCAGTCTGCTTCTCCCTACCCCCTCTGTGATCTCTCCCCCCCCCCAAGAAATAAAATCTTAAAAAGAAGAAAGAGAGAGAGAAAGAAAAGAAAGAAAGAGAGGGAGGAAGGGGGGGAGGGGAGAGGAGAGGAGGGGAGGGAGAAAAAAAGAAAGAAAAAAAATAACTGAGCTAAGGCCTGGAGTCAATAGAGTGCTGTCATGCACCAGGCACTGAGCACTGTAAGACCTGGACTCTGCTTCAGGAGCTGGGTTCTATGAGCCTTGGTAAGTCACTGTTATAGAAGATAAGATTATAAAGATTAATCTTCAGGATCTATATTTGATCAATTACAGCTGATTGTCTCTTGTGACTCTCAACTATGGAGTTGATGAATGCACAAAGTTCAAGGTGAATTTATTGATGCGCTAAGATTGTAGAGCTGTTTTTCAAGGATAGAGCTGATATACCTACTGATGTCACTCACAGAAGACTGGTGTAGAAACAGAGTGTCAGTTTATTATTTTTACAATGACTGGTGGACTGGAATTATCATGTTCACATAGCCATTTCATCCTTCCCTTTGGAGAGAAACATGGGAAGCCAAATTATCAGAAAATCATTTAGGGAGTATAGAATCAGAACATAGAAACTTTCTCCAGAGGAATTGCGATATAAGGGACAGATAGGCAAAGAGTTTGGCAGACACCTTGTCCGTGGTTGAATGGTTATCCCAATGGTTACCTTAATTATTATTATTTACCTTAATTATTATTGGGTTTACTTCATCAATTTATACTCCAAGGTTAGTCTTCATCCAGGAGACAATGGGAAGTCACAGAAGGATTTTAGGCAGGGTTGGATCTAGTCAGATCCAGTGTTTTTGAAAATTAACATGTGGTGTAGAAGTTGTATTAGAAGAAATAGAAGCTGGAACCCAAGAAGCATTTATGATCCTGGTCTAGTAGTCCAGTTGATGAGTAATGATGGATAAAGAGGACTTAAGAAGAAAAAACCAGAATCTATAAGCTATTAATTTGATTGACTTTATTCCTGCTCAGATTCCCACCAAGTGGCTCATCTGGTTTTTCTATATAAAATATTTAATTTACTTTCTATATCAAGAAATGCTGCTTGAGAATTTAGATTTGTCCAAAATGCACAGGATAAAGACTTGTACCTTTGACACTGTCTAAACATTGTCCCTTTAAGTCTGTTATGTTCAGTTTATTGCAGAAATGCTTGTCTGAATAAATGCACATCAGTTTAAATAGAAGAGTGTTTACCCAGGAATGGGGTGAGCAAGGTCACTACAGTTCTTTAAAGTAGAAAGCAAAGGGAGATTCTTCTTTTTTGCCTTTGAAGAAGCAGGTTCACAGTATCATGCAAAAAAAAAAAAAAAAAAAAAAAAAATCGTTACTTTACTACTTGCTGGGATGTTTTTAGTATGTTTTTGAAACCCTATAGAATTCTCATTTGAGGAGTAGAAAAAATGCTCTTAGAGCAAGCACTGTTCTTGTATTAAGTATCTTAAGAAGTTGAATGGATGCCAAACTATTTACAGTGATACAAGTCTACTCCTTAGGTGCAATTGATACTTGATATGGAATAATTTTTCACAGCCTTTGAAAGCTGTCACACTAGCTTCCTCTTTCAAGGAAAATTTCATTTGGATACATACAAAGAGATATGTCAACACAGATTTGTTTTTGGAAGGAAAAATCCAGGTTTCTTAATTGTTTGAATTTTCTTAAATTCATCCTTTTTACATTTCTGTTCTTTAGGTCTGCCAAAATGTCTGAAAGATCAGATCTCCTTCACTTCAAGTTTGAAAATTATGGAGATTCAATGTTACAAAAAATGAACAAATTAAGAGAAGAGAATAAATTTTGTGATGTTACAGTTCTCATAGATGATATTGAGGTACAGGGGCATAAAATTGTGTTTGCTGCAGGTTCCCCCTTCCTAAGAGACCAGTTTTTACTGAATGATTCCAGAGAGGTGAAAATCTCCATATTGCAGAGTTCCGAAGTGGGGAGACAATTGCTCTTATCCTGTTATAGTGGTGTGCTGGAATTCCCTGAGATGGAACTGGTCAATTACTTGACTGCGGCAAGTTTTCTTCAGATGAGCCACATTGTAGAGCGGTGCACGCAGGCCTTGTGGAAGTTTATAAAGCCAAAACAACCAATGGATAGTAAAGAGGGATGTGAACCGCAGAGTGCTTCTCCCCAGTCAAAAGAACAGCAGGGAGATGCCAGAGGCTCCCCAAAGCAGGATTCACCTTGTGTTCATCCATCTGAAGACAGTATGGATATGGAGGACAGTGATATTCAGATTGTTAAGGTAGAATCTATTGGGGATGTATCCGAGGTTAGAAGTAAAAAAGATCAGAACCAGTTTATTTCTTCTGAACCCACTGCTTTACATTCATCAGAGCCCCAGCATTCCCTGATAAATTCAACTGTGGAAAACAGAGTAAGTGAAATAGAACAAAACCATCTCCACAATTATGCCCTCTCTTACGCAGGCAGTGATAATATCATCATGGCCTCAAAAGATGTCTTTGGGCCTAATATTCGAGGTGTAGACAAAGGCCTACAGTGGCATCACCAGTGTCCAAAGTGTACCAGGGTGTTTCGTCACCTGGAGAACTACGCCAACCATTTAAAAATGCACAAACTCTTTATGTGTCTACTCTGCGGCAAGACTTTTACTCAGAAAGGCAACCTTCATCGACACATGCGTGTGCATGCCGGCATTAAACCTTTCCAGTGTAAGATCTGTGGGAAAACCTTTTCTCAGAAGTGTTCCTTACAGGATCATCTTAACCTTCACAGTGGAGATAAGCCCCATAAGTGTAACTATTGTGACATGGTTTTTGCACATAAGCCAGTTTTGAGGAAACATCTTAAACAGCTGCATGGCAAAAACAGCTTTGATAATGCCAATGAAAGAAATGTGCAAGACCTCACAGTGGATTTTGATTCTTTTGCATGTACAACAGTCACAGACTCTAAAGGGTGTCAGCCACAGCCTGATGCAACACAGGTCCTGGATGCAGGTAAACTGGCCCAAGCTGTCTTGAACTTAAGAAATGATAGTGCTTGTGTGAATTGATTAAGGGCTTTATGCTCACAACTTAGAATGGACTGAAAATGTGGCAATAGTCTCGAGTCTTTTTAGGAGTGATTTTGATAGTCTGACTTCTCCAAATCCTCTGTGCGGGTTGTAGGGGTGAGTCAAAGCACTAACAGACCAGGCAACTTACCACTTGGAGTGGTCTTGCCTTCCTTTTGCCCTCTTCCATTTTGTGTTTTGAATTATTTATCCCGTGTTGTCTGTTTTCCTTTCCCAAGGAGTATTCCATTTGTCTACCTAACATTGACTTTTGTCTTAGACTGACACTATTTTAGGCTTTTCACTGGGCACATTCTGAAGGTACCAATAAGTTAATAACATCACCTACAGTCCACTAATAGATGCTATGCTAAGAGAAGTGAGTAGTATTTTTCTTTGGCAAAAAAAATAGGCTAAGATACAAGGTGATACTGCTCTTGGCCTGAATATGTGATAGAACTTCTGGTTGCCTACTGTTAATTGCCTACTGATAATCTGCCTCCTACCATTTGTACTTGTCTTGCAGCTGCCTATGAAGTATTTTGGGTTGTTCTGTACTTTTCAACAGTATTATGGCCCAACTTCATGTCACTGAGTGGTTCACATAGACCAGAGTAGAGTTTTTTCAGCAACACCTACAGACATTTAGGGATCAGCATGAGGAGCATAATTAACAAAGGATAGAAGTACAATTGTATAATAGCACTTACATAAGTGGTCTTCCCAGAAAGAAGCCAAATGCTTATAATTAACATGTAATTTACTAGTGGATGCTTTTGAAGTCAGGATTGCTCCAGGCACACTTAAAATGTGCTCAAGTATAATGGTCTCTCTAAAAAGGGGCTATTTGGGGGTCCGTCTCAGGACTTTGTTTTAGAGGGCTAGCCATCAGAAAGGTGAGTTTGGCCTTCACAGTTTTGTCTGGTGTAATCTCTGAATTCTCATTTCTTCCTGTACACTAGTTTCTAAAATGGATGAAAAAAGTGGATCACAGAGGAGCAATCAGGTTTTTGCATTCAGATATTCCTATAAAGGTACACAGTCCCACCTTGCCATGTTTGATAGATCACTAATACAAAATTGATCTTCCAGTATGGAAAAACACAATTTTTTCCCCCAAAAACACAACTGTGTTTTTCCTAAAGCACATGTTACAGTTCAGAAATAAAATTTTGAGACTTAGTAGCTTTTGACTCATCAGTTAGATTTAGGTAATAGGAGTCTTAGAGTACTTAGAGAATCTTAAGAAATCATATACTCCACCTCTTTTTTTTTAAGTTGGGGTATCCAAAGCTCAAAGAGGTGGCCTGGCCAAGGTTGGCCAAAGTAGAGAAGTGACTAAGAATGAGCTAATGTCTTCTTATTTCTCACTAGCTCTTGGCTTAAAAAGATACAGTACATGATCAAGAGTATATTAGCAAAAAGCTCCCAGTTTGTGCTTCACTTTTGGGAATCCCTGTTGGCTTTTTGAGACAGCCCGGAATTTGCAAACAAAACATCATAGGAAGGATGTGTTTTTGTGTTTTTTTGTGGGGGGTTAGAGTGAATATTACATTCTTCTCAAGAAATTGACTGACTTGGTAGGTGGTGGTCAGGGAGGGAAAGGATTAGTAAGAATAATGTGAGAAGGATCAAAATGTGAAACTGATTTTTGTCTGGAAGCAGTGTTTATTTAGTTCCCATCAGGATTTTCTGTTTTTATTTTTGAGCTATGAGAATGCATGTACAGATAAACCAAAACTGAAGTTTAACTTGAATAGTCACAGGGAATTCTTAAAGTTGTTATAATTTAATGCATTTACATGTGAATCTGATTTGAGTTATAATTTCAACCTTTTGTTAAAACACTTAAAATGAGAATAAAACTGAGTGATAGGACCAATAGGTATCTTATGCCTAAGGTCACTCATTTTTATGGTCTAATGATGCTACCTAGCATTCTGATTTTTATATGATCCAGCCAAAGAGTACCAAGTCTATGCAACGATGAGACATTAATATGTTAGCCGATGGTTTTCTGAACATCATTTCACCATAGGGAAATTTCAAGTTGGAGTGCTTTCTTTGCTTACATTCATATCCCGTTTTTGTTATTGGTTTGAAGACTAAAAGGCATGGGTTCAAGTAAGATTGGTCTCTTTGGTTGGAGACTATTTCTGGGTTCATTCAGTAGTTGAGAAACATTTATTGGGCACATTTGTTGCCAGGCACTATGCTAGATACTGAGGATATGAAGGTAAGATTGCTAACGGTCCCTGCCATCACAGAGCTTATGGTCTCAAACGGTCTCGTGTGGTCTTAGATAAAGTGATTTAAACTAGGAATAATAAAGAAAATGCCTTGCTTCCTTTGATTACTTAAAATCAGCATCTTAATCGTTTTTTATCAGTAAAACTTCTAGTTCCCACCTTTTGCAACTGCAAACCACTAAAGTGATTTACAGTCTCCTCCATTTCTTGGCTGGAGAGGTGTTCTGTTTCTGTGAGACATTTTCTTAATTTTGGTGGGACTTGACTTTTCTCCTTTGTTTATACATGTTTCTTAGATTGTATTGCAAAGTGGTCAAGTTAACTGATATCAAATACATTTTATAAAGGAAGATGATTTTCAAAACTAGACATATTCTTATAGAGGAGGAAGATTTTTTTAAAACCTTAAGTCATTCTGCATTTGTATTTTATGGATCCCTAGGCTAACTAAAAAGAACTCTCTTTACCATAGTCTGGTTTTTAAAAAATTACCGTGTGTCACCGTTATTTATTTATTATTTAATTTTAAAGACAAACTCCAAACTGAAGTGGCTCTGAGGTAAATCAGATGTGGTTTTGTTTTAGTTTCTTTATTAGAAGATCTATAAATGGAGGGTGACCAATGTCACCACTTCTAAAATATTGTCCTAAACAAACAAACCAGAATATTTTATTTCAGCTGGTGAATAGCTGTTCTAAATCTGTTGTATGTTAGACATACTATGAACTACCTCTTCACTTATTATGGGGAAGTTTCCTTAATAAAAGTGTGACAATTAAATCTCTGGTGTCAGTGGTTTCTTTTCTCTATCCCTCCTGCTTTCCTTTTCAGTCGCCTAAATTTGAATAAGGAATGCTTTCTTCACTCCTACTGTTTAAACACATATTAATCAAGCGCTCTGAGCATGGCTTCTGAAGCAAATCTGGTTAACTAGAAATTGTTAGTAGGGTCTTACTTCCAGGAGAACCTGTTAACTGAGGGGGTAGAGCTACTCCTTTTAAGAACTAGTTCAGACATTCCTTCATTTAAGAAATACTTAATGTCTACTCCATGCTAGACTTCGGGTCGTAAATCACTGTCCGAAATACCTCCGCCCAGATGGGTCACAGATTCCAGTACAGGTATGATGACAATAATGAAGGCAGCCAAAGGGCTCACAGGCTCCCACTGGGAGCCCACTAATTCAAGGGCAATTCAGAATGGCTTCATGGACGACGGATTTATGAACGAGATTCTGAAGGATAAGTGGGGGGAGAGATAGGGCACGTGGGAAGAGACAGTCCCAAAGAGCAGATAGAAGGTCTGGGTTTGCCTAGAACTGGCGTGTGGGGAGGGGGTCGGGGGACGGTGACATCGCGATGGATGAGTGAAGATCCAGAGGTAGGGGGCCAGATCCTGATGGTCATTAGGCAATCTCGAATGCCGATTTCTATGGCGGTCTCCTTTCCTCTGTCATATTTTAAGTTGTAGATGGCCCAGAGAGGAGAGAACCCGGCCCGTGACAACCATGAGGGCCTCCCAGTGATCCCATTCAGGGTGTTCCGATAGACGCGCTGTACTTCAGCCTCACAACCCGTCTGGATACGGACACTGGAGAGAACTCACGAAGGGAAAGGCCCGCTCGCCGAAACTGGGGCAGGAGAGATGGGATTTGCCGGAACACGGGTGCCTCTCTGCCATTCTAGGAGCGGGGCGGTGGTGGGGGAGGGGATGAAGAAGGGAGAATGTGGATGTCCTTCCGGGACGCCCAGCCCACCCCAGAGAGGAGTAAAGCTAGTTGACACCGGATGTGTTTCCTCCCAAGCGAAGTCCACCTTCCGGCCTGGGCCGCCGCTGCTGCGGAAAGCTGAGCTCTGGCTCTCTGAGTCGGTGAGTGAGCGCGTTGGAGACCGGCAGGGTGGGAAGCCGGAAGAGGAGGAGGAAGAAGGCAGCCAGGCGCGGGCAGGGAGGCTGCGCTGGTGCTGCAACCACCTGGCAGACAGGGCCTGTGGTCCTGGGAGGCTTAGCTCGGGAAGACCTGTGTGTGGCGAGCTGCAGGATCTTCCAGGCCACCTTGGGTCCCGATCAGTTCAACAGATGTTCCCCTCCGCTCTGCGTGCTCTGTGCCGGCCCCTGTGCTCCCGGCAGAAACTCAGATGAAGCAGGCACCTTTTCGTGGTGCTCTGGGAGCAACTCACTGTCTGTTGGGGAGATAGGAGAAGTCACAGAAGTCCTAACTGATTTGGGTCTTAAAGGAGCCAAATTACTGGCTGAAAGAGGATTTTAATGGAAACTTGCAAACGTGTGTTTGGTCTTCTTGTCTGTGCAGTGGTGAAAATCTCAATATCGAAGGAGCTTTGATGAAAAAGAGAATATATTGAGGAAAGATAAAACCTTAAAGATGGCTAGGACCAAATAATGAAGGATCTTGTATTTGCTAAGAAGGGTAGGCTGTCCTGGAGGTAGAGGAGAGCAATGGAGGATTTAAAGTAGAAGAGAGGGACGCCTGGGTGACTCAGTTGCTTAAGCGTCTGCCTTTAGCTCAAGTCATGATATCAGGGCCTGGGATGGAGTCCCACATTGGGCTCCTTGCTCAGCAAGAGGTCTGCTTCTCCCTCTTCCTCTACCCCCTCCCCCAATTCGTGTTCACTCTTGCTAGCGCTCTCTCTCTCTCCCTCTCCCTCTTTGAAATAAATAAAAAGACTTTAAAAAATAAAGTAGAAAAGAGAAAATTTTTTAAAAATTTTTAAGAGGTATTGGTTCTGGTGGCACTCAGAAGGGTAGGTTGGAATATGGGAGAGGGTGGTATAAAGGAGACCTGTTGGAAGACCTTGCAAAGGTCGAAGGGAACCGAAGGAGGACCTGCAGTAGTGATGCAGAATAGGAAATTTGGACATTACATTCGGGTTTCTAATGTGAGAAACTACGTTAAGTCCCCTTACTAGTGGACATTAGCAGCGTCTTGGACCACAAAATGGCTAAAATTTAGCCAAGGAGAAAAACAGAAACCATTAAGTACAACTCAGTGTAATAGGTGCTGTAACAAAATTACTAAGAACAGACCATGAGGGGCGCCTGGGTGGCTCAGTGGGTTAAGCCGCTGCCTTCGGCTCAGGTCATGATCTCAGGGTCCTGGGATCGAGTCCCGCATCGGGCTCTCTGCTCAGCAGGGAGCCTGCTTCCCTCTCTCTCTCTCTCTCTCTCTCTGCCTGCCTCTCTGTCTACTTGTGATCTCTCTCTGTCAAATAAATAAATAAATAATCTTTAAAAAAAAAAAAAAAAAGAACAGACCATGAGATCATAAAGAAATGTGTTTTCATTTTCTCGGTTTTGCAATGGTGGCATAGGAGTTCACTCTTTGCACCTAGATTAGAATTTGAACTTCTTTTACCCAATTCAGGTGTGGGATTTTTTTTCTTCTTTTTTACCATCACAGTGTAGGGAAGCATTCCCTATCTTTACATCTACATTTGTGTTTTCTTTTGCATAGATTGTGACCATGGCTGCTGAATCTGATGTTCTGCACTTCCAGTTTGAACAGCAAGGAGATGTAGTCTTGCAGAAAATGAATCTCTTGAGACAGCAGAATTTATTTTGTGATGTGTCCATTTATATCAATGACACCGAGTTCCAGGGCCACAAGGTGATTTTAGCTGCTTGCTCCACTTTCATGAGAGATCAGTTTTTACTCACGCAGTCAAAACATGTCAGAATCACCATCCTGCAGAGTGCAGAAGTTGGCAGAAAACTGTTGCTCTCATGCTATACTGGAGCACTTGAAGTTAAAAGGAAAGAGCTTTTGAAATATTTGACTGCTGCTAGTTACCTGCAGATGGTTCACATTGTGGAAAAGTGCACAGAAGCTTTGTCAAAGTATCTGGAAATTGATCTTTCTATGAAAAATAATCAACATACTGACCTGTGTCAATCCTCTGATCTGGATGTTAAGAATGAAGAAGAAAACTCAGATAAAGACTGTGAGATTATAGAAATTTCAGAAGATAGTCCTATAAACATAGATTTTCACGTAAAAGAAGAGGAAAGCAATGTTTTGCAGTCTACAGTAGAGTTGACATCAGAGAGAAAGGAAGTGAAGTCACCAGAGCTATCTTCAGTAGACATTGGTTTTAAAGATAATGAAATTTGTATCCTCCACGTGGAATCTATTAGTACTGCCGGTGTAGAAAATGGGCAGTTTTCACAGCCTTGTACCTCTTCAAAAGCAAGCTTGTATTTCTCTGAAACACAGCATTCACTGATCAATTCTACGGTTGAGAGCAGAGTGGCAGTTCCTGGGAATCAAGATCAGAGCTTATTTTGTGAGAATACTGAAGGAAATCATGGTACAGTGAGTGAGATTCAGAATCTGGAGGATGCTTATTCACTGAGGCACCAGTGCCCCAGGTGTCCTCGAGGATTTCTTCACGTTGAAAACTATCTGCGCCACCTGAAGATGCACAAGCTCTTCTTGTGCCTACAGTGCGGGAAAACATTTACGCAGAAGAAAAATCTCAACCGGCATATTCGAGGACACATGGGCATACGGCCCTTTCAGTGTACTGTGTGCTTGAAGACATTTACTGCTAAAAGCACACTTCAGGACCACTTGAATATACACAGTGGAGATCGCCCATACAAATGTCACTGTTGTGACATGGATTTCAAGCACAAATCTGCCCTCAAAAAGCACTTAACCTCTGTGCATGGCAGAAGCAGTAGTGAAAAACTACCCAGGCATGATCTCAAAAGGCAAAATCTGCTGTAATTAGAACCACACCTTGCTATATAAGCCTTATATCATAGTTAGGCGAGTTTTTCTCCAGAAATGCAGCATATGTTATATTGCATCCCCTGTGTCCCCCCAATCTTTGGGTCTTAATTTTGGTCTGCCTACACATGTTACTCTTTCTGAACTTCTACTAGCAGTTCCAACGTGTGGGAGACACAATAAAGCTAATGGGATGCTGTCTTATCTCGTACAGTATATGTAAGTCCCAGTGGTATATCTAGAGAAATAATGTTTCGCTCTTAAATATTCCTGATTCTTGTGACAGAGAATCCAGCAGTATTTCTAAATTCTGATTTTGACTCTCTAGATAAATGATGTACATGTAAAATCCCAACCACATAATAATTTTAATCAATTAGGTTAATAGGAAGAGAAAATAGACTTCAAAACATGCTGTAATCCATTATTAATTCTTTGTAGGACTAGTGAAAAAAAACTTTTAAACAAACTGGTTGGATTCTGAAGCAAAGCACCAAGGTACTTGTTTTAAACTGTAAGGGAACACACTTCAGATTCACTTGGGAGTAGTAGAATTTCCTTGGACATGGTCTAAAATTCCTTAAAATAATGTTTCCATGATTTGTTAGTATACATATTTTAGAAATGATTAATCAAGCCCAAGTTTCTTGATTTTATTTCATGCAGTTATATTTAATAATTTTATGACCAATAAAATTATACCATTGGCAGGAAGCTCTGAAAATTTTCTTCCTCTCTTTTTAAAGATTTTATTTATTTATTTGACAGAGAGAGAAATCACAAGTAGGCAGAGAGAGGGGGGATGCAGGCTCCCCGCTGAGCAGAGAGCCTGATGCGGGACTCGATTCCAGGACCCTGAGATCATGAACCGAGCAGAAGGCAGAGGCCTAACGCACTGAGCCACCCAGGCGCCCCTCTGAAAATTTTCTTTTAGAAATTGCAACTTTACCAAAGATACTCTACTGTTTCCTCTCTTAAATTCATTTTATTTTTAAATTTTTTAGCTAACATAAACTAACACTGACATTTGTTTTTGGTCTACATTTTCATGAATTTTAACACATGTAGATTTTGTTCAACCACCACTGCAATCAGGATACAGAACATTCCATCATCCCTAAAAACTCCATTATGATGCCCCTTTGTAATCAACTCCCCCACCTATCTTTAAATCCTGTTAACAGTTGCTATTGCTATCATTTTCCTTTTCTGGAATGATATGAGGGGATCTTGTAGTATGTACCCTTGTGAGATGATTTTTTTCACCACACAGAATGCCATTGGATTCATTTATGTTGTGTATCAACAGTTGATTCCCTTTTTTACTTTGAATTGGCAATATATATTATCTTGCTGTCACTAGATGAACAGTTTAAATAAATATGGTTAGCTATTGGTGTTCTCTTAATTGTTAACTTTTTTCATTTATATTAATGCAATTTTCATTTACCACATGTTGGTAAAAATCCTAACCATCCCTAGAGTTTTATTCTGTATTTCCAGAAATGTGCCAAAAGCAAAACCATGACCGTATGGTTATTTTTGTGAGCGTAATATTCTGATTGTGTTATGAGCCATTGCTCTCTACTATCCCTGTGTACAAATAACACAAAACTTTTTGTTGTCAAAGCAAAGATTAAAATCTATTGCCTGGCAAATCATACTCTCTAAAATGCAGGAACAAAGTAGTTAAGGGAGGCTGACTGGATGCATCTTACTTTCAAGATGTTCTAGTTCTCTACTCACCTCAGCTTTATGTAGAATTTCTGCTATACTTAGGTTCTGAAGCCCTTCCACATTTTAAAATGTAATATACTTTGTACCATTTATAAGAATTTTGTGACTGATCACATGTTGATAGTTATAAATGTTAAATATCCTTTTTGTGATACTTTTGTGAAAAATATATTCTCTGTAGAATTTTAACTCTCGGAGACACTTCAAAGAATCCAGCTCTCATCTTTGATAAGAAAACCAACTTCATAACCCCCTCCCCCAGCCATGTCACTTGTTAGTGACATTGGACAGGTCACCTCTCTACCAGTTTTTCTTAAATATGTAAAACAGTAACTTTGGACTTGGTAACTTGAAAGATCATTTCCAGGTCCAAAAATCTATGATTTTATATTTAAATCTTCCTGAGTTTCTAAGAACACAGAAGAGGGGAAAGCAAGAGAGGAGAGTTTTGTGTCTTTATGAATATTGCTATTTGAGTACTACTTTGGAGACAGAATTTTTCTAAAGTAAATAGTGTTTTTCTTCAATGGAGAACATGATAGTGCAGCATTTAAATTTCTTTGCTATTTAATCTATAATTGGCCATGATTGTAGTTATGAAAACATTTCCCTTTCAGAAATAGTTTGTGCTTGAAGTACTTTTCTTATTTTTGCTTCCTAGGATGAAATTTTCTGGGGGAGAGCTAGAGATGGGAGGGAAGGGTAAAAGAATAGTAATAAACTGGTTTTTTAGGAATTGGTACCTACTATCCTTGATGTTTGGAAAAAATTATGGTTGAAATATGTTTAAGTTTTATGTGTGCCTTGTAAGATTCTTGTGACATTTTTTGTAAGCACTTTGAGATATTTGCTTGGGGGGAAGGGTTGTTTTGTGAAAGTGATGGTTGTTATTTATTTTTATTTATTCCTGTCCAATAGCAGAGAGTGATCTCAGAACATTCCTAGGACAGTGTCTGTTTGCATGATGTATATAAACAATTCCAGGAAAATGGAATCTTTTTAAAAATGCAGGTATGGCAAAGTAAAGTGTTGAATTTATTCATTTAAAACATTCACTTTTTGTTTGTGTTTCTGATATGTTGGGGGAAAATGCAACATGTTTGGGTTCAGCCTCTTCATTTACTGCATTTATGTATAAAAAGTCTTGGAAAGTTAATTGTTACTTTGGTATAAGAGAAAATTCTTGCTGTTTTTTTCTTGGATGTAACTATTCTATATGTTTACATTAAAAAAAAACCCAATAAACTGGAGATGGGAATGGAGAACTTTGTGTTATGTCTACATCTGTGAATTTTAAAGAAGGAAACTATTTCTTCTGGTCATTCATTCAGTCAAAGAATATTTACTGAGTCAATATAGTATTAGAAGTTAGGTATGCAGAGAAAAATCCCTGCTCTCATGAAAGGTGTATTGTAGTGGAAGGAGAAAAACAGTAAACAAGTAAAATCGGTGTATATCAGATTTTGAAAACGAAGTTGGAGAAAATAAAGCAGGGGTAGAGAGTGCCAGGGAATGGAAATTGGGATTATAATTTTAACTGTGATGGTCAGGCCACCTTTGAAAAATCTTAGCAGACTGTCATATACACTATCCAGTAGAATAATGTGTGTCTATATATATGTATATTTGAATATATATGAATATATACATATATCTTTACAGTTTATAAACTACTTGTTCATATGTCTTTTAATTCATAGTGGATTTACTTTCATACCTACCTTTGTTGGACATCTGGTTTCACATAGGAAAGTGCCTTGAGTTTAATTACAACTCATGGCCATTTTTCTTAGTCTGTGTTTTTCAGTTTCTCAGTAACAGAATGTGTAGTATCTTCCTTTTAGGATTATTTTAATGAGTGAATAAAATCAAAACCAATGGTAAAAATGAAATTTTTATTACCTAACACAGGACCTAGCACATGGTAAGCACTTTATAAATGCTAATTCCCTTATTTCTCTGCTTCTTCATCTTAAAAAAATATATAATTTAGGCTTTACAGTTTGCTGTGAAAAATCCTTCAACAAGTATTGAGATATTAATCGAATTTTTATCCTTGTCAGCTTCTGAAGAGTTTTCTTTTTAAGAAAGAGATCTGTTAGTGCCTGCCAAGCAAATGCTTTTCTTTCTTTCTTTCTTGCTTTCTTGCTTTCTTTTTTTAATAGGGAGATTGTTTGGCAAATATGTGGAGGGATTGAGGGAACGGGTCAGTATTTGATTACCGGAGAGTGCATAGAATATAATACAGATATATCAGATCATGCTCAATGGAGACTACCTTTTCACGAGGGGAGTCAGACTCTTTCACATCAGCGTCTAGGAGGCTAACTCAAAGCGCTGATGAAGGTGCAGGGAGTTTCCCATCAACCCTTTCGGCTTGTCTAGGCCTCCTAACAGCACCTCCCACAGTGCTCCGGGGCTCCCTAGTCACGTGACAGGGGTGGTTAGACTCGACCAGAGGGAAGCTGATGCGCAGTCCAGGTGGCGGGGCTACTACTCTTTGCTTCCACCTCCTTAACGCCAAGTCCTGCGTGATCTCGCGTGAAAGAGGCAGTATCTTCTCGCGAGAGCTAGGTCGGGATCCCTCCAGGACCGCCTCCGTGGAGAGGAGGAGGAGGAGGAGGCGGAGGCGGAGGGAGGAGGAGGAGGCCCCGTCGCGGCCTCTGCCGCCGCCAACGGGGCTGTCCCTATAGCTCCCGATGGAGTTTGAGGTCGTGAAACCGCCGCCGAGCTCTGCCCCGGCGAGACGAGGCGCCTCCGTCTCCGAGCCGCGCCGTCGCGGGGCTCCCGGGAGCGGCCCTTAGCGACCCCGCCCGGGCCCCCACAGGTAGGGCGGGGGCGGGCACGATGCGGCTGGGGCCCTAGCTCGGGTCCCTAAGTCCTCGGCGGTCGGGCGGGAGACCGGTCTCAGCTCCAGGCCTGTGTGCTTCGTCGCCGGTGCCCCGAGGGTTGGGAACTGAGGGCCGCACCTGACACTCGGACCCGGCCCGGAGTCCGGGGCCTGCGGAGGCCCCTCTCTGGTAGGGCTTTTTCAATACCGAGCGCCCGGCGCAAATGGCCACCTCCCTTCGACACCGGCTGAGGAGAAGCCTCTGACCCCTAAGGAACCCACCCAAGCAAAGGCCAGGGGTTCTCTCTCCCTTTTCTACACCAGCTGGCGAGAGGGCTTTTGGAGGAGGTCCTCGAAACCAAGCCCTCTCTTAGCTTTTCGGCGTTCTGTCCTGGGGCTTCGCGAGATCCCAGAGAAGGGATGGTGGAGGCGATCTGAGTGGTAAATAGGGACCGCGGCCAAACAATGCCCTGGGAGGGCTTAACCTCCTGGGAGGGAGATGGCCGGACCAGAGTGGTAGCACAGTGAATGTGACGGAGCAATGGCACGAAACACGGCCACGGAATTCTGCTGTGGCTTTTTTCTTTCCCTCTTTCATTTTTCCTTCTTGGGGAAGCCTCTTAAGAAGACTCTTCCACCATCTTAGAAGAATGGTAGAAAGCATCTTTGTTTCTCAGAAGCAGCTCTACTTTTCTCTGCCCTTAGCTTTCAGGAAGGGAGAACATGAAAGTAGCTGTCATTTCCATCCTTCTAATCACAGAGGAGTTTAAGATACCGGCAGGTAGAACCTTGACACCGAAATAGTCTCAAGTAATCACTGACATAAAGTAGATCTAATCTTGTGATTCCCAGCCTGTTTTATTTTTAAATAACCATCTAGGTTCCCTTCTTTTAATTCCTGCTCTCTCCTTACCTGGGCCCCTTTTTAATTCCTACTCTCCCCCAAACTGCTAAAGTGCTTAAGTAATCTTTTCTCCATTTTTGTATTAGTCAAACTATTAAGTTCTAATAGGAGCTTTTGATTAACCTGAGAATGCAAACGTTGCTACGCTACACTAATATGATTTCACCCAAAAGCAAAAAAACAAAATGTTTTAGTTAGCCTGTGCAGCCTTTTTCTAGTTAAATACACAAATTTAGTTAAGGCTTCTTCAAACATTAAGAAAAGTTTATGGATTTTGCTATTACCTTCTTTTATCTATCTATAAAGCAACATCACTGTTAAAACATCCTTTTCTTTTGCTGTTTACTTCCCCATTAGTTTTTGAAGGAAGAGAGGCCGTTAAATCCTGTCAAATTTTTAAATGTTATTTTCGTTAATTTGGAAATTCATGTTTTCTAAATTTTAGAGTTAGGAAAATTGCTAGAAGGACAAAATGTTAAGCGTATATTGTTTAGAAAAAGCAGATGTTAAAATTCAAATTGCCTCCTATTATTTGAAGATTGAATTGCAGTCATGTTCATTAGTGGATCCTCTGAGTTATCCCTGATCTGTTATTACTGTTGTGTTGACCTGACATATAAGACTTATGTCCTTTGTTCATATGTTTTCATTAATTCATGTTCTGCTTTTGTAATTTGCTATATCTTCCAGTCTGAAAAAGCTGACAAAAATTCTTCTGGTGGGGAAAGCTTTCTTTTAACACAAAATTTTGTGTTCGGAAATAGAACTTTGAAGCTATATGCAGTATCTAAGAATGCTAAATAAACTTACAACAAGGCCTTATTATAATAAGCACTTACTGTTTTGGTTGGACTGCATTGAAGTTTCACTTTCTAGTTATGGAAGAAGGAAGTTGTGGTAAAATAAAGCTAGCTGAAAATTAAAAGTAATGTTTTGCATCCAATCTGGTAACTCTCTTAAGTTACATCTTTATGTTTCTCAGGTTTTCTAGTTTTTTAAAAACTTCTTTAGTTGTGACTTTCACCTCAAATTCTTAATAAATATTACTTTTGATTATTGCTTTATAATTTTAAGTACTCTGGAATAGCACTGTCCAGTACAAGTCAATAGCCACATGTGGCAAGTGAGCACTTGAAATGTGGCTAGTGTGAGTTGAGATGTGGTATAAATGTAAAATAAAATACACACCAGATTTCAGAGACCTCGTGCAAAAAAATAATAATTGAAGCTACCTTAATAATTTTTTATGTTAATTACACGTCGAAATGATATTTTAGATAAATTGGGTTAAATTATATTATTAAAATTATTTTCATGTTTTCCCTTTTTTAATATGACTACTAGAAAACTTTAAATTACTTGTAGTTCACATTGTGTTTCTATTAGACAGCACTGTTCATTTTATTATTATTTTTAAAAATTTTATTTCTTTGACAGAGAGAGAATGAGAGCACGAGCAGGGGGAGTGGCAGACAGAGGGAGAAGGAGAACAGGCTTCCCGCAGAGTCGGGGAGCCCCATGTGGGACTTGATCCCAGGACCTGGGGATCATGACCAGAGACGAAGGCAGTTGCTTAACCAACTGAGCCACCCAGGCGCCCCTAGATAGCACTGTTTAAAACAACACTGCTCTTCTGAGAAGTAAATTACCTGAATAAAAGTAAGCACTTGAAAACCAAAAATTTTCTGACAGAGTATCATCTTGCAATCAGAGTAATCAAAAGACTAATGACTTGGGTAATATGAAGGATAAAGTTCTCAAGTGGCCATTAGTGATAGGCAGAGGTGAGTAAGTTCTGTCTCAAAAATAAGTATTGTTCCTGTCTTGTCATCACTAAAGCAAATCTCTATTGGATATGCTAATTAAAATAGAAAATTATTGCATTTGTGTTATACTAGAAGACATGAGAAGTTAAATCTTATACTGATTAAAAAACTGAGTTTATGGGATGCCCTGGTGGCTCAGTCAGTTAACGTCTGTCTGCCTTTGGCTCAGATCATGATCCCAGGATGCTGGGATGGAGTCCTACATTGGGCTCCCCCTACTTTGCGGGGAGCCTGCTTCTCCTTCTCCCTCTGCCTGCCACTCCCCCTGCTTTTGCTCTCTGTCTCTCTCTCACTGACAAATAAATAAAATCTTTAAAAAATAAAAATAAAAAACTGAGTTCAGTCTCAGCGTGAATTTAAGAAAAAGTTGAGTCTTATACTTTGCTAACTTATACTAAAGTCACTTATAATAGCAGTCTTTAAAACCGTACTTCAATTCCTTTTCCTCCAGTCCCTTTAGTATGTTTGAGTGCGGAGTTTTAGAGTTTGTACATTATTTCCATTGGTTTTGTTTGCTGTTTTATAGGCTAAGGTCTCATTTGTACCTGATGCTTTAAATATAATTTTTGAAGTCTAAACTAATTATTTGTAAGGTTTCTGAATTGAGAAGTACTTCTCAGTACTTTTCAGTAGCTTAAATTCCTCACGTAGATGAACGAAAATGAAAACAATGAATGTCTTAACAGACTTGAGCCCTAATGTTTACATTTTTATGAAGAGAATTGTAAAATACTAGATACTTTTTATTATACAGTAGTGAAGGAATTATAACCTTTATTCTGGCATTTTAAAATCAGGTGGCATAGTCCAGAACTGGCTGCATAATGTCATGGTGGACTAATAACAAAAATTGAGAGTACTTAGCTGGTATGCAGTTTGCTCATAATAAAGCAATGTATAATTTGCATCATATAAGAGAAGCCTATTAATTACTCTTTCTATTTTACAAGTTAGTATTCATAACAGGGAACTTACAGCCTGGAAAATTACTTCAGGAAAATCTTTTTAAGGTCGCACTCTAATGGAATGTTTCTTCTCTTCTCTATATTGCTCTTCTTCTTCAATTTTACTAACAAGTAACTGAAAGTTACTTAGTTAATTCAAGTAATTTAATTAGAATGGTTTTCCTAAATAGTCTCTTTACGTATTTAGAGTTGTGGGCTTTTTGTTTGTTTTGAGTTTTGACTTTTTAATCCATTTTATCTCACTTTGAGATGTTTTGGGAGTATCTTCAAGTTTGATACTTGACTCTTAACTCTAAGTGTTATTAGCAATTTAGACTTCCATAGAGTCAAGTAAGTTACTATGGAATTATTAGTATAAATCTGGAAGTCTTATACATCAGTATATATTCTTTGCTTGCTATGGTTCATGTAGATGATTGTTAAATTATAAAGACAATAAGCTATTTATCATTTTGGGTTATAAAAATACTTCCTAGGTAAATGTTTATGAAGTACCTTTTTTAAAGAAATGAAAGACAAAAAAAAAAAAGAAATGAAAGTCACTTTTGCTATCATGAATTAAAAATTTCGGTGGACTATATAAGCTACTTCTGTGTTTTAGATAAAATTTTATCTTCTCTTTATCTTAATTGAGGAATCTAGAATTTATTGATAATGGTACTGAAGAAAAAAACATTTTAAAAAATCAAACTTTTCCTTATGACTTATATAAGGAGAATTCAGTACATATTTTCCTGTCAGAAAGTTAGACTCTGACACATAGCAGGAGAATTTGGCAGAATTACTGACAAGTTTTGGCAGAATTTTTCTTTCTTTTTTTTTTTTTAAAGGTATTAATTCAGTTTCTACTAGAAGTCAAACTTCTCAGCATTAATTATATTACAGTATCTGGTGTTTGTAGACCTGGAAACACATGTGGGATATTATAACATAAAACTATTAATTATATTCTGGAGTAGTATGAAACACTTGAAAACTAACAGGTGAAAGAAAATATGAAAGATAGCATTTTTATGTTTAGTTCAAACTTAAACGGCTTCTCCCACCCCCTACTCATTTACTAATGTAAAGTATTTTAGGATGATCTTGGAAAATGAAATAAGGAAAATTGTTTTCTACTAGTGTCCTGTTACCCAGTGTCTGTGATACCGTAACCCACAAAATTATAGCATTTCCAAACAGGTGGCCATTATGAAAAAATAGATGCAGTATCTTGTTTTGATAAATATTGTATCAGTTCAGGTTATTAACTACATTAGGGTTCTCAGTAGTAGATTCAAGATAAAATGCCTTCTTTCTCAGAGGCCTTTTCCTTGTATAATTCTACAACCTGGAAAACGGAACATTTCAAATGTTAAATAGTTTAAAGAAGTGGTATGTTCACCTGTTCAGTGCTCATCTCTGAAATTGGAAGCAGATTAATCAGGTTTAAGATTGATGGCATTACTAGATGTGGCAATGTAAGGGTATAAGGTAAAAGGTATAAAATTAAGTATAACTTGCAAGATTTTGCTAGTTTAAAAATAAAAATATTAGAACTTTACATTAGAACTGTTTGAGGAGAAATTTGTACAGGGTGCTTTTTATATAACAAGCCCTGTGATTTATTTACCAAGATATTTTTTGAAACCTTAGTTTTTGTTGAACATAGAAGCAAAATAAAGGCTTAACAGAATTCTTCATTTGGATGTGGAGATATTGGAGAATCATCATTTACATACTTTTTCTGTCTTGAGTATGACTAAGGTTTTAAACATCTAATTTCTGTGGAACTAAGATATTTGGGTTGGTAAACATTCTTAGGAAATAAAGTAGTGGCTGTTTAATTGCCCTAAATACCTAGATTTCTGTTCACCAGAGAGCCTTTGTCCGACTTATGTAAGTTTTGAATTGGAAAATATAAAAAGTTTGTGAAATGTAGTGTTCAAGTTAGGTATCTAAAGATTTCAAGTTAGAGTGCATATAGTTTTGATACCAAATATTTTATGTTATTATAAATCACGGAATAAACATTTTAATCTTAGGAAAAAGAATTTTATCATTTTTTTCCATGTGCCTTTTAATCATATGTAAAGATAAAAATTTATATTTTGCTTTTTTTTCTGATTAGAATTATTAGATGAGAATATTGCTTTATTCTTCCCATATCTTGCTCATTGGACCTGACAATTTGGGGTTGTTTATCTATAGCTCTATCTTACTAAAAGATATGTTTTGTCAAAAGTATTGTAGGGAACCACATTCTAGATTTGTAAGACAATTTTTTTCAACTTTGGCACTGTATTTCTGTATCTTAAGGTTAGCACCTTTTTTTTTTTCTGACAAGCTGCTCTATCATCATCTCAGATAATTTGATTTTTGGTACCTTTGTTAGCCTCGTAGTCAAATCTTGACCAGAGATTTCCTCTTTCATGAAGCTCCTGAGTCGAACATTGTCTGACTTGGTCATGCAGGTAGCTTGACTCACTATGACACTTGACTCACTATGATGTTCTTTAGATCAATAGTTTTCAAAGTCCAGTAACTCTTAGACCATTTCTTAATATGTTTGGGGATAGTAGCTATCCAGAAAACCCCAAGCAGTCCAAAGTAGTTTGTATTCTAAAAGTCAAACATGGAAAGTTTATCTACTTATTTGATGTGGTCTTTAAGAAAAATACATAAAAGTTTTGAGAGTCCACTGTTAACTTGAGCAACCAATATAAACATGTTTAGTTGAAAAGGATACTATTTAGATATTGTTTCTGGACAAAATTTCAGAAATTTAACAAATTCAGCAAATAGATTTAAAGAAAAAGACATCTAAACCATATAAAATTATTCAGAGTGTTTTAGGTTTTGAAGCTATGATGGTTGACTTAAGCAGTTAACTCTTAAAAGGTGAATGATGAATATGTTGTTAATTCTTACTTTTGTTCATTTCCAGCTTACAAAACACTACACAGCAAAATAATGATCTGCTAGACTGCTAACCTGAGCATCCAGCTTCCACAATGCCTGTGCAGGCAGCTCAATGGACAGAATTTCTGTCCTGTCCAATCTGCTATAATGAATTTGATGAGAATGTGCACAAACCCATAAGTTTAGGTTGTTCACACACTGTTTGCAAGACCTGCTTGAATAAACTTCACCGAAAAGCTTGTCCTTTTGACCAGACTGCCATCAACACAGACATTGATGTGCTTCCTGTCAACTTCGCACTTCTCCAGTTAGTTGGAGCCCAGGTAAGCTTTCAAGATTTTACTAATTTGGTATATGTAATAATTAGAGAACTTTGTTCATTAAGGGGGTACAAAGTGTGTCTAGTGATACTTGAGACCGCAAAAATATTCAGTGTACCTGATGTCATGATTATATTCTGCAAAAGATTTCCTTTAGATAATGTTTAAAATTCCATTATAGTTAATGTGTTTGTGTTCAGTGCAGTGGTCAAAATTTATGTTTATAAGTGATTTTGGTGGATAAGGAACATTTTTAAATAAGCATATTCATTAGGTGATATGAAAAGAAATATAATCAAAGCTTTGGCTAGGTACCAACCAACTAGGACCCTCAAATGGAGGTTTTAGAGTCTTTTTTTTTTTTAACTTCACTTGACTTTTAGGATGATATTACAAATGAGAAAATAACGTCTATTTAGGGATGTATATATAGAAAACCAGTTTCTGGAATATCAGTAACAAATTCTGCACAGTTTTTATGCTCATGTGTTATAAAATTAGTATTTCTTGTTTATAATCTTTTTACTGAATCAGACCAAGACCCTAGACTTACAATAATTTCCATTTAATAAGGGCTTGCTTTATGTTAGGTATGATAGTAAGTATTCAACATCTATTATTACTAATTCTTTCCATTAGCTCTTCAGATAGTTATTATCCCCATTTTACAGGTGAGGAAGAAGATGAAATTCTGTACATCATGCACTATATATTAAAGCAAGAAAGTAAGGACTTTTCTGATTAATCACTTCTTGGAAAATTCAGTGAATTAAAAATATTCCATTCTTTTAGTATCTTGATATTTGAAGTTTTTATTTTAAAACCTATTTCTTTTCAATGTTCATAATTCAGTTAGACACTGTGAAATCAAGATGCATGTATAATCAATAGTATGTCATAATTGGCAACAGTTTTTCTTAATGGTGTATAAAATAACAGTGCGTTTTGTAAACAGTGGCATCTTAGATCCGTGAATACCGTAGACTCTTGGCAATAATACTAGCCATCTGCCATTTATTTAGCGCCTGCTATATAGGTCAGGTATTATGTTTTATCATTTATAAATGTCCTGTCATTTGGTCCTTAATCGCCTACAGGCCTATACAGTGTGATTTCTGTTACCTTTAAAGCCCCACCTACGACTACCATAGACTTCAGTCTTTCTGCTTAAGCTATATTGCTTCCTAGCCAATTGTTAAATTGTTAAAAGTACCTACTGAGGGATTTTGTAGCTTCTGTTATCTTTTCCTAGAATGTTTGTTACCTCTCCTTTTTCAAGTCTTTATTCAAATGTCATGATTCCCAAGGAAGCCTATCCTGACCACCCCTGTTAAAATTGCAGCTCCTCTCCAGCACTCCTGATCCCCCTTTTCCTTGCCGTGTAATTTTTACTGACCAGTTTCTATCATACTACCTATTTATTTATTTATTATGTTTTTTGATCTATTGGCTCCATCCTCTCTTCATGAGAATGTAAGCTCTACAAGGGCAAGAAATTTTAACTGTTTTGCTTACTGATAGATGCCTAATGCCCAAAACTGTGTTTGGAACATGTTAAAGTACTCCACAAATACCAATATTTGTTGGATTAAAATAAATTTTCATAGTGGCAATATGAAATAGAGATTTTTATCTCCATTTTTCATATAGGAAAACCATGAGTTGGAGCTCTTAAGTAATTTACTCAAGATCAATCATAGAAGTGGCAGAGCTGTAGTTGATGCCCAAGTTTTGACCTTTCATTAAGAATACTGTGTTTTGGGGCGCCTGGGTGGCTCAGTGGGTTAAGCCGCTGCCTTCGGCTCAGGTCATGATCCCAGGTCCTGGGTTCAAGCCCCACATCGGGCTTTCTGCTCAGCAGGGAGCCTGCTTCCTCCTCTCTCTCTGCCTGCCTCTCTGCCTACTTGTGATTTCTCTCTATCAAATAAATAAATAAAATCTTAAAAAAAAAAAAAAAAGAATACTATGTTTTGAGGGTACCTGGATGGCTCAGTGGGTTAAAGCCTCTGCCTTTAGCTCCGGTCATGATCCAGGGTCCTGGGATCAAGCCCTACGTCGGGCTCTCTACTCAGCAGGGAGCCTGCTTCCCTTCCTCACTCTCTGCCTACCTCTCTGCCTACTTGTGATCTCTGTCAAATAAATAAATAGAATCTTAAAAAAAAAAAAATACTGTGTCTTGGGGCTCCTGGGTGTCTCAGTCAGTTGAGCATCTGACTATTGATTTCAGCTTAGGTCTTGATCTCAGAGTTGTGAATTCAAGCCCCACACTGAGTTCCATGCTGGGCATGGAGCCTACTTTAAAAAAAAAAAAAAAAATACTGTGTCTTGTGTTGCTTCTATTCTACAAAAAGGGGACAGACCATTATCAATAAATGTAATAAGTAAATTATATAGTGAGAGGGTGCTAAGTACTTTTTTCCTAGTTATTTTGAAATACTTTTTTAAAAGTTACAAAAAATAGTGTACAGAGAGCCTGTATAACTTTCTGCAATTTCCCCTAATGTTAACATCTGTCAAAATTATAGCATAGTTATCAAGCTTAAGAAATATAATATTTTTTTTAAAGATTGTATTTATTGATTTCAGAGTGAGAGAGAGACCATGAGAGGGGCGAAGGGCAGAGAGAGAGGGAAAAGCAGACTCCCTGCTGAGCAGGGAGCCCGATGCGGGACTCAGTCCTGGGACTCCAGGATCGTGAGCTGAAGGCAGTTGCTTAACCAACTGAGCCACCCAGGTGCCAAAGAAATTAATATTAATACAATATTAACTACCTGCTGCTTTTTCCATTTATTAATACACTGAGTCCCTGCTATTGGGTATTGTCACCTTGGTTCTTGGAAGGCAGTTTGGCTAGGTGTTCGGCTTTAATTTTGCTTAAGCTACTTTGATGTATTGTCTCTGTATTATAATTTTATATTCACCAAGATTATTATCAAATATGTAAATAATAGTTCCATGAGCTGGATGAATGTATTTCCTCGATTTTTCTTTGTTTTTAGGTACCAGATCATCAGTCAATAAAGTTAAGTAATCTAGGTGAGAATAAACACTATGAGGTTGCAAAGAAATGTGTTGAGGATTTGGCACTCTACTTGAAACCACTAAGTGGAGGTAAAGGTAAGTTCATAAAAAGTCTTTTTACTGGTGAGCAGGATTTGGTAATACATTTTCTTTGAAAGACTTAATGTTGATACCTTATTAAATAATTTTGCGTTTTGTTTTGTTTTAAAGATATTTATTTATTTATTTATTTATTTGACAGAGGGAGAGCAGCAGGCAGAGGGAAAGGGAGAAGCAGGCTCCCTGCTGAGCAGAGAGCCAGATGCGGGGCTCAATCCCAGGACCCTGAGATCATGACCTGAGCTGAAGGCAGATGCTTAACCAACTGAGCCCCCCAGGCGCCCCTAATTTTGAGTTTTAAAAAAGTTTGGACAATTCTTGGAAAACTTTCTGATGGAGAACATTATATCATTTTCTGAAAATAACCGGTATTGTTACTATTTTAAGAATTCATCAGACACTACATATTGAGATTTCTACAGTTCCTATTCATTAAAGTAATAGTGCTGTAGCAGAATATTAATTTTGATAGGTCATACTAAGACAATTTCATGTATTCATTCAATCATTCATTCAATTTTATTGAGCACTTGCTGTGGTTTGGGTCCCTGCCTTCACAGAGCCCACAGTCTATTGAGGGAGATAGGCATATAAGTGCAATAAATTATTTTAAGTGTTGTGACAGAAACAGAATTCTGTTTTGTTCATCACTGCATATGTAGTGACCCACACATCATAGATGAATCAATCAAGTATTTATTTTATACCTGCTCTGTGCTTTATGCTGTTGAATACTGAGGACATAGTGATTTCCTTGAGAAACAGCCTATCTACCTCATTAATTCAGTCATTCATTTATTGAAAAGATACCTAACAATCATGTACTAAGTGCTGGGCAGTATTTTTGTATTTGGCTTATATGAATAAAAATGCTTGCCATAAAAAAAAATGCTTGCCATTATAGCACTTACATTTTAGAAAAGGGAAAAAGTATAATAAATGGTAAACATAATAAAAATTACTTAGTATGTTATGATTGATAATCATTACGAAAGTAAAAATACATTTAGAGGGATCAGAAATGTCCGGGTGAGGGGATAAGGCCAGATTGAAGTTTTACAGAAGGTGCTTTAAGAAGTTAGCTTCTAAACTTGAGATGAAAGAGGTGAGATAGGCAAGTAGGTTCCTAGGAAAAGAGTGTTCCAGAGAGGCAGTAAAGATGGGGCACCTGAGTGGCACAGTCAGTTAAGTGTCCGGCTCTTGGTTTTGGTTCAGGTCATGATCTCAGGGTCCTGAGATGGAGCCCCATGTTGGGCTCTGTGCTCAGCATAGTGTCCGCTTAGGATTCTCTCTCCCTTGTACTCCTTCTCTCTCAAATAAATAAATACATCTTGAAAGGGAAAAAAAAAAAAAGGACTTTTCCAGAGAGGCAGTAGTAAAGTCCCCAAGGCATGCCTAGTATTTTCAAAGAACAATAATAGGAGAGTGTGCCTGGAGTAGTGTGTGTTAAGGAGAGAGCAGTAGGACATAGATGAAAGGAAGTAGTAAGACCAGATAACGTGTAGACTTGCAAGCCATTTTAAAGACTTGAACTTTTACTCCAAGTGAAACTGGGAATTCATTCTAGGGTTTTAAGCAGAGGAGTGACACAATCCTAGGCTCTGTGTAGCTGCTTTGTTGAGAATGCGGTGTGAAAGGGTGAGGGTGAGTGTAAAAGGGAGCAGGGTATTGGCTTATAGGCTAATGGGCCAAGAGTAGCAGTGGAGGTAGTTAGAAGTGAATGGCGTGGATATATTTTGAAGGTAGAATCAAGAGGATTTCCTGAATAATGGTGTGTGGGGCATGAGAGAAAGAGCAGAATCAAAGATGACTCCTGGGCTTTGGGGTCTGAGCACCTAGAAAAAGAGATTACCATCAACCTAGACAAGGAATACTGAAGATAGATCAAGTTTAGATGGGAAGATCACCAGTTTTAGTCATGTTATGTTTGGTGTCAAATCTTCATTTGGATGCTATTGAGTAACCAATGGATATATGTTAAGGAATGAGGTACAGAAACTATCTTTGGGAGTCCTTAACATACAGGTAGTATTTACAGCAATTAATAAGGTTGGTTAAGATGATGTTAAGAAGAAAACACAAACTGGGTCCTGAGGCCCTTTAACATTAAGAAGTCAGGAAGAAAAGGTTAAATCAGAGGAGAAGACCTGGAATAAAAGGAAAGAAGAAAAACAGGAGAATGGAGTGTTCTGGAAGCCAAGTAAAGAAAGTGTTTAAAGGAATTAGGAGGATCATCTGTGTTGAGGGCTGAAGGTGAAGTAAGGTAAAGGACTGAGAATTGACCATTGACTTAGCAGAGTAGAGGTAATTGTCATGAACAGGCAGTTTTGATGAAGTGATAGTAGCAACAACTTGATTGGAATAGGTTTTAAATATTGTGAAGCAAGGAATTTGGAGATAGTGAATATAGACAATACTAGAGAATTTGGTACAAAAGAGAAGAAAGAAATGGGGCAGAGTCAGGCAAAGATGGATGAATAAAAAGATTTACTTATTTTTAAGATGGATAAAATAACAGTCTGCTTGTTTTTACTCTGTGCTGATGGGAGCAGTCAAATAGAAAGGGAAGAAGTGATGATACAGGAGAGAGGAAAGAATTGCTGGAGCATATCCTCAGGAAAAGGGATTACGATCTAAGAGCTTGCTATTAATTTGTATTTCTAAATGTCATGTATACAATAAAGTTAGAGCTGTTATTAATCATACTTTTGATTAAAGTTTTCATTAATTAACTGGATGGAGAACAGTCTAACTAAATCCAAAGTACTCTCTTGAGGGACACATACAATTCAGAGAACAGGATACCTAAATAAAATTTGAAGTAATTGCAAATTAGACTCCTGTTACCACAGAATAGTAATAAATAGATTCAGGACACTTGTTAAAACAGTAGAAGGACTCATTACAAAATATGGCTTCATAGTTAAGTATGGATAACGAAAATTAACTTGTCTTATTTAATTGAAAAAACTTTATTTCCTTTCTCTTAAAGGTGTAGCTAGTTTGAACCAGAGTGCACTGAGCCGTCCAATGCAAAGGAAACTGGTGACACTTGTAAACTGTCAACTGGTGGAGGAAGAAGGTCGTGTCAGAGCGATGCGAGCAGCCCGTTCACTTGGAGAAAGAACTGTAACAGAACTAATATTACAGCACCAGAATCCCCAGCAATTGTCTGCCAACCTGTGGGCTGCTGTCAGGGCTCGAGGATGCCAGTTTCTGGGGCCAGGTAAGATAGATCACTATCTTGTCTCTTACTGGCTATCAGGGCAAGAGGATGACAATTTCTAGAGTTAGCTAAGAATCCCCAGAGTCAGCCCATCTTTATTTTCACATATCTTGACATAATTAAAGATAAATCAGTTTTTGTGATCATAATCTATGTGATAGTGCTGTAACATCTTAGAATAAATTTCTCATTTAATATTTAGCAGCCTTAAAAAGAAGTGACACAGATCCACTTTTATAATTTAAAGAACCGAGTTAGAGAGGCCAAAGATTATACAGATATACAGATTTTTAATGAAAGAAATTTTAAAATTGTCTTTAAAAATTGGAAAACAGAAATTACAAACAAAAAAATAATAAGAACCACTGGGGATGATGCCTTCATAGTTATTACCATCTACATTCTACTTAAAAAATCTTAATCTATACCAAGGTTATGAATGAAGTACACTTCTCTGTTACCTTTTAGAAGCTTTATTGTTTTACCTTTCTGATTTAGAACTTTAGTCAGGTAGAATTTTGTGTGTGAGTGTGTGTGACGGAAACTTTCAGTAAGTGACATGGGACAACTGAATAGATGTGGAAAAAGATAACATTGGATATATTTCTTATACACCATAGCTACTTAAATTCCAAGTAGGTCATAAATATTAGTTATTTAAAAATATATCATACAACTAATAAAGAATACAAGAGTGAATTCCTCTATAACTTAATATAGGAAACACTATTTTTTTTTTTTTTAAAGATTTTATTTATTTATTTGACAGAGAACACACGTAGGCAGAGGCAGGCAGAGAAAGCAGGGAGCCAGATGTGGGGCTCCATCCCAGGACCCTGGGATCACGACCTGAGCCGAAGGCAGAGGCTTCAACCCACTGAGCCACCCAGGCGCCCCAGGAAACACTATATTTTACTCCAAATCCAGAAGCAGTAACAGAAAAGACTGATACATGACTAAATATTTTTTCTAAGATTTTATTTATTTATATGACAGAGAGAGATACAGCGAGAGAGCTAACACAAGTAGGGGGAGTGGGAAAGGGAGAAACAGGCTTCCCACCAAGCAGGGAGCCTGATGTGGGGCTCTATCCCAGGACCCCAGGATCACGACCTGAGCCGAAGGCAGACACTTAACGACTGAGCCACTCAGGCACCCCGACTGAATATTTTTTAAATTGAATCACAGAAAATATCAGCAAAGTAAAAAAATGACAAACTTAGATAAATGTTTGTATTCTATCACAAAGGACTAATATAACTAATATGTAAAGTACTTCTAAAAACTCCAAAAGTTATCAGCCACCCAATTGAAAAATTGGCAAAAGATATAAACAACATGGATGAGAAAAAGTAATATAAATGGCCCTCAAACATACAAAATATACTCAGTGTTTCTCATATATAGCAAGAGAAATATTCATGAAAATTATATTGACCATCTCTCATGTATCAGATTGGTAGAATTCAGAAGTTTGACAGTATATTTTGTTGTCAGGGCTGTGGGAAAATAGGTACTTTCATCCAATAATGGTGGCAGTACTAAGTGGTACACATGTTAAAAAGAGGTATTCCACAGTTTCTACCAAAATCACATATGCACTTATTCTTTGGCCTGACAGTTCCATTTCTACAAATCTTTGCCAGAGATACAACAAAAAATATGGAATGCATAGTTTTTTTGGTTTTTTTATTTTTTATTTTTTATTTAAGTAATCTTTACACCCATCGTGGGGCTCAGCTTCACAACCCTGAGGTAAAGAGTTGTGTGGTCTTGTGACTAAGCCAGCCAGGCGCCCCTAGAATGCATAGTTACAAAGTACTATTTGTAATAGCAAACATCTGGAAGCAACCTGAATGTCTATGAAGAAAAGATGTATTTAATAAACTGGTATATCCTTCCAGTGGAGTACTCTGCAGCTGTTGAAAGGAATGAGGACAATGTATATGTTTTGCTAGGATGTGATCTCTATATACATTAAGTTTAAAAAAAAAAAAAAAGCAAAAGGGGTGCCTGATTGGCTCAGTTAGTAGAGCATGGGACTCTTGATCTTAGGGTCATGAGTTCAAGCTCCATGTTGGGTGTAGAGCTTACTTCGGAAAAAAAACAAACCAAAAAAACAGGTGCACCTGGGTGATCCAGATGCTGGGATCAGGCTCCCTGTTCAGCGGGGAGCCTGTTTCCCCCCTCCCTGTGCTGCTCCCCCTGCTAGTGCTCTTTCAGTCTCTCTGTCAGATAAATACATAAAATCTTTAAAAACAAGAACAGCAAAGTGCAGAATAGTGTGCTTAATATAGTATTTTTTATCTAAGAAAGGGAAAGAGAAACAACCATTGTCTGCTTTTGTTTGTATTTTCCGAAGGAAACAGTGGTAGGAGAAATTTAGAAGTAATAAACGTATATAGAGGAAGAAGGAATCAAGGGAAAGCAGGACAGAACTAGACCTTTCTCCGTGTACCGTATTTTATACTTGGGACTCATGTACATGTTTTATGTAATTATAAAACAGTGTGTAGGAAAAATGAATTTTAAAATTTAATTAAAAAGAGTAAGACAGGGCGCCTGGGTGGCTCAGTGGGTTAAGCCGCTGCCTTCGGCTCAGGTCATGATCTCAGGGTCCTGGGATCAAGTCCCGCATCGGGCTCTCTGCTCGGCAGGGAGCCTGCTTCCCTCTCTCTCTCTCTCTCTCTCTCTCTCTCTCTCTCTCTCTGCCTGCCTCTCTGTCTACTTGTGATCTCTCTCTGCCAAATAAATAAAAAAAATATTATAAAAAAAAAAAAAAAAAAGAGTAAGACAAAACAATACCTAAAAATAAAAAAGCTGAAACATACATTAAATTGGTTGCATATTCATCTGGAGTGAATTACTGCAGGTGACTTTGGAACACAGTGTTTTTGATTTTTATATTCTTAGTGGGATGTATAATCCTAAGGTATATTCAGGTACACAGTAGCATAAAGCAAGTAAGTAATTATGTCAATGCCATCAGGAACCAAGATTTTCAGCATTTAAAGGAAAAGATATGGGGCGCCTGGGTGGCTCAGTGGGTTAAGCCTTTGCCTTCAGCTCAGGTCATGATCCCAGGGTCCTGGGATCAAGCCCCGCATCATCGGGCTCTCTGCTCAGCAGGGATCCTGCTTCCCCCTCTCTCTGCCTGCCTCTCTGCCTACTTGTGATCTCTCTCTGTCAAATAAATAAATAAAATCTTTAAAAAAAATAATAAAAATAAAAGAAAAGATACAAGTGTGAAATCAGGGCACCTGGGTGGCTCAGTTGGGAGTTTGCCAGCTCAGATCACAATCCCAGTGTCCAGGGGTCGAGCCCCCTGTCAGCTTCTCCTCACTCTGGTCTTCCACCCCCGTTCATGCGTGCTCTCTCTCTCTCTCTCTTGCTCTCACTCTGCTCGCTCTCTCAAATAAATAAAATCTTTTTTAAAAAAGTATGAAATCAAAGAATTTATATAAAAACCCTTTCATCTTAAATTTGAATTGTCAGTGTGAGTATAGACTCATTTACTTTTCCTTCTCTAAAAATGCCTGTTCCCTAGATCCGTCCACTGAAAGGGCTTAGCTGTAGCACACGGATTGTGATCCTTAATAAATACCATTGCCCACTAAAAAGAAGCACGGCTCTTTAGTCTTTAGTTAAATGCCATATTCCAGTTCTAGGGTAGGGAAGTACAAGTTGAACCTGGGAATTCTTGGGCTAAAAAACAAAATGCTATCAAAGATCATTGGCATCTTGTCAGAATTAGGGCTTCCACTGTATATGAGTGGTACAGTTTGAACATCAAAATGAATAATGAATATAATGGATTAAAACATATAGAAACATGTTTTATGTTTTAAAAACATATGGAAATTTGTGGAAACCCATGATCTTGTAATGGTGGTATAGGAAAAATTAATTGGTTATCTTTGGCAGTTGCTAAATAATGCCAACACATTATTCTAGAAATTGCAAGAGTAGAATAAAAGTCAAGCATATTTTTTCTGCCTTTCCTTTACAAACTGTTTTCAAGGACAGTTTCTCAGGGTGTTGAGTGTAGCTTCCTCATTTAGCAAAATTCCAGCTAATAAATTTAGAAAAAAAGTGTCAAAATTAGAAAAATCACACATTTACAACCTCAGATGAATTAGTGGGTCTACATAAGAATTATTAGTGGCTGTTAAAACCATTAGATGTAAGGGTGCCTGGGTGGCTCAGTGGGTTAAGCCTCTGCCTTCAACTCAGGTCATGATCTCAGGGTCCTGGGATCTAGTCCCGCATCGGGCTCTCTGCTTGGCAGGGAGCCTGCTTCCTCCTCTCTCTCTCTGCCTGCCTCTCTGCCTACTTGTGATCTCTCTCTGTCAAATAAATGAATAAAATCTTAAAAAAAAAACAACATTAGATGTAAGGTTGCTGGGAAAATTTACTATAGATGCATGAGGCCTGAACCCACTGATCATTACTAAACCTACTAACATTGCTAAAGGTGAGATAACTCGGCCTTAAGTGTCTCCTTATGTAATATTATGTAATATAGGGAATATTAAGTGAGCTTGGCAGAAAAACTAACAAAACCTCAAAAAACAAAAACTCATTCTGAATCTAATCAAGCCTATAGTTTACATGAAATAAGGAGGTTAAATGAATATACTTAGAAATACTATAAGCACAAAATTAGCCAAGTCAAGAATGTTGGGAATTGTTTAGAAAAATGATTGTTTCTTCAAAAAATTCAGAGAAAAACTGTGTTTTCTCTTAAATGGGAAGGTGAAGGATAGCGGAAAGCTAGTATATGTATATATTTTTTAAGCCTAAAGGCATATCAACAAAAACAATATGGACTTTATTTGGATACTTACTAAAGAAGGCAACTATAAGAAGTTTTTTGAGACAGTGGGAAAAAATTCAACGTGGACTGGATATTAGATGATAGTAAGGCTATATATTACTTTTTAAAAATTGATAATGGTATATAATTTTTTATGAAGTCCTTACATGTTAGAAACATATAATGAATTATTTAAGGGTGAAGTACTATGTTGTGTGGGATTTACATCAAAACACTCCAGCCAAAGCCAACTGGAAAAGTGGTTAAGAACTGGCAACAGGGGCGCCTGGGTGGCTCAGTGGGTTAAAGCCTCTGCCTTCGGCTCAGGTCATGATCCCAGGGTCCTGGGATCGAGCCCCACATCGGGCTCTCTGCTCCGCAGGGAGCCTGCTTCCTCCTCTCTCTCTCTCTGCCTGCTTGTGATCTCTGTCTGTCAAATAAATAAATAAAAAAAAAATCTTTAAAAAAAAAAAAAAAAGAACTGGCAACAGCTATCTTATGGGTTCATGTGATCTTTACTTTTATGTATGTTGAAAATTTTCCATAATACAAAGTTACGTTGAAAAAATAATTTTAAAAATCTACATTTATATGTAATTTAAGAATACTGCCTTTGGATATTTCCTCATAATTATTTACCTGACCCAAGGACCACTACACTGGGTATCAAATATCCTTTGTTCTACCACTCAACAACAAAAAGACAACACAATATAAAAAATGGACCAAGGGCATGAACAGACATTTCTCCAGAGAAGGTACACACATGGCCAAAAAGCACTTGAAAAGATTCTCAGCATCATTAGTCATTAAGGAACTGCAAATCAAAATCACAATGAGATACCACTTCACATCAGTTAGGTTTGCCGTAGTCTAAAAAATGGAAAGGATGGTGGTGAGGATGTGGGTGAAACTTGGGAAGCAGAAGGGTGCTGCCTCTGTGAAAAACAATTTCACAGTTCCTCATATACTCAGAGTTACCTTATGACCCAGCAATCCCACTCCTTGTGTATATATCCCAAAGAACTGAAAACGGATTCAAGCTAATACTTGTACACCAGTGTTCACAGCAGCATTCGTCACAGTGGTCCAAAGGTGGAAGCAATCCACACGTGCGTCAGCTGATGAATGGATGGCCAGATGTGCTTTGAACACAAATAGAATATTATTCAGCCACAGAAAGAATTGAAACACATAAAATATTTTCATTTCTATGTAAAGTCAGCATAATAATTAAAAAATAATTAAAATCGATACATGCTACAATGTAGGTGAATTTCAATAATACTATGTTAAGTGAAAGAAGCCAGAAAAAAGGTCCCATATTCTATGATTCCATGTATTTACAGTATCCACAAAAGTAAATCTATAGAATCAGACTACAGGCTAGTGGTTATCAGAGGCTGGGGGGTAGAGGCTATAGGGAATGACTGTGTAATGGCTGTAGGTTTCTTAGATAGACCTGATGGTTGTTCATGTGAATTGTATACTCTAAAACAGTTAATTCTGTCTGAAGTTTACCTCAGTTTTTTTTAAAAAGTCCTTGGTGCAAGTACAGTTTTGCTGCTAACTAGTTATGAACCTTGACCTTATTGCCTCCCCTGTAAAAGAGTTCGATTTTTTTTTTTAAGATTTTATTTATTTGTCAGAGAGAGAGCATAAGCAGGCAGAGTGACAGGCAGAGGCAGAGAGAGAAGCAGGCTCCCTGCTGAGCAAGGAGCCTGATGCAGGACTCGATCCCAGGACCCTGGGATCATAACCTGAGCTGGAGGCAGCCGCTTAACCGACTGGGCCACCCAGGCGTCCCAAGGGTTTGATTTTTAATCCATATTCTAGATGAGCCCTCAGCTTTGAAGTTCCACTGTTTTAATTGAGAACCAACACACTTTTAACTTCTAATTTTAAAATAATTTCAGATTTACCCAGAAGTTGCAAGAATAATGCAGAGAATTCCTGTATACTTTTTAAAAAAATTTTATAATTTTTTATTTTTTTATAAACATATAATGTATTATTAGCCCCAGGGGTACAGGTCTGTGAATCGCCAGGTTTACACATTTCACAGCACTCACCATAGCACATAACCTTCCCCAGTGTCTAGAACCCAACCACCCTTGCCCTACCCACCTCCCATCCTGTATACTCTTTATCCACATTCACTAGTTTTTAATATTTTATTTACTTTGTTGTTTGTCCTTATCCTCTTTTCTGAGCTATTTGAGAATAGGTTGCATATTTCAGTGCCCCGTTATCCCTTTATACTTCAATGTATTTCCTAAAAACAAGGATACTAATTAACAACAGTATGTTCATCAAATTAAGAAAATTTAACTTACATGCCATACTAAAATCTAGTTTGTATTCCCATTTTTTCAGTTATTCCAAAAATGTCTTTAATGGAATTTATTTTCTTCCAGAAGACATTCCAGTCCAAGATCATTTATTCTATTTATTTATCATCTCTTTTTAGTCTTCCTTAATCTGGAACCATTCTTCAGCCCTTCTTTGTCTGATGTTGGTATTCTTGAAGAATACAGGCAGTTATTTTTTTTTTTTAAAGATTATATTTATTTGTTAGAGTGCATAAGCGGGTGAAGAGGGAGAAGCAGGCTCCCCACTAGGCCAGGAGCCTTACGTGGGGCCTGATTCTAGGACCTAGGATCATGACCTGAGTCATAGGTAGACAGACGCTTAAAGAGCTGAGCCCCACAACTGCCCTGAAATAACAGGCAGTTATTTTATTAAAAGTTTCTTAATTTGAGTTTGTCTGATATTCCCTCATGATTAGATTAGATTCAGATTATACTATATACATCCCTGGCTGGAAAACAACATAAATTAATACCTTCTTTAGGTATTGCATCTGCAGGGTAATATCATGTGCAAAATTGTTGTCAGGCAAAGTAACAGTCTCAAGCATCAAAGAAAAATTACCATTTACCATAAAGCTGCTATGTATCCTTAAATGTTATTTAGTATGTCAGAGTATTTCTATGTATTTTGTAAATGAGGATTGTTTCTTTGCACTATAACATTATTATTATCTAGTTGATTATTAAATACCTGCAGATAAGTTTTAAGTTCTGTTGACTTATGTTCTAAATGGTTTAGTAGAAATTATATTTTGTTTGATTGCTGTTTAAGTAAACTGCATTTTTTAATGCATGATGTCCTCTTTTTGTGCTAATGAAATACAGACTGTGGATAATGGACGCCCATGAACCTAATATCCCCCCAAAAAACTGACAGATGTGATCTGCAGGGTTTCTTATTTATTGTGAATTCATGTTTCTTCTAGCTATGCAAGAAGAGGCCTTGAAGCTGGTATTGCTAGCATTAGAAGATGGTTCTGCTCTCTCAAGGAAAGTACTGGTACTTTTTGTTGTGCAAAGACTAGAACCAAGATTTCCTCAGGCATCAAAAACAAGTATTGGTCATGTTGTGCAACTACTGTATCGAGCTTCATGTTTCAAGGTAAGTAGCAAACTATTATCTAGACAGCCCATGTCTGTGTATGAGACAGAGGCTTTCTAAAATGGGCGTTAACCTGGTCTAGAGGCTCCAGGAATGCAGAATGCTTCCAAGAGTTGAAAGGAAACTGTTTTCCTTCTGCATTGCTTGCATCTGTGATACTGCCTCTTGAGCATAAACAGAGGTGAACGTGTCAGTAACACAAGCCAGAGCATAAGGAAGTAGTTTGGTAAACTTGACTCTCAGAATAATGAATGTAGGCTAAAGAAGTCTAATTCAAATGAATTTCCCATCTTAAAAGGAAAAACTCTGTAAAAATACGTAAAAGGTTGGTAAATGTTTCCATTTCCTGTTACTATTTTTATTTTATTCCTTGTTATTAGATTATGGCCTTTAATCTGAAGATGGCCTATAATGTTGCCTTCAGGACAAGAGAGTGAAAAGTTGAGGTACATGCCCCACTCTGCATTTAGGAGGTGTGATTTTTTTGGGTATGTTTTGTTTTGGTGAAGAAGATGGAAAAACCCCAAGATATTTAGAAATGTGGTTGCATTGTCTTATAGACTTGGGGTGATTACAGGTATCGAGAGTGGTGGAAAGTAGGCTGAATCCTTGGAAGTTTCTGCGAGTTATAAGAGTAGGGGTTGCTGGCTGGATCTTAAGAAAGGCCCAAAGACTTGGAATTGCAAAGGTCCGTTGGCTTTTGTAAAAGTAAAACATCAAAATTCAAAAGCCAAAGCTATTTTGCTGGTTTTACAGTCCAAGAGTGAAAACAGTAGAGACAGAAAAAAGTTTTTCAGCAGATTGCTTAGTTTGAAATAACAGGTAATTGCTGATGGAAATATGTTCAAATGAACTCACTTATCTCCATTAATGAGGCTCGGACACTATCTCCCTGACAGTTCCAGTGCTTGATTTTGTGTCTTTACGGGCAGCAATAGAAATGAATCCCTGGTTCCTCACGTATTATGCTTTTGGCTAAGCAACCAAATTGCAGACATCATTTATCATCCTGAAGTGACTGACTAGGTTCTCACACTGTGTATTCGTGACTTAATGTGTTTTTTTCTCTCATAGGAATCATACTGATTTGTGGTTTATGATAGTCATACATCTACAGTTGCTACGAATATCTGACATTTGAATAACACTGGTATAGAAAGTGATTTCAATTTTATGCTCTCATTTCATCCTCACTCACCCCTAATTTAAAGTGTTGAAGCAGTGTTTAGATTAATAAAAAGATACCATACTGACTGGACTGCCCAAAGGCTTCTCTCGGGTGTCATTTACTCTAGTAAAATCACCATTGTCAAAGCTCTTTCCTTGATTTTTATAGGCTTAGAGATGTGAACTTTGTGGGTGCATACAGTAGAATCTTTCCTCAGGAACAGAACACCCTTACCAAGGTCACCCACAACGGATGATTAGTTTTATTAATTTGTAATGAGAAGTGCAGCTCTCACATGACTTAAATCATCATATTGTAGATATTTTCCTGCCAAAGAGTATCACGCCTTTGCTTGAGTAGCATGGAATCAGCACAAGGGGAAGGGGAGTTACTGATTCCAACATTTGGTGCAGTGAATCCCAGCTGATGATCTGCATCAGAATTATCTATGGGGTTTTTAAAAGTATACATTCCTGGTCCCATCGGCAGATATATTCTGATTTGGTGTATCTGATGTGGGACTTGAGCATTCATGCATACTTTTTAAATTTGTGGTCTTCAAAGCCAGGAATTGTGATTACCTGAAATTGAAGTTTTTAATGCTTCACAGGTGATTTTGATGCATGGTAGTGAGAACTTTAATTTGACCAGCTCTGTTAGCCACTTGGGTCTGTCTTTACTACTCATGTGAATAGGTGCTTAGGCTGCCTACTAGGCACCCTGTAGCCTATATGGTAGTTGTCGTCTGATGCTTGGGCTTCTTTCTTCTATTTTTTAGGTTGATAATTCTTTTTGTTTCCTCAGTGTTTCTTTAAGTAGGTTAGGGTAGAATATAGATTTTTATGACTTCTAAGTTATATACTCTGCTCTCTCTTAAATTATACCTATGATTGTGTTGTTTAGAATTTTGGGTGTCCCATACTTTTCTATAATGTAATTACATATTCCCAAAGAGATTTTGAACTGATACTGTTAATTCTCAGATGATAACTTGATTTTCCCATCTTCATATTCTTGGGGTCATATTACTTTTGTCTCATGTGACAGCAACAGAAACAGCCAGTGAGGTGGTTTGGAGGTATTTTCATTTTGCCACTGAGAAAATCATGATTTTGAACAGTTTAAATGATTTGTCCAGACTGAGTTTCAGAGTCTGTACTAGTCCTAGGTATTCTGAATCCTAGCCAAGTTTCAAATTTCATTATGCAAGTTTTAGATAATTTCCACAATAAATGATATCATTTATCTAGTTATACATTTGCATGTTTGGAGAATTAGACCATTTCAGTAGGGTATGTGAAACTGTAAGCTTTTGAATTTATGTTTTTTAAATTACTTAAGTCAGGTATAAATTAAGGCTGTATAAATATCCTAATGATCATTTTTTTTAAAGATTTTATTTATTTATTTGACAGAGATCACAAGTAGGCAGACAGGCAGGCAGAGAGAGAGAGAGAGAGAGAGGAGGAAGCAGGCTCTCCGCTGAGCAGAGAGCCTGATGTGGGGCTCGATCCCAGGACCCCGGGATCATGACCCGAGCGGGAGGCAGAGGCTTTAACCCACTGAGCCACCCAGGCGCCCCCTAATGGTCATTTTTGTGTTGATAGAAAATTTCTTTTTTTTCCCTCCAAAGATTTTATTTATTTGAGAGAGTGAGAACACGAGAGGGGTGAGAGACAAAGGGAGAAGCAGACTCACTACTGAGCAGGGAGCCCAATGTGGGGGTCGATCTGGGACTAGGGGATATGACCTGAGCTGCAGGCAGACGCTTAACCAACTGAGCCACCCACGTGCCCTGATAGAAGATTTCGTAATCGTCACATGACAGTGCTAATACATGTCTACCCATTGGCTGGAGTGATTTGTCATTCTTCTGCTTAAAAGTCCTCAGTGGCCTCCCATTCCCTCCAGTGTAATATATAAACTTCTCACCACAGTTTTTAAGGCTCTCTGATTCTTGTCTAGACTCTATCATAGCCTTCAATTCTGTGTGCTTTGCTCTTTCATTTTTCTGTTTCACCACTTGCTACTGTTGTTAGGATTCTGTTTCTTACCTGGAAACTCCTATTCGTTTGTCAAGACTCAGTTTACGTAGCCTTCAAGTGGGGAAAGCCTTCTCTCTTATCCCTTCCTTCTCCCCCAAGTCAGATTTAATTGCATCTCCTTTATGTTGCCATGGAGCATTATAATAGCATGTATACTATAATTTTCTGTTTAGAAGTGTCTTCTCTATCAGCTCCTGCTTTCATTGACAGAAATCAAAACTGTGTGCTGGATTATGTAAGTTCTGCTTCATTCCAAAAAGATTTTGTGATGAGGGTATTCTCTTCATTTCACCTTCTTTTGTCTGGTATCTGGTATCTCTACTCTCCCCACAAAAAATTCTTTGGAGAAGCAGGGAGAGCAGACCAATTCTGATGGCCTTTTTTTCTCCGTTTTATCGTTTAGGTTACCAAAAGGGATGAAGACTCTTCCCTGATGCAGCTAAAGGAAGAATTTCGGAGTTATGAAGCATTACGCAGAGAACATGATGCCCAAATTGTTCATATTGCTATGGAAGCAGGACTCCGTATTTCACCCGAGCAGTGGTCCTCACTTCTGTATGGTGACTTGGCACATAAATCACACATGCAGTCTATCATTGATAAGGTTTGTGAAATTAGTGATGTTTGTTTTATATCCTTGCTCTTACTTAGAAGAGCATTCCAGTGTTCTAAAGGAACTAAAGACACAACTAGTTGGGAGAGTCCTATGTTTTTAAATATCTGACTCTATATTATTTTCTTTATTTCTTTTTATTATCTTTTAACTTGCAAAATAAGTGACAGGAGGCAACGGGGAAGCACATACAGGGTAGTAGCATAAAAGCAGCCTGACTTTCAGAGTCTGTGGTTAATTTGTGTTTTGACCCCAGAGAGCGAATATGGCTTATAATAAGTAAGTTTTCTAAGTGTCTAATGATGAATTTCATAGGGCAGATTCTGAGGTGAAAATTGCATTCATCATTGATACTTGTACTATGGAATCTGAAGACACTTGAAAACCTGTTTAGTGTGTTGACTGAATAAAGTACTTGAATACAGATGTGTCATGAGAACCAGAGTAAAAGCCATCCTGTTTTCTGTTTGGTAGCTGCAGTCTCCAGAATCATTTGCAAAGAGCGTCCAGGAATTGACAATTGTTTTGCAACGGACGGGTGACCCAGCTAACTTAAATAGACTGAGGCCTCATTTAGAACTTCTTGCAAACATAGACCCTAATCCAGGTATGTGAAAAAATATTCAGTTGCTTACACTTTTTCTACCCTTGAGGTAAATAACACAAGAGAATTACTGCTAACAAATTCTTCCCCCCCATCCCCTTGACGGCTTATTTTAGATGCTGTTTCGCCAACTTGGGAGCAGCTAGAAAATGCAATGGTAGCTGTTAAAACAGTGGTTCATGGCCTTGTGGACTTCATACAAAATTATAGTAGAAAAGGCCATGAGACACCTCAGGTAAGCACATACATTGCACTTCTGACAGCTGTTGCCTCTAACAGAGGTTCATCCTGAACATCTTGAACAAGCTTTTCAGTTAATGGACTTCTTACATGACTGTGCTCTTTTAGGTTTCTCTTATCTCTGTTCTTTTGGGAGAAACTCGAGTTTTAGTATACCTGACAAATAATTCCTAGCATAGCAACCATTGGGAGAGTATCTTGAACATGAGTTCACTGTCAGTGTTTTTGACAGAGTAAGATCAATGATTCTTTCCAGACATTTTGCCTAATTCTTCTCTAATTTACGGAAATTGTTACTTTTTTTCTCGATTGCTCTCATACAAATAAATCTGTAAATGTGTGGAGTTTGAATTTTTAAAATATTTGAAATGTACTTTAGAAGGAGTTAAGGTATAATCTTTTATTCTAATAATGATGCCCATTTATTACGTCACTGTGAGCCAAGTTCCTATATTTGATATTTTATTTATATGATCTCTAATCCTCACAGCCACCTGCAAGATAATTGCTATTCCTAAGCTGAAGTTTAAAGAGGTTAAATAACAAATCTAAGGTCCTGGTGGCAGTAAGTGACAGAGCTGGAATCAAATCTTCTCAAAAGTCATCTTTTCACTCTTTTATCCTTATTCTATTGGAAAACATTGTAATATTCAAACATTAACTGACAGATAAATGTTTCATCATCATTAAGGTTGCAGAATTAACAATGCCATCTCAAATTTTGATGCAGTTCTGATGAGGTTCTTACATTTTGCCTCATTGTCTTTATGAACTTAAATAGCTCCAAGCCTAAGAAGAAAGTTGTACCCTCAAGCTGACAAATAATTTGGTTTCATAAATTTTCACTTTCGGTGGAAATCGTATTCTACCTCTTCTGGGAAAGTTTAAGTGGACAAAGCTTATGGCCTTTAAATGCTTTTTAAATCATTTGTTTTGGTATCATTTTAAGACAGCAATGAATTGAGGAGAAAATCTTTTATTTTTGTGGGCATTGTATTGCCTGACAAATAAATAGACATAACATTTGAACCAGGTTCAGATACTCCTCAGAAGGAATATTTAAAACAGCAGTTCAGAGTTACCCTATATAATGCCTAATGGGAAATGGTGGAATGGCAGTTGTTTCAGCACAAGAATAACCTCTCTAACCTGAAAAAGAACTAAAGCGGTTAATCATAAAATTCTGAAATTCCAAGAGTCCTCACTTTTCCACACACCAATTTTCTTTTTTGTAGCCTCAACCAAACAGCAAATACAAGACTAGCATGTGCCGAGATCTGCGTCAACAAGGAGGGTGTCCCCGAGGAACAAACTGTACTTTTGCCCATTCTCAGGAAGAGCTTGAAAAGTAAGTTATGAAAATTCTTTTTCAGATGGGTTTAATTTGGGGTCATTATGAAAGTGTCCTGTTTAGTCTTAAAGTTTGTGGTGGGTTTCGCAGATGTGATTCATTGTAGAATTCCTTAGATTGCAAGATAATCTTTTCTTTTGAAACTGTACCTTTTCGCTTTGGGAGCAAGAATAACATGATAAGTGATTTAGAACCTTATTCAAGGGTCATACTTTAGACCATTATTTTGCTGGAATCCATGTTTTTGCTAAGCACCTGTGCAGAACAAAAACACCCCTCCAAGTGACTCTTAATCTCACAAAACAAACTGAGGGTTGCTGGGTGGAGGGGGGTTGGGGGGGGTGGGGTTGTGGACATTGGGGAGGGTATGTGCTATGGTGAGTGCTGTGAAGTGTGTAAACCTGGCAATTCACAGACCTGTACCCCTGGGGATAAAAATATATGTTTATAAAAAATTAAAAATTAAAAATTAAAAAAAAAAACCACCCCTCCATGCAGTCTTACTTTTGCTCAGGTTCAACTGAAGCAAAGTCACAGGTAAAACAGTACAGCAAATACATTTTCTTTTTATGGCTTTTGGTCTCTTTAGCATATGTATTGTCCAAGTTTCTGGGTTTTTTTTTGTTGTTTTTTTTTTAAGATTTTATTTATTTGAGAGAGAGAGCATGAGCTGGGGAGAAGGGCAAAGGGAGGAGCGGAAGAAGCAGTAGTTGTTGTCCCATTCCCCTCCCCCTGAGCAGGGAGCCCATCGTGGGCCAGGTCCCAGAACCCTGAGATCATGATCTGAGTTGACGGTGAACACTTAACCAACTGAGCCACTCAGGTGCCCCTGTTGTTCTGTTTCTTAACCAAAACATTCATCATTGAGATCTTGCCAAAAATTGGTTCCAGCCTTTCTATTGAATCAACCTGTGTACCAACTCTTAATGGACATCTCTTGTTTTTAGACGCTTTAAGCTCAAGTTGAGCTAATTTTCTCCTCCCATATATCCTCTCCCACCTTTCATTCTGCTCTCCCTTGGGGTACCCTGTCCAGCCAGCTACACATGCCTTGTTAAAGACACCATCTTTGTCACCTTTCTCTCACCTACTTATCTTAGTCAATGAGTCAGTTCAGCTTCCTGCCTGGGTGTTCATTTCTGAACTCTTCTTTCCAGCCTTATAGTCCAAATTATCATCCCCTTTTCTCAGTCTGCCATTGCCTCCTAACTAGTCATCTTATAGCTGTTGTTGCCTACCCCCAAACCCATCATTCCCCACAAAACAAGGAGAACTTTATATATTTGCTCATTGCAAATAATGAGAAGCAGGGGTTTCTCATTATCCTGTGGATCAAGTTATAAAATCTAGATTGTGGGCCCTGCATCATCATCATCTACCATCTTTCTGATCTCATCACAGTGCTCCCAAATTGTATTCTGTACTCAGACCACGCTTTCCTTCTGTCAGTCTCTGGAATGCAGAATGCTCCTTCCCACCTCAGGTCTTCTATGTCATGCTGTTCCTTGGGGCCTTGCCTTTGGAGCTTTTCTTTCACCTAGCTTATCTTTCACTCTTTGGGGGGATCTTCCCAATATTACATACTAAACCAGGTCCCTCTTTGCCATGCTTATCGGTAAATTTTAGTGGTTGGCAAACTTCTATGTCAAGGTCCAGATAGTAAATATTTTCACTTTGGTGGATCATACAGTGAACTGTCACAACCACTCAATTCTGCCATCGTAGCAAAAAAGCCACTATAGTGCATAAAACGGGCATAGCTGTATACTTTATTTACAATGAACAGGCAGTTTTGGCCCACAAGAGGTAGCCTGCTGACCTCTGCTCTATTGACTGTCTGCCTTGTTGCAGTGTAAGCTCAGTGGACTGTATCTGTCTTGTTGATTACGGTCGCCTCTCCTCAGTTGCTAGCACTGGCCCCTGTACCTAATGAGCTCTACAGCAGCAGCAACATGATAGATGATATGTGTGTGTGCATTAAAAAGGAGAGAAGAAACATGGTTCTCTTTTTTTCCCCCTACTGGAAGAGCCTAGAGAGGTTGCAGGAGCCCTCTGCTGTTTGCACCCAGTCTAAGCAGCTCTGTGTACAGAGTTTTACATCAGTCTGTTTTTTGAGACTCTAGGAGATCTATTGAGCTTGCCCATACCTGAAATAGAGCTTCTTAGCTAAAGTAGAACTTTTTAGGGGACCTTGCTTGGGAGTACTTAGATTTAACAAGGTCAGAGGAGAAACTGATTTCATTGCCATTCCACCCATAACTGGTGCCCCAGCTGAAAAGCCATTTCACCTCTTACATCTTTAAGCTGGTTTTCTTCTCTCCATCTCCATTACCTACTTCAGGATTTTATTATCTCGTCTGAAATTATAATAGTAGTAGTATAAAAATAATTATAGCCAAATTAACTGGTCTCTTTGGTGTCAGGTACCATTTTTAGTGTTTCACAAGCGTTTACCCAATTTATCCATTTAGTACTCTGCTGGCCTTTAACCTGGCATCTATGTTCAACCTGGATATTTCATTGCTACCCAGATTTTCTTTTGCAAATAAGCATCTAATCACGTCCATCTTCTGCTTTACATTCTAAATTGGTTCCTTAGTGTATCATGCGGGATCTGGTCCTAATGTAGCTTTCCAGCCTTACTCTACCTTTTGCGGTCTTTATAATTTTAAGATACATCTCATTAGTCACCATTCACTACTACACAAATTCTTTCAGTCTTTCCCTTGTTGTTCCTCTGTATCCTATGCTTTTCTCTTTTCTATTTGGAGAGCTCCTGTTCCTCATCAAACTCAGATGTCAACTTCCTTCTGAGGACTTCTTGACTGCCCAGGCAGAGTTAGTTGCTTTCTTCTCTGTGCTGGTGTAGTGCTTTATCCTTTATAACGTCCAGTTCTCTTCTCATATTGCAGCTATTTATTTGCATGTTTGTATTTTCACTGGACTTCATTATCCCATGGGTAATTAATCTTGATATTTTTTGCACTTAGCAAGTATCTGATACATATATTTGGTATATTTATGTTGAAGAACAAATAATCTACAATTCATATTTCCACCCAGCCTTACATTCTTTGTTGCTGTGTGAAAAAAGAAGAAGAAACAGGATGGTACAAAGGATTAAGGAAGTGGAAGATGTCACTGTCCAATTGGCTAAAAGAATACATGTTGCTACCTCTAGAACCTTTGTCTTATTTCACGTAGTATACCAGGAGTAAACATTCGTTTTACTTAAAATTAATTTTACTCCAGCCTGCTTTCACTACTGTGCATCTCTCTAACCAAACTTAATGTAAATTCCCAACAATCTCCTAAAAATAAATATTTATGTGAATGTATCTTAGAATGTAGAGTATTAGAATCATGTTTTCAAGAGTTGCTACATTCTGGAAAGTGTCAAAAGTCTGGGATCAACCAGTTCAACAAATATGTATAAAAATGATTGTTAAGTGCTAGGTACTATTTGAGGTGCTTCTAGTGGAGGAAGAGGAACAGTAAACATGTAAACACAATTTCAGTTACTGATAACATAATTCAGGAACGTCTGAGGTAGAAACAAATTTGTCATGCATGGGAACTACAAATAAGACCAGTGTGTCTGGAAGATGGAGAACGAGAAGAATGACATAAGATTAGAGAGGTAGGCAAGGGCCAGGTCTTACTGGCTTTATGGACCACGGTGAGGAATTTGGAAGGCATTGTAGGGTTTTATTCAAATGCAACAATGAGGTTTTTTTTTTAAAATCTTACTTATTTTTTAAGTAAGCTCTTTGCCCAACCTGGGGCTTGAGCTCAGGAGCCTGGTCAGATTTAGTCTCATTTTCTACCAACTGAGCCAGCCAGCAACCCTGCAACAATGAGATTTTAATTTTGTCTTAAAAATGTCACTAAGTGTCTGCATGGCTGGAGACCAGTTAAACTACTACAATGGTTCAGGCACAAGATTGGTATCTTCGTCCTAGGACCATAGTAATGGAAATGATGAAAAGTGGTCAGATTGGGGATGTATTTCAGAAGCGAGGCTGATAAAACTGATAGATTGAATATGGACTTTAAAGAAAAGAGAAAAATCAAGAATGACTCAGAGGTTTGGGACCTGCATAACCAAATACTGTATTTTACTGAGATGGGAAATGCTTTTGGGGTAGAAAATCAGTAGTTAGTTCTCTTGGCCATATGAAGTTAGAGGCTTACTCCACATTCATGCAGCAAATATTTATTGAACACCTAGTATGCACAGGCACTGTATAATGTGCTGAAAATAGAGATGTGGGTACAAAAGGTAAAAATCCTTGCTCTCATGGGGCTTACAGTGTAGTAGAGAAGATTGACATAACGCAAATAAATAGAAAGCATAATACCTGGTACTGATCCATGCTGTGAAGAAAAATAACACAAGGTATGGAGAAAGGGAACAATTGGGAAGGGGGAGATATTTTAGATAAGATGGTCTGGGGAGGTATCTCAGAGGATATGACATGTAAGGAGACACCTAAGTGAAGTGATGGTGCACTAGAACAACAGATCATTATAGGAAGTCTTTTCAAAGGCAGATGGGCTTGGGATCTGGGGCTCAAGTGGAGAGATGGGCCCTTGGTAGAACCCAAGCGGCAAGATTGGCCTGAGTTAGGAGCAGGAGCTCTCTATCCCTTTTTTTGAGGAGCATGTAGTTAACAGATGCAGGAAGTTTACTGGAATTGGTGGTAAAAGAAGTAATTCTTCTCTGGTTCCATCTATTTTCTCTGTGAAGTGGGAGGCGGTATCATCAGTAGCAGAGGAGCTGTCGAGAGTGGAGGTGGAAAGGATGTTAGAGATGAGAAAGTGAGGTTAGTAGAGAAGTGTATTAATGTATTGCTTGGCCATTTTAAATAATTGATCATAATTTTGAAGGGAGTCTAGAAAGTGTGATGGCATGGTTTTTCTCCACAGCATTCAGCTCCTGAGAAGAAGGCCCAGAATGAGAGAGATTAGGGTTTTACCAGGTGAGTTCAACACAGGGAGTGAGCCAAGGGAGTGGAAGGTATTTACAAGGGAGGAATTAATGGCAGATAGTGGATTCAAAGCTGGGTAAGGCAGGGAGTGAGTACTTCAGGGAGCTCAAAGATGATTTTAAAAGAATAGGAAACAATTAGCTTTTAAAAGTGTGAGATCCAGACCCTAAGTCCAAGTCTTTAGCTGCCTAGTTGCTAGAAATCCAGTATGTATCCTGACTTGTCACTGACTTTACCTCCCTTAGTTGAGGTTTTACTTCTTATACCTCTTCTAAGATAGTCACAGTCACAACTTTGTCTTTTGCCTGCCAGAGTAATCTTAAGGATAGCTGAGATTTGTCCTTTGAAGACGGGAAGCAAGGAGCAACTGGGTATTTTGTGCAAGAACCTTTAGAGGTGAAGAATGAAGAGTAGGTTTCAGAGAGCATGTTGAGGAAAGTGCAGGCCTCTCCACACTACCAGTTGGCCTTTCTAAAGTAGACGTTTACTCGTCCCCTCTTCATAATCAGTGGCCCCCCAGAATCTCTGAGATGACATATATAAACTGGCTGTAATCTCTTCTTCTTCTTTTTTTTTTTTTAAACTTTGTGTTCTGTCACTGCACTCTCAGCCAGTCTCTTCTGGGGATACTTGGCTTTTATTGAGCTCCCACCTGCCTGTCAGAGTGTGTGTCTGTGTGTGTGTGTGTGTGTGTAAAAGAGAGAGAGAGTGAGAGAAGGAGGGAGAAGAGGAGGATTGAGTAATGAGGCTGTTTATAGATACTGAGGGATTGAAAGGGAGGCTATTGTGAAGGCATTGCTCATCAATAACGCTATTTATATTTAATTACCATATGTTTGATTGTATAACATTAGTATCAGACTAATTTAGGCATATGTAATTATGACTTCAAATGTGTGTAGTCGTTTTCTATTCATGTAACAGTTGTTCTTCACTTTAAAGTATTAGAGGAAACATTGACTAGGACTACATTAGAATGAAGTTTTTGAACTGTACAAGTGGAAACAAATTTTCTTAAATGGACTTCAAGATCAGATTGCTGTATTTATTAAGAGTGTTATATCTGTGGGGTGCCTGGGTGGCTCAGTGGGTTGAAGCCTCTGCCTTCAGCTCAGGTCATGATCCCAGGGTCCTGGGATCAAGCCCCTCATTGGGCTCTCTGCTCAGCGGGGAGCCTGCTTCCCTTCCTCTCTCTCTCTGCCTGCCTGTCTGCCTGCTTGTGATCTCTGTCTGTCAAATAAATAAATAAAATCTTAAAAAAAAAAAAGAGTGTTATATCTGACTACTATAAATAAAACCCTGAAATTACTATCAGAAAAGCCTTTAATTCAAATAACTTTTTTACTTTAGGCATAAACTAATCTGAAAAATATAATACTAAATTTCCATATTTTGTTACAGTGTTTAAGAATGAGTTTTGGTTTCATAATTTTTTTTTTAAAGATTTTATTTAGGGGTGCCTGGGTGGCTTAGTGGGTTAAAGCCTCTGCCTTCGGCGCGTGTCGTAATCCCGGGATCCTGGGATCCAGCCCCACATCTGGCTCTCTGCTCAGCGGGGAGCCTGCTTCCTCCTCTCTCTCTGCCCGCCTGTCTACTTGTGATCTCTCTTTGTCAAATAAATAAATAAAATCTTTTTAAAAAAATAAATAAATAAAGGTTTTATTTATTTATTTGACAGAGATCACAAGTAGGCAGAGAGGCAGGCAGAGAGAGAGGGGGAGGCAGGCTCCCTGCTAAGCAGAGAGCCCAATTCAGGGCTCGATCCCAGGACCCTAGCTAGGATCATGACCTGAGCCGAAGGCAGAGGCTTTAATCCACTGAGCCACCCAGGTGCCCCAGTTTCATAATTTTTTAAAATTTACATAATACTCTCAACAATTTGGTAATATCAGAATTTTTGTCAACTTTTTCATCCCTTTTCATTTGGCATTGCTAAATAAATTTTTTGTATAATATACTTTATATTCCAATTATGTAAAATTTTCAAAAGGATCTCTTCTTACTCCCTCAAAAGGCTTCTTTGAATACATATGTATTGTGCTTGCTATATTAACTATGTGCCCACATACATGTATGTGTGTATGTGTGGCATATATATTTTCATGTGGCAGCTATCACAGCGGAGTTTGATGTACGCTGTATTTGATATTTAGCTGAAGAAACTTCTTTAAAGCTGTTCCTCCTATTTAAGTCTTTTCCAATTGTCCTTTTTTTCTCCCTTCAGAGTAAGATGTAGTGAAATATTCACTGATATTTTGATTGTTTTTGAAACAGGTATCGATTAAGGAACAAAAAGATCAATGCAACTGTAAGAACATTTCCTCTTCTAAATAAAGTTGGTGTAAACAACACTGTCACAACCACAGCCGGAAATGTCATTTCTGTCATAGGAAGTTCTGAAACAACGGGGAAAATTGTTCCAAGTACAAACGGAATTTCAAATGCAGAAAACAGTGTTTCCCAGCTAATCCCACGTAGTACTGACAGTACGTTAAGAGCTCTGGAGACTGTGAAGAAGGTGGGGAAGGTTGGCACTAATGGTCAGAATGCTACTGGGCCTTCTGCAGAGTCTGTCACTGAAAAGTAAGTATTAGGTAAAAATGGTTACTTTGAATTTTTTAGAAATGCGTGAGTATTTTTATTTACCCTAAGGAAAAACAGTTAATCAGAATTTTTATGCAGATTGTTTCACATTAAAGAAAGCACTAAATACCAAAAAATTTGAGTTCTAGTCCTGGCTCTGCAGTTGAATAGCTCTGTGGCCTTGGAAAGTCACTTCATCTCTGGGTTTTGTTTTCCTTGACTATAAACTGAAGAGGCTGGATCAGAATTGGTTTTTTTCACTTAAACTTTTCACACTTAAACTTCCTTGAACTTTAGGGTCGAGTCATAGAAGTGCCAAAAGGGAACTAAGTAAAAACCTAAGCAAGGTGAGATGCTGAGCTTCCAGCCTCCAGACTCTGCTACAGTCAAAACAGTTCCTCTCTGTGCTCCATAACGATGTGTGGTAGTTAAGAGGGTACTCTTGGCAGCTGAACTCTCTGGGTTCAAAATCCGGCTTACTGTTTTCTAGCTGTTTGATCTTAGGCCAATTAATCTGTCTTCCTCAGTTTACTCATCCATAAAATCTGTGCAGTAATAGCAACTACTAGATATGTTGTTTGTGCAGATTTGTGAATTTTAAGTGTGGTGCTTTGAACAGTGTCTGCCAAATAGCACTCAATAAATATCTGTTGTTGTTACCAATATTGTTGGGTCTCAGTGTAAGAAAGGGTTTTGGTGCCTTAAGAAAAAGCTTTCACAACTTTCTAACAATCTGAAAGGTTTCTTCCACCTCCAAAATCTCATGCTTTGGTATTGTTTTAGAGTCTTAAAATCTGAGTTTTGAAGAGACCAGCCTTTTTGAACTGAAAGTTTTGTTAGGGACTGGTTAAAATAAGATTCTTAGATTGAGAGGCTGGCACCAGATTATGGAGACCTTGTATTACATGTGTGTTTAGAAAATGAGCTTTTGGAGGGTTTTGGCAAGGTGATGTAGAACTGTTTTATACCATACAGTGGGATGTATTCAGCCATAAAAAAGGAGTGAAGCCCTAGTATATACTACAGTATGAATGAACCTTGAAAACTATGTTAAGTGAAAGAAGCTAGATATAAAAGGCCATATATTACAGAATTCCATCTATGTCATTGTCCAGAAGAGGCAAATCTGTAGAGACAGAAAGTAGATGAGTGGTTGCCAGGGGCTGGGGAGTGAATGCTAACAAGTAGAGATTTCTCTCAGGGCTGATGAAAGTGTCTCAGGATTAGATGGTGATGAGGGTTGTTGTACAACCTCGGGAATATACCAGAAGTCACCAAGTTGTGTGCCTTCAAAGGGTAAATTATATCTCGGTTTTTTAAAAATGATGAAACTAGGGGAAAAACTTTAAAAAATAATCTAAATTAGTCATTTATTCATTCAGAAATTATGAATGTTCCATGTGCCCAACACCAGCCAGTTGGTGAAAATGTAATGAACGTGAACTAGATAATACTACTTCCTGCTTCTAAGATGGGTCTTATAGGGTGGTTTAGGAGGCAGACGTAAACAGACCATATAATGTATTCTGAGCGGTACTATAATGGAGTTGTATTCCAAGTATTATTAGAACACACAAAAAAAGGATACCATTCTGCAGGGAGTTATTGTGGAAGGCTCCTTAGAGAAGACCTAAGCTAGTTCCAAAACCATGGATTGTTGGGAAGGAAGGACTCCTCAGTATAGGAAGCCGCACAGGCAAAATCATGTACACAGGAGAGGCATGCTGCGGAAGAGCCTGGAATCCTGAAAGTCCTGTAGGCCACAGCTGTAGGAGTCTAGCTGTCTGACTGGAGGATGACTAAAGGCTAGCATTTTCCTTAAGTCTGATTTTTACAGATAGCTTGCAGGATCTCATGAGGCTATGAATGTTGTCATGGATTTTGATACCTTTTTGCTGACAAGTCTAAAAATTTGCCATTTCAAAGTACTTAGCCAAGTTTTATAGTGTATAACATTTTGGGGGTTTTTTTGCTTGTTTTTTTTTTTTTTTTTAAGATTTTATTTATTTATTTGTCAGAGAGAGAGAGAGAAAGCACAAGCAGGCAGAGTGGGAGGCAGTCTCCCTGCTGAGCAAGGAGCCTGATGCGGGACTCGATCCCAGGACCCTGGGACCATGACCCGAGCCGAAAACAGAGGCTTAACCAACTGAGCCACCCAGGCATCCCGTGTATAACATTTTGATATGGAAGGACCAGATACCCTGTGTTAAGCTCGTTGCATAGTGCCTGGAATGCACTCAGTAATTGCTCAATAGGAGTTAGTGTATTACTGCTATAAGGAAATCCTAATCATTTTCCTTGTTGCCTTTATTTAACTGCAAAGAATAAGCATAGCCCTAAAATATCTTTAAACCGTAAGTCAGTAAATTTGTATCTACTATTATTCCCCAACAGTTCCGTAGTCATCTTCATTTTACACATAGAAATAAACATCTGCTAGACTAATCTGCTGTGTTAGACTTAAAGGTAGCCCATACTCCTTGTTTATATTCTAGCTTTAAAAGGGTTTCTCTAGTTTGAGAAAAACCCTCTAATCTCCTTGAGATGCAGCATACTGAATTCCTACATCATTAACAAGTGCATTTTCTGGAGCCACCACATATCTATCCTCTGCTAAAGTTGGACTTTTTTTTTCTTCTTTTAAAGATTTTTATTTATTTGAGAGAGAGAGCACACAAGCAGGGGGACAGGGCAGAGGGAGAGGGTAAAACCAGACTTCCCACTGAGCAGGGAGCCCAATGCAGACCTCGATCGATCCCAGGACTCTGGGATCATGACCTGAGCTGAAGGCAGATGCTTAACCGACTGACCCATCCAGGTGCCCTAAAGTTGGACTTCTTAATAGGACATAAGAAAGCCATGATGAGATCCGCTGGGGCTGATTGCTTGGTGACTCAACAAAGAAAATCCTTTGTTAAAAAAGTAGTAATAATAAGCTTATTTATTCAGTTTATGGGTAACCATGTATTGGCATTTTGATCACCCACTAGTTATTTACTGACTACCTACTATGTGGCAGGAACTATTTCATTTGTTTACGAGATATTACTGAGTAACTACCGGGTGCCAGGAATTCTTCTAAATATAACAGTTAACAAAACTCTGGAGAGATAACAGTTAACAAAATGGACAAAAATGGGGCCTCTGGGTGGCTCAGTTGGTTAGGCGTCCAACTCTTGATTTTGACTCAGATCTCGAGCTCAGGGTTGTGAGATTGAGCCCCATGTCAGGCTCCATGCTGGGTTTGGAGCCTGCTTGAGATTCTCTTCTTCTCTCTCTGCCCCTCCCCCGCCAAAGGAAAAAATGGCCTCTTCTTAGGGAGTTTACATTTCAAAATGTCTACCTAGCTCTTAATAGAACAACCCTTGTTTCATATGTCTGTCTTCTTTGTCCCAAAGAATTCTGGTGGACTACAGTGGGCCCTTGACCAACATAGGGGTTGGGGGTGTCAACCCCTGTGCAGTCCAAACTCTGAGTACAAGTTTTGATTTACCAAAAATGTAACTATATTAATAGCCTACTCTTAGCCAGAGGCCTTATTGATGACATATAATCAATCAACATAGATTTAGTAGGTTATAGGTACTATATACTGTATTCTTTCTCTAAAGTTAGCCAGAGAAAAGGGAATGTCATTCAGAAAACATAAGGAGGGATCCCTGGGTGGCTCACTCAGTTAAGCGTCTACCTTCGGGTCAGGTCATGATCTTGGGGTCCTGGGATTGAGCCCTGCATTGGGCTCCCTGCTCATCAAGGAGCCTGCTTCTCCCTCTGCCTGCAACTCCCCAAACTTGTGCTCATGGTCGGTCAGTCTCTTTCTGTCAAATAAATAAATAAATCTTTAAAAAAAAAAAAAAAAAGGGAAGGAAAGAAAGAAAAAACATAAGGAGAGCTGCCTGGCTGGCTGGCTCAGTCAGTAAAAGCTGCACCTCTTGATCTTGGGGTCATGAATTCGAACTTCACATTGAGGGTGGAGTTTACTTAAAAAAAAAAATAGTAAAAAAAAAGAGAGAACATAAAGTACATTTACAGGACTGCATTAATTGAAAAAAATCTGTATTTAAATGGACCTGTGCATTTCAAACCTGTGTTGTTCAAGGGTTAACTGTGTATCATTCCTGTTGAGAACTTCTTGAACAGTAATTTTTTTTTTTTAATTTCCTCTAGGAAAAACCCATTGTTTAAGAATGAGTAAAAAGGGATTGATGGGTCACATTAGTGCCTGAGATTTGTTTGCATTTCTTTTTGCCTTTCTCAGAATATGAGATCTGTTACTATGATTCTATGAATGAGCAGTGGAAGGTGGCAGTGAAATTCATTGCCTGATTCTTCACTATGGAAGTATCTAAAGAGTTACAGACAGTGATTTATTCTTTGTTCTTGATAAATTATCTCTCCAGTAAAATTGGCTCTCCACCCAAGACTCCTGTAAGTAATGTAGCGGCTACCTCAGCTGGGCCTTCTAATGTTGGAACAGAGCTGAATTCTGTGCCTCCAAAATCCAGCCCATTTATAACTAGAGTACCAGTATATCCTCAGCATTCTGAAAACATTCAGTATTTTCAAGATCCAAGGACTCAGATACCCTTTGAAGTCCCACAGTACCCACAGACAGGTAAGTAACTTTAGATAGTTCTAAGAAAAAAAGAAACTATAATATAATATGTGTTATCCTTAGATAAGCAAGTGAATCACTTACCTAGAATATGTACATTAAGAAATTAATTGGGGTGCCTGGGTGGCTCAGTTGGTTAAGCATCTGGCTTTTGATCTCAGCTCAGGTCTTGATCTCAGGGTCTTGAGTTCAAGCCCTGTGTTGGGCTCCATGCTGGGTATGGAGCCTACTAAAAAAAAAAAAAAAAGAAAGAAAGAAAAGAAAAGAATCCTTTGGACTAAGTTTTCTTTCTGCCCTAAGAATCGATGATTCTACATGCCAAAAGTTTTAAGATTATCCTTCCCATGCATCAGATTTAGGTTCCATGAATGAACTTCAGGGAGTTTTGTGAATCCTTTGAAATAGTTTGCAGAATGTTTGGTTTATATATACTGAGGTATAATTTTGGAAAGACAATGCACAACTTACGCAGATTTTGAAAGGTCTTTAATCTCTGTTCCCCAAAAGTTACGAGTCAATAATGTAACTAACTACTTAATCCACATCCTGCAGCAATAGATGCCCTAGAAGGAAACTTACCAGCCATCTATTAATAGCTCTGTCTTGGGTTTTTGAGGAGCAGTTTGACAAAATAGTGAACTTCAGTAATTTTCATGTAGTAGTGTCTTGATTTCTTTCTAAAGCAGGGGTAATTCAGTAAGGTTCAGAACTTACTTTCTTTTCCCACAAGGCTGCTTTAGACTTAAACCTTTGTAAAATGTTGGATTTTACTAAGATTACATTAAATATTCCTCTTTTCTGATTTTCAAGGGTACTACCCACCACCTCCAACAGTACCAGCTGGTGTGGCTCCCTGTGTTCCTCGCTTTGTGAGGTCCAGTAATGTTCCAGAGTCCTCCCTCCCACCTGCTTCTATGCCATATGCCGATCATTACAGTACATTTTCCCCTCGAGATCGAATGAGCTCTTCTCCTTACCAGCCGCCTCCTCCGCAGCCATATGGACCAGTTCCCCCAGTACCTTCTGGAATGTATGCTCCTGTGTACGACAGCAGGCGCATCTGGCGCCCACCTATGTACCAACGAGATGACATTATTAGAAGCAATTCTTTACCTCCAATGGATGTGATGCACTCGTCTGTTTATCAGACGTCTTTGCGAGAAAGATATAACTCATTAGATGGGTATTATTCCGTGGCTTGTCAGCCACCAAGTGAGCCAAGGACAAATGTGCCTTTACCAAGGGTAAGTGATGATGGAAATAGGAGAGTGCTACTGTAGTGTAGTGGGTAAGAGCCTGCTGTCACACTTGGTGTCCTACCACCCAGGTGTAGATTTCTGGCTCCTCCACTTATGAACTGTGTGACTTACAGAAGTCGCTTGACTTCTCTGCGTCAGGTTTCTCACGTTTGGTAGCAGGGATAGTAGTACCTACCTCATAAGGCTGTTGTGAGGATTAAATCAGAAAAACAAAGCCTTTAGAACTGGACCTGATACATATCAATGCTCAATAAATGTTATGCTTGGATAGGAAACTATCCTATGATGGGAAAGTAAAAAGAACTCTCCAGAACAGAAGGGCAGGGCCTATTTTCAGTATCCCATGCAGTTAGAAATGACCTCCCTAAACCAGAAAAACTGAGTGCTTGGATACTACTTTTAACATCACTGGACTCAATATTAACCCTTTCCTTTAAATGTGTGAACAGACTAAGATGACTTCCTTACAGTATCTTTTTTTTTCTTTTTTTTTTTTTGGTCCCGACGATATAATAAACTGTTAACATTATTTCCACAGAGCATAGTTACATTTATTTACTGCTCCCTAGATGATTAAGATTGTTTCTTTTATCCCCCCTTAGGAACCTTGTGGTCATTTGAAGACCAGTTGCGAGGAGCAGATAAGAAGAAAGCCAGAGCAGTGGGCACAGTACCACACTCAGAAAGCAGCTCTTGTCTCTCCAACTCTTCCTGTGGCAACACAGTCACCAACACCACCTTCTCCTCTATTCAGTGTAGACTTTCGCACTGATGTAAGAAAGGTCTTAATCACTTGACGTTGCAAGGACAGATCAGACACCTGACCTCAGAGCACTCCTTCAAACCAGCCTTAGCTGTGGTGGCCATTTTGTAGTGGTTTGGTGTGCAGTTGAGTCTGCTTAGTTCTGTGAACACTGAGTATGTAATGAGCCCTGCAGTTAGGCATTGGCAGACTCCGGAGACCGTGAAGTCACAGTCCTCTTCCCACCAAGAACTGAAAGTCTTCCCAGCAGTGTAGTTCTCATTGTTTTTCTGGTTTTAATTAATAAGATTTATATCTGCCATTTATTGAGCACCTACTTGTGCCAGGCACTGTACTAAGCATTTACATAATGTTTATTTAATTCTCACAAAAATCTTAGGGGGCAGGTATTAAATCTGTATTTTTTTAAGGAATCTTATTCAGAGAAATTAATTTGTCCAGGTAGTAAATTCATCCTGTAAGTAGCTGGGATTTAAGTCCTAGTCTAGCAGAAGCATTTCTTCCCTACTTTACAAAAGGTGCAGAAATGCCTACTGTTTTATTTGTACAGTTTTACATCACTGTTAACTGTTGTTCTTGTCACAAAACAAGTTTTTGTACTAGGATCAATTCAGTGTGCCCTGTGGTTTTCAGTACTTCTATATGTAGAACAAACCATTACTTCTTGAAATTTCTCTAGTTGGGTTTATTTCCCATTCCTATAGGCTCTCATATAAAAACCTCATTTAAAATTTTACTGTGAAAAATTTCAAATGCATAAAAAATAGAGAGGATAGTAGATAATAAACCCCATGTACCCATCACCGCTAATTATATACTCAGCCAGTCTTGTTTCATTTGTATCCCTTCTTCCCTCTGGATTATTTTGAAGTAATCCTAGACATCATATTTTCTTTTCCATAAATATTTCAATAAAACATTGAATTTTTAAACTAGATCCAAATTTCTCATCAAAGTTAGACTTTTTTAGGGTGCCTGGGTGGCTCGGTTGGTTAAGCATCTACCTTCAGCTCAGGTCATGATCTCAAGGTTCTGGGGGCGAGCCCCTTGTTGGGCTCTCTGCTCAGTGGGAAGTCTGTTTCTCTCTCTGTTCCCCCCCACCCCACTTGTTCTTTCTCTCTAGTATATAAATTTTTTTAAAAATCTTTAAAAAAAACTTAGACTTCTTCAAAGCAGCTAAACATCTTGACAGCAGTGTAATAGAGTAGCCACTTGCTTCATACAAAAATATATTTACACTTTTTTATACTGTGCTTTAAGAAATAAGTATTTCCCTGAGGAGCCTGGCTGTAGAGCCTATGACTTTTGATCTTGGGGTCGTGAGTTCAAGCCCCACATTGGGTGTAGAGATTACTTAAAAAAAAAAAAAAAAGTATTTTGTTGACACTCAGCTCCGCTGTTTCCTAGCAGTATGACTTCAGACAAGTAATTTAACCTTTTTTGGCCTTGGCTTTCTGTATCTGTATAATCAGTAAACTAGATTTAGTGATTATTACAACTTTAATATTTTGATCCTATAATAATTCTGACAGTCTCTTTAAAATTTGCCCACTTTTTCTTCTAATTCCAAAGAGCTGCCTTTGAGGTTTTTTTGTTTTTTTAATTTAATCCTGCATGGTTCATCAGTTATATTCCCATATTTTTAATGTCGGTCTCTTCTCAGGAGAATGATAAACTGGTACTACGGGCTGTGGTGTGTGTATGTGTTTTCTTTTGCTTTTTTCATTTTTTGGAGTACCTGGTCTACGTTTGAGTCATGCTGTAATTTTTTGTTGATTGGTTTTGACAGTAGCAGTCAGGGGTTTCTTATGAGTACTGAAAGGACACAGTAAAAAGAGAATTCATTCTCTTTTCTTCTAATGAATAATGTAAACACAAAGAGTATAGATATTACTTGTTACTTATGACAGGTTTTTATATTAATTATTGAAGGTTTAATTGTTCACTGTGAAGTCCTGTATATTCTATAATTGTTACTTTGTATGAGTTACATGTTTGTAAGTTTAAGATTTATACTAATTAACTATGCCTTTTTTTTTTTTTTTAATCAGTTCTCTGAGAGTGTGAGTGGTACAAAATTTGAAGAAGATCATCTTTCTCACTATTCTCCCTGGTCTTGTGGCACCATAGGCTCCTGTATAAATGCCATCGATTCAGAGCCCAGAGATGTAATTGCTAATTCAAATGCTGTATTAATGGTATGATTTGGAGGGGGCAGGAGGATATCATGCATGTTGACTCAAGTTTTAGAGTGATTGAGTGCTTTCATCTTCATATTGTTGCTATGTAACTCCTAAGTAGCAGAGTTAGATTTAGGTAAGTCTGTGATAAATTGCATTTGATGTTTAAATTATTTGAGCATAGTTCAGTGGTTTAAAACAGATGTTGGACTACCACTGACATCTATAGCTAGTGTTAAATTTACCAGAAAACTTAATTACATGTCTTTTGAAAGCCTATATCTGTATTACTAACTGAAGTAATTGCTAGCAGTCCCTTTATTGATTTTCTTTCGTTTATGTAGGACCTGGACAGTGGAGATGTTAAGAGAAGAGTGCATTTATTTGAAACCCAGAGAAGGACAAAAGAAGAAGACCCAATAATTCCATTCAGTGATGGACCTATCATCTCAAAATGGGGTGCAATTTCCAGATCTTCACGTACAGGTTACCATACCACAGATCCTGTCCAGGCCACTGCTTCCCAAGGAAGTGCCACTAAGCCTATCAGTGTATCAGGTAATCTCCCTTACTAGTACTGATACATTCTAACACTGTGCTTTTTAAACTTCATTTTGTGAGGTACAGAGCATTTCGCTCCATTAATAATCACAGGAAGCTCAGAATTAAAGTGTTTAGCCTGGAGAACATGGCTGGTTGGATAAAGTAGGGAATTTTTTTTTTTTAAGATTTTATTTATTTGACAGAGAAAGTGAGAGCAGGGACATGAGCAGGGAGAGGGAGAAGCAGGCTTCTTGCCGGGCAAAGAGCCCGATGTGGGGCTCCATCCTAGGACCCTAGGATCATAACCTGAGCCAAAGGCAGATGCTTAACGATTGAGCCACCCAGGCGCCCCTAAAATAGGGATCTTTTCTTAAAAATATATGTTCATATTTATATACTAATTTTTCACTTTTGTGATCATTGTTTTTTTCTGCATTTCTGTAGATTATGTTCCTTATGTCAATGCTGTTGATTCAAGGTGGAGTTCATATGGTAATGAGGCCACATCATCAGCACATTATATTGAACGGTAATTAGTTACTCTTAATTCTCTTGGATTCTCTTCTCAGACTGTATGTTCTCCTCAGAGTATAGCTCCTACCTCCCCAGTTATTCATGAAGTATGCTCTGATGATTTTAGCTATATAACAAATTTCTGAAAAAAAAAACCAATTTACATTTGGAATGACAACTGAAACTTTCAGGGTTGATCCATTACTGAAAACATGCATGGCATATGGCCATATGGCTTTAGTTGCTTCATCAGTTTCTTTTTTATAACTGTAAACGTGTTTTTCTTTAAAGGGACAGATTCATTGTTACCGATTTATCTGGTCATCGAAAGCATTCCAGTACTGGAGACCTTTTGAGCATTGAACTTCAGCAGGTAGGCTCTGTGTTGCTCAGCTTTGAGTTTTTAAAAAATAAAATGGTGGTTGGAAGCTAATTTTACTTTTTTTTTCTTTACTGTAGGCCAAGAGTAACTCACTGCTTCTTCAGAGGGAGGCCAATGCTCTGGCCATGCAACAGAAGTGGAATTCCCTGGATGAAGGCCGTCACCTTAGCTTAAATCTTCTAAGCAACGAAATTGAACTGAGAAATGGAGAGGTAAAGAAACCGAACCTCCCACCTTCATGCTTAATGTATTGGCTGTTTGCTGTTGTGTTGGTCTCTGCCATTACTTAGTGCATGTTAGTGTGCCTTTTTCTGGTGGATGATTGCTTTAAAAACTCAGAATAGAAATAAAATTGTAGTACCAAATTATTTTATTATTCAGTTATTTCAATCTTTGGGATTCCTATTTTAATCTAAAAGGAAACCCCCAGCTTCCAAAGGTATAAAGTCATCATTTTTCTTAATTACAGAGTGATTATACAGAAGATACAAGTGATACTAAGCCTGATAGGGATATTGAGTTAGAGCTTTCGGCACTTGATACTGATGAACCTGATGGACAGGCTGAACAGATTGAAGTAAGTACCACAATTATATATTGAGGAGGCTTTATTCCATTGGAAATGAAAGTACAAAGTGCTTTCATAGTGAAGGATTAATGTTTTATTTCCTTAGGAGATCCTGGACATACAGCTTGGTATCAGTTCTCAAAATGATCAGTTGCTGAATGGAACAGCAGTGGAAAATGGGCATCCAGTCCAGCAGCACCAAAAGGAGCCGCTGGAGCAGAAGAGACAGAGTTTAGGTGAAGACCATGTGATTCTGTGAGTGTTAGACAGATAATTCCTCACCAATGGACATAGGCTGTGAATATTGAAAGAAAAACAGATACAGTATTAAATGCATTTTTGGCTTTATCCTATGAGGGGAAGACCCTATGTAATAGGACAATGACTGGGTCAGTCTGGATTTTTAGGAGAGAAGAGGTAAATTTGAATTAACAAAGTAGCCCATTTAAGTCTCCTGAAACTTGATTTTTGTTCGGTTAAAAGTTTGTCCCTGTGCTCCAACATCAGGCCGTACTTTCTCAGTCTGGTATGCAGTTTTCCAGATGGCAAAATGGAGAATTAAAACCTAGATGTAGGATTTCCCTTTTGAAAAATCATGTTAAGATATTCTTGGATTTAATATTGCCATTTTATATAATTACTGCCAAGAAATATAGGTTAGTCTTGAACTTAATAGTGTGTTGGCCTTAAATTAACCAGTATTTTAATTTCTTTAATACGATTTTTGGAAAATGGGACTTTTTTTAGTGAGCGCTGATCCTTTTTAGTGATAAAGACATGCCTTTGCTAGGAGCTCTTAAGGTTTATTACAACTTGTATTAAGCATGTATGGTTATTCTTCAAGTTTTCACTTAAAGCTAATTTGTTTTCAATGTCATTTATTTTCTCCCAGGGAGGAGCAAAAAACAATTCTGCCGGTAACTTCTTGCTTTAGCCAGCCACTCCCAGTGCCCATTAGCAATGCAAGTTGCCTCCCCATCACCACGTCTGTCAGTGTTGGCAACCTCATTCTGAAAACTCATGTTATGTCTGAAGATAAAAACGACTTTTTAAAACCTGTTGCAAATGGGAAGATGGTTAACAGCTGAAAGGAGGTTCATCTTTCAAATTTGTGACCATACCATGGAAGCATTTACACTAGCTTTTTATATATATAATATATATTATATAATGTATATTTTTTTTAAAAAAAGATATTACTGGGGGCATCCATTTCCTGTGGACTCTTTGATACTTCAAGCCCTCTTGCATTAGCATTATGAAAAAAAAAGAAAATTTACTTTACTAGGGTAACACGTTCACTTTCCAGAAGTGATTGGAATTTGGACATTTAACTTAAGCTTCAAGCAGCTTTTTATGAGTTTGTAGCAATCCGGTGCAGTAACTGAGCCATTTCCTATTTTAAATGGCTTCTATAGAAAATTAACAACTCAGTTATTAAACTAGCAGGATCCTACAATGATACATCTAGTGAAAGTAGACTTAATTAACTTATTTATTTCTATTTTATGTTTTGCTGAGAGAAATTTCCATCTCATTCCAGCTGCTTTATCCTTCTCATGGGACTTTGCATGGATTTTTCTTTTTCTCTCTCTCTCTTTCTTTCTTCTTCCTTCCTTCCTTTCTTTTCTTTCTTTCTTTTTTTTTTTTTTACTTTGAAGAGTGGAGTTAGACGTTCTTACCATAGAATTTTACAGGGTTATATACTAGCTTTCTTTACTGCATTATATGTAGGAGTGTGGTGCAGTGCTTTTATCTGTAGCATTGAAATTTTTTTTAATTTTCCATTTTTCAAGAATAGTTTCTGCTTTGTTAATATTTATACACAGGCTACTTGTTGAAGTAAGTAATTAAATATATAACCAAGTGCCTAAGTCTTTCAGCTGATGTACTAGATATTAAATTCTCCTAAGTTATGCAGAATCGTTTTTACAATTTTGATAAATTATGCACTAATGTAACGGCAGTTTTTTAAAATGCAGATTTAAGCCTGTACATTATTGAATCTGATGACTTGGCAAAAGAATCAGGTGCTTTCAGCTTTCTTGAGAAAACCCTGTATGTAGCGTTTGCACTGACTAACAAGATGGTATTGCTGGTTTTTTTTTTTTTATTTAAACTAATTAATTTGGATGTTCATTGCAATATCTTAGTTAAATATTGTTTATTGTTACTTCACGTTGGGGTTTAATTTTCCTTGTTTTCTGACTGTTAGGTTAATAAGACTATGAACCATGTAATAATAGAACATTGGCTAACCTTTATTCATACTTAAAAACACGAATAATTTCTGCCCTGCTAAATGTGACTGAAAAGTGTTTGGACCTGGCATCTGGAAGTATGCAGTATGTTCAACCAGCCATGCCCCAGATTTGTGGGAGGTATATTACTGAAACCTAAATTTCAGTCAACATTTAGAAACAAAAGCTGGGCATTCCTGACTGGTGATCTTACCTATAGTTTGTCTCTTTGTTTCCCCCCCACCCCCGGTTTCTTTGAGATTAGTTTGACTTTTATTATTTTTTTAATTAACTTCTGTGAAGTTGTTTACTCTGAAAATTGTACTGGAATATTTTAAGCCAAGCTGATCTTTCACCAGGTGTACTGTGTGTAAGGGCTTTTCCTGCTAGCAAGATGCTTAAACAGGATCATGTTATTGGTCGTCTGAGCTATTTAGTTGTTTTACAAAACCACAGCATTGTATCAGATAAGATTTTGATAAAAAGTTTTGTGCACATTTCCAGGGGCGGGAGGGTTGACATTTCCCTGAAATTTCTTGATCAGAATGAGTAAATACTGGTGTTTGATAACCTGTCTTAATGAACATGCTCATAAGGTGACTGATAAGTTGTAAATATACCTGAGAAACAAAGGGGTAGTTTTGATATTCTGGTGTCAGTGTGGAAGATCTTACACATTTATTTAATATTCAGATGTATGAACATGTTTGTTTGTAGCGTAACAGCACAGTAGCCTTGACTTCGTTTCCTTCGGTTAGTGCTGTACCTTTTTGCCATGGCCAGTGCTCCCTATCCCTACAAAGACATTTTATTTATTTCGCTCTGTAACCTGAAATGAATAGGAACAAGAGTTTTAAACCATGTTACATTAACTTATTTCTGACGTTATAAATTAGCCTAGGATATTACAAGAACATGATTGTTATATAATTTATATCAGAACCCTTCTATAAATATGCGCTTATTACATTTAAAATGCTTCCAATGTACTTTATTTGCTGTTTGTATTTCCAAAAAGGATTTGCAAACCAGTATGTCTATTTCATGGATATTTAAATAGTGAGATCTTCCATGTTGAAGGTAATGTATTTTTTTTTAAGATTTTAAAATTGCTATTTTGTTACAAAATAGAGACCTATTAACAGTTTGAGAGCTCCTTATGTGCCCTCAGGGAAAGAACCCTCTGTGCAACAGAACTACGCAAAACATCTTCAGCACGTTCTGAGGGTGAATATATACTACATAAATTGATCTTGTGTATTTAACCTTATCTTTTTAATTTTAAAATTGAAACTTTGAAATTTGGTTGTGCTCTGCTGGAGGGGTTTGGGATAAACTGCTTAGGTGTTTGCCTACTTGTCCAGTGAAATTACATTTGCATCAGTATATGTATATACCTGCCAACCTTATTGGTATGTCTCAGAACATTTATATTAAAATAATGCTTGTCTTGCAGCAGGTGATCCCATAAAACAATAACTCCCGGTTCTTAAAAACTTACTCTCATTTTCACTAACAACATAGGATTTGTTTCTGTGTTGGGATTATTCTGTATTGCATCCTTTATCTGTGTAGTGGCCATCTTCTGTTTCTCACGGTGGGTTTCACGTAAGGAAAGACATTCGTTCTCTGCCCCTTTAGAAGAAAGAGCAATTTTTCTGATCCTTCAAAAAGTTACTCCCTGATGTCATGGAGGGGGGAAAAATTATAAATCAGACCGAGGATGTGACTTTTTAAAATTGGGTGCATTCCCTGTCATTTGACCCTTTTACCAACATGTCGTGATGTACAAATGTTTGGAATCAGTATATAAGGCAATAGGAGAGGAAAAGTGTGGTGTTGGTAATTAAATTGAATATGGTGCCTGTGGTCTAATTAGGAAAAAGTAGTCTGAGGTCTGGAAAGTGGGAAAGTGGTGGGGTGTTTGTTTTACTTTTCGTGGTTTTGTTTTTCCGTTTCTAAGTCCCACTCTGGAGGCTGTGGGCCTTGTTCAGATTCTGTGAATGTAGCCTCAGTAGTTCTCTTCTGTAGTGTGCAGTTCCTTTTCCAAAACCTGAAAAAGTGACGTATGTATTTCATCTGGTTGGTACCCGAGCAGAGCAGATTCCCTTGCCTTTCCTGCCATGGCTTCTTTCAGTACCATCTGGTAAGCCAGCGTCACGCGTGGAGTTTGTGTGTTACAGTCTGCGGAGAAGGTAGTACTTCACTGGGTCAGTGGCACTGATTTTTTCCTCGTAGTTACTTACTCTCACAAAGGATAAAAGAAACCTCACGTCTTATACGAGAACTGAAATATCCCATTTGTATGGATCTAGTCACTTTCACTCAAATTTTGAGTTGATTCTAAGTATATAAAGCACATCCCAATTTTATATACTGCCTGGAGAAAATTACAGGATGCACAGCAATTTCTAGGAATTTAAAATGGGATCATTTAAACATTTGAAAACATTGTTTTAAAAACCATCTAGCTTGCTCTTGCATTTTAGATGTTAAAGCCCATGTTGTCTAGTTGACAGGAGTGGAATTGTAATGATCAGATTCAGCATGTGATTTCAACTTTGAATCTGAGTATTTCTTCCCTAGCTTCTTTGTGTCATTTTCTGAGCAGACTGTCACCAGTTATTGGTGACTGAGCAGTTAAAGGGAAAAGTTGCCTTGCAACTATGTATTAGTTTCCTGGAAGAACTTTCCTTGTGTTTTAGTGATTGAAGAGTGTTGATGGGATCACTTACTGTAACTCCTTCATAAGAACCCCTTCTGCAAGCAGAACACAAATGAACGTGCTCAAGGAGTATCCCATTTTCTGGATAAATTGGATACATTTGCTAGTTTTTCCTTTATACTAGCAGTTCCTTTGTATCCCTTTGCTGGCAAGGGAATACAAGGAGTCAAGGCCACTGATCAGAACACCCCACATTTGAGTGGAGTCTTATTTCTACTCCAAGAGCAGTTATTCCCCCCAATCTGAAATTGGCAACTTTTTTTTTTTAAATAAAAATTTAAAAAATATCCTCAAACCAGTGGAACATAGACACTGGCTGCACTTAGTACTGCCAAAAGCCAAGGTCATTTGCATATATTCCATCAATCTGTCGAGAATTAGGCCTCACTTTATAACCCAAGGCATGGAAGTGCATGCATTCTCTTAGCTGGGCAAACAATTATACTGTAGTTGTGATACAACACATGTGGCTTCTATTTGTACTGCACATATCCACTGTACAGCCACTTGGGAGTATCGTGGTTAGCTTGCAGCAACTGCTGTCTGCATTTATACTGTTTATTGCATATTCTTTTCCCTGGAAGTGAAAGAGAAATGTTTTTCTTGTTGCATTGATTACATTTTATAAATTTGCTTAGCTGGAAAGTTTGGGAAAAGAGGCCTGTTTGTCAATTGTACAACCGATTGTGAAGCTCTAGTGTGAATATTTTTACGTCTGTATTAGACATTTTCTTTGCAAATCTATTGTTCGATTGAAATGTAAATGAAATTAAAGATGGTGTACACCCATCATGTAAAAAGCAGGCACCATCTCTAAGATGGATTTAATGCTCATTTTTAAGGCATATACTCAGCTTCTATTTAAAACTATAATTTAAAATAATTCTGTACAATGAAATGGGGAATATATATGGGAATAAATTCTATTCCATTTATTTCAATTTGAATTTCCAAATTGTAATGTTTCCCTTTGTGCTATAGGAATAGGATTAAATGGGGGAAGGCTAGGATTTATAAGGCCTGTATATGGGGGGAGGGCAGAGATGGAACAATGAGGGTTGTGATGATAGTGAATAGCAAAGAGTGAATTCTGTGTGTTTTTTGCTGTAGCACTGAAGTGAAGAGATATTAGCTTTGGCTGTTCACAGAATAGAGCATCATGATTTTCAGTGTTTGAGAGAAAATTGATGGAAAAAGTTTGCAGTACTTGACATGTATTTGCATGCACAAAATAAAATTATTTGTCCACCTTAAAAGTTGTTTTAGTGTCAATATTAAGTTCATGGTGCATTTTAGTTATAGTTATATCCTTGGTATACTGTTTGGCTTAAATGAGCTACCAGGATACTCCTTGAGATTTAAATAATCACCTGCCTTGGGGTGCCTGGCTGGCTTAGTCGATAGAGCATGGGACTCTTTTTTTTTTTTTTTTTAAGATTTTATTTATTTTATTATTATCTATCTAACACAGAGAGAGAGAGAGATCACAAATAGGCAGAGAGAGAGGGGGAAGCAGGCTCCCCGTTGAGCAGAGAGCTGGACACGGGGCTCGATCCCAGGACACTGAGATCACAACCCGAGCCGAAGGCAGCAGCTTTAACCCGCTGAGCCACCCAGGCACCCCGAGCATGGGACTCTTGATCTTGGGGTTGTGAGTTCAAGCCCCACAGGAGCGGGTAGGTTGTACTTAAAATTAAAAGGGTTTTTTTTTTTTTTTTGAGATGTATTATTTGAGAGGTTGGGGCAGGGGGAGAGAATCTCAAGCAGACTCCACACTGAGTGTGGAGCCCCATTTAGGGCTCAAGCTCACAACCCATGAGATCATGACCTAAGTTGAAACCAAGAGTCAGATGGATACTTATCCGACTAAGCCACCCAGATGCCCCTAAAATTAAAAATCTTTAAAATAGGGGCGCCTGGGTGGCTCAGTGGGTTAAAGCCTCTGCCTTCGTCTCAGGTCATGATCTCAGGGTCCTGGGATCAAGCCCCACATCAGGCTCTGCTCAGTGGGGAGTCTGCTTCCCTCTCTCTCTCTCTGCCTGCCATTGTGATCTTGTGATCTCTCTCTGTGTCAAATAAATAAATAAATAAATAAAATCTTTAAAAAAAAAATCTTTTTTTTTTTTTAATGTCTTTTAAAGATTTTATTTATTTATTTGTCAGAGAGAGAGCGAGCGAGCACAGGCAGACAGAGTGGCAGGCAGAGGCAGAGGGAGAAGCAGGCTCCCCACAGAACAAGGAGCCCGATGTGGGACTCGATCCCAGGACGCTGGGATCATGACCTGAGCCGAAGGCAGCTGCTCAACCAACTGAGCCACCCAGGCGTCCCTAAAAAAAAAAAAAATCTTTTAAATAAATAAATAGTCACCTACCTCATGCATACATTGCCTGGGAAGGATCTGAAAGAATGAATAGACTAGGGAGATTGAAATATTTTACAATGCAGTCAATTCAATTCAAATACAGGTAAAGTACTTTCTTTCTTTTTTTTTTTTTTTTTTGGTTTAAAATTTTTTAGACATTTTATTTATTCATTTGAGAGAGAGAGCACAAGCAGGAGGAGTGGCAGAGGGAGAGGGAGAAGAAGACTCTCCGCTAAGCAGGGAGCCTGAGGCAGGCTTGATCTCAGGACCCTGGGATCATGACCTGAGCCAAAGGCAGACGCATAACCATCTGAGCCACCCAGACGTCCCCAGATAAAGTACTTTCTATATGGGAGATGAGGACATAGATAATACTAGCAGTTCACACTCTAGAAGAGGAATGAAATAGGACAAATTCATAAATAACTAATATGTCATAGCTGTGGAACCTCAGAATATGAACAGATAATGGCCTGAGTGCATCGAAACACCATTTTCACTGGCCTTGAGTAGTTGTATTCATTCACTCAGCTGATAATTGTAAGACCCAGTCTGTGGTGGTCGTTAAAGGTCAATAAAACATGAAGCCTTCCTCTGGAAGCTCATAGTGTGAAAAATGGTAAAGACAAATCTGAATATGCAGCTTAGGGAATGATGTTCTAATGTAGGGTGTATGGAAACTTCAGAAGGGAAACTATGGAGCAGATGGTAGTGGGGGTGAACCAGGAGAGAGAATTCTAGACTTTGTAGGCTGAATAATATGTCACCAGGTAGAGAGAGGGAAAACACCCTGAGCACCTACTTTACCTTCACAGCAATCCACTCTGTATCTTAACAGTCCTTCACTATAGATCTTATGATTCCTATTTTGTATCTGAGATGTTAAGTAACTTGCCCAAGACCTCCTAGCTAGAAAGTAGTGGAGTCCGAATTCAGAACTCAAGTCTGTCCTACCTTCCCAAAGGTAGTGATGGTGGGGGTTGGAACCCGTTTTAGCCATGTTATAGTGGAAGGAGTGTTTAAGGAGTAAGTAACTCTTAGAGCACTTAACATGTTCCAGACAGTTCTAAGTGCTATAGGTACATTAAAATTTAGGACCATTACTGTCACCATTTTATAGATGAGAAAACCAAATTTGCCTGAATTCACATGGCTAGATGAGGTAGGTAGGAATCTCTATGAAGGACATTGAATACCATAATAAAAACAGGGAGTCTTGGAAGTTAGATGATCTGAACAATCTGGGATTTTAAAAAGATCACTTCAGTAGTAAAGTGAGGTGAAGCTAGAGATAGACCGGCAGGGAAGCCAGGCCAGCAGTCTTGGTAAGAAGTGTTCAGAGCATGGCCCACCAAGGGTGGAGGGTGAGAGAGGTGGATCTGAGAAGCAGGAGAGAGCGATTGACAGGATTTGTTGTAGAGAGAAGATATTGGACATCTACACATTACAGAAGATAAGATTTGGCTGAGAGTCCCAGACCTCATTGCTGAGAAGAGAGCTGTATTTGTGAGACGTGTAATCTTGTGTAAGCCCGGGAGTGACAACTTCGATCAGGAAGAGGAGAAAGAGGGGTGCGTGGGTGGCTCAGTGGGTTAGGCCTCTGCCTTTGGCTCAGGTCATGATCTCAGGGTCCTGGGATCGAGTCCCGCATCGGGCTCTCTGCTCAGCGGAGAACCTGCTTCCTCCTCTATCTCTCTCTCTGCCTGCCTCTCTGCCTACTTGTGATCTCTCTCTGTGAAATAAATAAAATCTTTAAAATAAATAAATAAATAAATAAAGTCTTAAAAAAAAAAAAAAAAGGAAGAGGAGAAAGAACCAGGGATAGTGGATCCAGGCAAAGGAGAGGAAACTTAAGGAGATGAAAATCCAGGAAGATTTTATCTCCTTTATTGTACCTATTGGAGTCATTAGCATTCATTTTAACAAAGAGGAAGGTAAAAACCTTAATTGAAAATTCCGCAGTGCAGTGGTTCCAAACTTATTTGCACATTGCAATCACCTAGGCATCTTTTAAAAAATCCCAAAGCCCAGGGATGTCTGGGTGACTCAGTCATTAAGCGTCTGCCTTCAGGTCAGGTCATGATCCCAGGGTCCTGGATCGAGTACTGAATCAGGCTTCTCGCTTAGCAGGAAGCCTGCTTCTCCCTCTTCCACTCCCCCTGCTTGTGTTCCCTCTCTTGCTATCTCTCTCTCTCAAATAAATAAATAAAATCTTATGAAAAAAAAATCCCAAAGCCCAGAACACATCCCAGACAGATTAAATCACAATCTCTCCATCTCTCGGGGTGGGACCAAGGCATCTGCCCTTTAAAGCTCCTCGAGTGCTTCCAATGTGCAAAAAATTTGGGAACCACTGCTGTAATGGATGAAAATGGATTTGGGACCTATCTTATCCAAGTTACTAAATAACATCCACTGTCAAATGTTCAGGCTGGTATGGTTCTTAGAGACATTCAGCAGATAGCTTAATGAGAATCTACTACGCACCAGGCCTAAAGGATACAGGAGTGAACTAGTCCCTAACTTCATGAAACTGACATTATAGATGGAGGCATAGACAAGAAACAAATAAAACGTGAATTTAGATCGTGAGTCATACAACCAGAATGAATATAATACAGTCAACTTTGATGGGATTTTGTAAGGTGGGAGTGGTAATTCTCAGGACTGTAGACAGTTTCAGGTAGAGCAGGCTGCCAAACATCCCTGTCTGGATCCCTGATAAACTTCTCAAACTTAACGTGACTAAGACAGAGTTTCTGGGATTCCTACAGTCTCCAAACCTCCAGTCTACACCCCAGCCCCCGCCATTTCTGTTACTTCCCCCTGGATCACTGTACCTCTCACTTAGTCCAGCAACAAATCCTGCCAGTTCTAGCTTCAAAACACATTCCGAATTTGACCCCTTCTCGCCACTTAGGTCTGAGCCACAATGATCTGTCACCTGAATTAGCCTGAAGAGCCTCCTGCTCTCTCTGCTTCTGCCGTTTCCTCCGTTCAGCAGCTAGCATGATCCCTTTAAACTGTGAAGTCTGACTATTTCACTCTTGTGCTCAAAACCCTTCAGCTGCATCATCATCAGAGTGAAAAACAAGGCCTCTTCTCTGGTTTTTTGCTCACCATGCTGCAGCTGCACTGGCCACTTAGGTGCTCACCACACCAGGCATGGTTCCACTGTAGGGCTTTTCTGCTTATTATTCTCTAAGGACAATGCTTCCCCACCCTCAGTGGATATCTTCATGATGAGATACTCCCTTTCTTTCTTTTTTTAAAGATTTTATTTATTGACAGAGATCACAAGTAGGCAGAGAGGCAGGTACAGAGAGAGGAGGAAGCTCCCTGCTGAGCAGAGAGCCCAATGTGGGGCTCCATCCCAGGACCCTGAGATCATGACCTGAACTGAAGGCAGAGGCTTTAACCCACTGAGCCACCCAGGCACCCCGAGATACTCCCTTTCTTAAGGTCTTTACTCAGAAGTCAACCTCTGTGGAAACTGGATGGAGAGCCATGGTGGGGCCTGGGTACCTATTTAAACTAGATGTTTTAACCCAAGAGACAATGAGTTCAAATGTTCTTTTTTTTTTTTTTCTTTTTAACTATATTCTGAAGTAGTTATAGATTCACAGGGAGTTGCAAAAATACTAGAGGACCCATGCATCCTTCACACAGTTTCCCCAATGATAGCACCTTTTTTCATAACTATAGTACAATAGCAAAACCAGGGAACTGACATTTGTAAAGATCCACATACCTTATTCCGATGTCATCTGCTTCACATGCACTCGTTTGCATGTCTGTATGTGTGTGTGTGTGTCTAGCTCTTAGCACATGTGGATTTGTGGACCCACCACTACTCCCAAGTTAAGAGAACTGAATGACAACAACAAAAAAGTAAGGATCTTTGCTCAACGATCCCTCATGCTACCCCTTAACATTCATATTCCTTCCCTTCCCTTATCCTCATTCATCCCTAATCCCTGGCAACCCCTGATCTATCCTCTCTATATATAAATTTTTCGTTTTGAGCATGTTGTACAAATGAAATTATACAGGATGTAACCTTTTGAGATTGGCTTTTTTCACTCAGCCTCATTCCCCTGAGATCCATCCAAATTGTCACATGTATTAATAGTCTGTTCCTTCTTATTGCTGAGTAGCAAATGTACCATTTTGTTAAACATTCACCCATTGAAGAACATTTGGGTTGTTTCAAATTTTTGACTTACAAATAAAGCTGCTATAAACATTTGTATACGTATTTTTGTGTGGACATATGTTTTTTGTTTCATATTTTTTGAGCAAATAAATTGGTGCACTTGGGCTATCTCTGAAAGAAACGGATAAATTGGACTTAGGCCGTCTTAACTTAAAAATGGACAAATTCTTTCAAAGTACAATTTCCAAAACATATAAAATCAAAAGAAAAATTGGAATAACTCTTCTATTATCTATTATCTATATCTATATTGTATTACCTATTATACTGTTATCTAGTATGGTTATCTATTGTCACCTAACAAATTACCCCCAAACCTAGTGGCTTAACGCAATAGCATCTACTATCCCACAGTTTTTGTGTGTCAGGAATCTGCGTGTGACTTCAATGGGTCCTGTGCTTCCAGTCACACAGGTGTTGGCTGGGGCCTCAGTCATCTCCCCGCTCACCTGGGGAAGTGTCTGTTGCCAGGCCCACTCCCTGGATTGTTGGCAGGATTCATTTCCTCTCCAGCTGTTGGAATGAGGGCCTCGGTTTTTCCGTTGAAGGTTGCCCTCAGTTCCTTGCCACTTGAGCCCCTCACAATCAGTATGGTGGTTTGGTTCATCCAAGCAGCAAACAGGAAGAGCCTGCGACTGGGGGAGAGACTGGGGAAAGGGGCTCTATAAAGAAGTCACAATCTTTTGTAACCTGATCTTGGAAGCATGACCCTCTTCTTGTCATTATTACTTAGAAGCTTCATTTGGCTCAGACCGCAGTCAGGAACTGATAGATCTCCCAGAGCCACCCAGCTCCTGTTTCATGTTCTGGGTGATCCTTTCCCCTAAGTGTGGACTAGACCTAGTGACCTCTTTATCTTCAGTCAGGAGACAGAAACCATACAGGGGAAATTTCATATAAAGAATTATTAAGATTTAATAAATGAATGACTGTAAGATAAAAGGAAATTCCATATGGGGCCCGATGAAGAATTCCATTTGGTACCTTATGGAAGGACATACTTGGAAAGAGGCCCCCTTCCCAAGACTGTGGTGCAGACCTCAGTGCAGAAGGTGAAGTTCAGCCCACGGCACAGCAGAGAAGTTTGCTGGTGTTCCCAGGCTGGAACTGGTTGCTGGCCAGCAGAAAGCAAGTCTCTGGACCACAGGTGAACTATACAGGAACCTGTGCAGGTAATTGGCGCCAGTGCATACAGGAAGCCTTCAGGTGACAATGTAGGCAGGAGGTCTTCAGGGTACCAGTTTTCATGTTGAGAAACCCATGGGAAAATTATTGTTAGACCAATCAAGTTTTATGTACTTCTATATACTTATATGTACTTATAAAAAGTACAATACATCATATCCAAATTGGGTTTATCTCAGGAATGTAAAGTTTCTTTAGCATATGAAAACCAATCAGTGTAATTCACTGTATTAACAGAATAAAGGTTATATCTGCCATAATGTCTCAAAAATTAAGGGGGGCTCCAATGACTTATAGAGATTAAAAATATATATGAAATTAAAAAGAACTCAAATATTTCTTAAAAAGAGGAAATTTCGTTCCTTACGCTTAAGTGTGAGAAATACCGTTACTAATGCTATGAAAACAAAGAGCTTTTCTGATTTTTCTCAGATGCCTTAATCAAAACTCTGAAAAGAAATTTAATTGCTCCTTAAAGACAACCCAACATCTAAAGAAAATTTCAGTAAACAAAATTAAAGTCTTTACCAAAGATAACACTTCTGAAACTTAAAAATGTATCTAAATATTATATAAGGAAGTATTATTGATTTTATATTTATTTTTTTAAGATTATTTATTTGACAGAGACAGAGATCACAAGTAGGCAGAGAGTGAGCGAGAAAAGGAAGCAGGTTCCCTGCTTAACAGAGAGCCCGATGTGGGATTCCATCCTAGAACCCTGAGATCATGACCGGAGCTAAGGCAGAGGCTCCACCCACTGAGCCACCCAGGTGCCCTGATTTTATATTTATTAATACAAGAAGAAAAGCTGCTTAATTTCTAAACAAGAAAGACACTGAATTGCCACAAACTGGCTCCATACCCCCAAAAAAGAGGGAAGGAAGGAAAGGGGCTGGTGGAGAGAGAAAAGAAAGAAAGGAAAGAATAAGAAAGACTGGTTATTCCAAACAGTCCTCATGCCGCTTAGTGTCACTCCAAACTGTCTCTAGACCTTTAATACTTCTATAAGAAAAAAATCCCAGGGCTCCTAAGTGGCTCGGTCGTTTAAGCATCTGATTTAGGCTTAGGTCAAGATCTCAGGGTCCGAGGATGGAGCTGTGCCTCGAGGTTGGGCGGGGGTCACTGCTGTGCGGGGAGGGGCGGGGGTGGGCGGTGAGGATGGGAGGGTGCGTCTCTGCACTCACCTGGGAGTCAGCTTGTCCCTTCCCTCTTCTACTCCGCCCCACCGTGCTCTCAATCTCAAATAAGTAAATAGAAAAAGATACAAATGCAATGCCTCAGTTGGCATTTCCATTTAGGTCTTGATCTCAGAGTCCTAATCTCAATCAAGGTCGTGGGATTGAGCCCTCCCCCGCCCCTCCCGCCCCCCCCCCCACCCGCCTCTGCCCCAGTTGGATTCTGCCATTAGCACTGAAGCTGCTTGTGTTTCTCTTGCCCTCTCGCTCTGCCCCTCCCGAACTCTGCACTTACTCTCTTGCGCGCTCTTTTTCTCTCTCTCCCTCACTCCCTCTAAAGTAAATAAATAAACCTTAAAAAAAAAAAAAAAGTGACAGGGACAAATTGTTCTAAATCTACAAAAATTTTGGTGGAAAACTCAGTGGAAGACCAAAGCCCATTTTATGTCTTATTATCATAATCCAGAAAAATTCTAAGGGTAGAGCAAGACCTGAAACCCATCATGCCTCAAGGCATTTAAGCATCTTTATATGAATTTCATTCAGTTACCTCAAAACTTCAAATATGTTTAATAACCGTTTGTAAATTTTTCGGTTGGCTCAAGATTTTCCCTTGATAAAAGGCAAATGCTTTAATAGCCACAAAACAGCTATATATTTTGGTTTTCCCGCTAAGAAATACTTTCTTTTCTTTTTTTTTAAAGATTTATTTTATTTTATTTATTTATTTGACAGAGATCACAAGTAGGGAGAGAGGCAGGCAGAGAGAATGGGGAAAGCAGAGAGCCCGATGTGGGGCTCGATCCCAGGACACTGAGATCATGACCTGAGCTGAAGGCAGAGGCTTAACCCACTGAGCCACCCAGGTGCCCCAGAAATACTTTCAATGTACTCTTTGGATAAACAAAAGCACTACGAGTCAAACACTTTAAGAACTATAAATTACACCTGGTATTCCTATTAGACAGAAATGTCATTGTCCAAACCATCCCCAAATTCTGCTACGTTGAGCAGTCCTGTTGAATATAGCTAGGTAACTAACTCACATACACATACTCCTGACAGATGTCAAACTATATTCCCAACAAGGACACCACTAGATATATCCCTCAGTCATATATACCCAAGAGAGTGAATATATTAAGAGACATAAATGAAAATCAGCCTTAAAACTGTACCAGAAGGGGGGCGCCTGGGTGGCTCAGTGAGTTAAGCCTCTGCCTTCAGCTCAGGTCATGATCTCAGGGTCCTGGGACCCCACATCAGGCTCTCTGCTCGGCAGGGAGCCTGCTTCCCCCTCTCTCTGCCTGCTGCTCTGCCTACTTGTGATCTCTCTCTGTCAAATAAATAAATAAATAAACCTTTAAAAAAAAAAAAAAAAACAACTGTACCAAAGGGACAATTTCAGGTAGTATTAACTCCAAAGGAAAAAAAAAATTTTTTTTTTTTTTTTTTTTTTTTTTTTTTTGAGAAAGAGAGAGAGAGAGATTGAGAAAGCACAAGCAGGGTAGGGAGGAACCAAGGGAGAGGAAGAGAGAGACTTCCAAGCAGGCTCCATGCCTAGCGCAGAGTGGGACATGGGGCTGATCCCAGGACACTGAGATATGACCCAAGCCATAATCAAGAGTCAGACGCTTAACCAACTGAGACACCCCCCAAATTATTCTTAAACTCTAGAACATACACATATAAAGTTATATATAAAAAGTCTGCCTTCCAGTCCTTACTCACCTCTGTCCCTTGAAGATAACCATTCTGTTTCTTTGAGCAGATATAAGCAAATAACATTATTTGTCTATATTTTTATGCAGAAGGCAGGAAACTAATATGTAATGCTCTCCACCAACTTGCCTTTTTTTTTTTTTAAACTAAATACTATGTTCATGCAAGTATATTGAAAGGATGAACTTCCAGCAGTGGAATTTCTGGGCTAAAAAAATATTAAATCTTTAAAAGTATTTTTTATAGTTTGTTGATTCTCTCTAATGTTCAAACAGCAAATATATAATTAACAAGGTATTTATATTTTTTATACTATTGAATACCTTGAGCCAGATTCTTCTGAAAACTTTAGTCAGTCATTCACTGTTCCCTAAGTTCTTTTTAAATTAACACATAGTATACTATTAGTTTCAGAGGTAGAGAATTCAGTGATTCATCAGTCTTATCTAATACCCAGTGCTCATTATATCACATGCCGTCCTCAATGTCTATCACCCAATGACCCATCCCCACCCACACCCCCCTCCTCTCCAGGGACCCTCAGTTTGTTTCCTATGATTAAGAGTAAAGGTATATATTTTTGCATTACTGACTAATGTATCTCATATGTAAGAGCTGTATCAATTTACACCTCACCTGCAATGTATTCCCCATAATCTTGCTGTTATCAAACTTTCTGATTTTTAAGAATTTGAATGGTGGTAAATGGTATCTGAGCGGATTTCTTCTTTTGGAGATGAGAACCGGGAAAGCATATTAGCAGGCTGTAGAAAGCAAGCTTGTATCTGCAGGGGAGACAGAGGGGAGGTCATTGCCAGAAGAGTCCTTTACCAGGCTGGAGGAGCAGAAGCCACTGCGGCAGTGAGTCATTTAATAGGTACGGATGCAGGAGGTTGTTGGTAGGTTTTGAGGGTGGACACAAGTGCAAGTCTCTCTTTTGATTGCTTCTGATTGTTTTGTTTGTTTTGAGGCATCTTCAGCTCCTGACTGCTTGTGTTTTTCAGGCAAAATAAGAACCAAGGTCATAAATTGAACCAGGAGAGGGGAGAGAGCATTGAGGATTTGAGAAAAGAGATGTGAATTGCTCCCTTCAGTGAATGGGAGGGTAACCTGCCCAGGGAAACAAGGATCCTTGGGTAGCCCTGAGGATTACAGCCTTCAATTTAAAGTGAAAAAAAAAAAAAAAAAAAAAAAGTTTTTTTTTGTTAAAATTTTATTTATTTATTTATTTGAGAGAGAGAAAGAGAGAGAGAGTGGGAGAGCAAACCAGGGGGAGCTGCAGAGGGAGAGAGAGAAGTAAGCAGAGGGAGAGGGAGAAGCAGGCTCCCTGCTAAGCAGGAAGCCCAGGAGGGTGGATCCCAGGATCCTGGGATCACGACCTGAGCCAAAGGTAAACGTTTTAACCAAATGAGCCACCCAGGTGCCCTCAAAGTGAATTTTGAAGGACAAAGCACCACTAGGGATGAAGAAGATCCTTGCTTCAGGGAGATGTCAGAAAAACAGAATTAAAAGCAAATGCATTCATTTAACAGGTATTAATGGGGAATCTGCCTTACAGAAGCTCTGTTGCTGGGTTCTGGCTTGTCACCTAGGGCAGATTACAAGCATCCTCCAGCTGGCTGCCTGTTCAACACACAAATCTGATTAAGTTAAGATGATTCACTCTGCAAACAAAACCACAAAAAGTCACCATAAGGTCTCCATAGGATGAATTGTTCTTAAATTTGGGGAGCGAAGTTCTCACTCTTGATAGCCTGAACCAACAGCTTCTTAGGAAAATGGGCACATATACCAATTTCCAGACAATTTGCAGGACCACAAGTTGAGGATCTCTCCCTCAAATTAGGAGCCCTATTTTAGAGTGTATTGTTTTAGGGTTATTTTGGATGATTCAGTTTGTACAAAGCTTTCTATGAATTACTTTATGGCTGTGTATTGGACACTTAATAAGGACTCAATCTGAAATCATTTTAGATTTTTTTAAAAGTTGCAAAAGTAACATGGACTTCTATATTCTTCACCCTGAATAGTCGAAGGTTAACATCTTACATAACCATAGTACAATTATCAATACTGCTGATACACTATTTTTGTTAATAAACCTTATTTCATCAGTTGTCCCGTTCATGTCCTTTTTCCGTTCCAGGATCCAATTCAGAAATTCACCAGCGTTGTCAGGGTCCTGGCTTTTTTTCTTTTTTTTAATGCAAGTCTGTGTGTTTTGGGGCAAAATACTTAACGTCTCTGAGTCTGTCTTGTTTTAAGGGCCGCGATGTGATTAAGAAGCAATAAGAAACACAAGTGGAATGGTTTCAGAAATGTCAAAGATAACTAAACAAACTTTTCTTAGTATTATAAACTAGGTACGCACAGGATAACTTTTCGTTTAAATTAAAACAAAACCGATTGAAGAGTACTACCGACGTCGAGGTGTTTTGTCCCAAAGAAGGACCCGTAGCGTTTCCCTCAGCCCCGGAGGAGGCCTTCCCTAATTGGGCAGCGTGCGTCTGCCCGACCACAGGAAGGCCGCCTCATTGGTTCGCGCAGTCGGGACTCCGGCGGCTTTTCTCTTAGAGCTCACGGCGCTGACCCACTTCTCTTCCTCCAACCCAGCGCTTCCTTCCTTCCGAAGTGTCCAGAGCTGCTGGCCCGAAAGGATCCGGACTGAGCTAGGCGGGGTAACTGCACTGAGGTCAGTCGGCAAGAAACGGCGGACATGGAACACGGGTGGGAGGTGATGTCTGCGCGCCCCTCGACCCCCACGGCCGCCTCGATTCCATGCCCTGCCCCCTCCTCTGGTCCCACCTCCATTAGGTTCTCCCAAAAGTTCCGCGCACCCCTCTGCCGCCCTTCCGTTGGCCCCACCCTCACCGCCCCCTGCGACCCCGCCTCCTCCACCAGCCCTTCCGCTTTTCTCAGCCCCACCCCCGATTCCTCCCCTCAGGGGCCCCGCCCCCTCCGCCGGCCCCGCCTTCTCCGGGAGCCTCTCCACGGGCCCTGCCCTAGCCGCGTCCTCTTCAAAGGCCCCGCCCTCACCGAGCGCACCCCTGGCGCGTCTCTCCGCCCATCCTGTCCCGACCGCTCCTCGTCACTTTAAATTTGGTTCTGGGCCCCCGCGGCTCCTCTTCACCCCCAGACCCCCGTATATGCACGTTTCTTTCCATCAGCCCTGCCTTCTGTGCACATTCCCTGACTACTGGGGTCTCTCGTTCCCGCGCCGACCCGGACTGCGTCCGTCTGTGCTTAGTGAATGGTGCGGAGACCTTGCGCTGGACTTTGGACATCCTTGCTTTCAGGAACCCCTGGGAGAGCCACACTGCAACGGAGTTTGACAGGCCCTTCCTTCCTTTAATGAAGGAAGCATGTTTGCGATGCTTAGAGGAGGGACTCAAGTTGTCACCGTTACTTCTGGAAGGGCAAGCTGGCCTCTGAGGAGCTAAGCAGTACCTTTCTCCCCAGGTGCCCTTGGCATCTTCTGATGCAGAGTCTTGGCTCCAGCCATTGCCTTTTGAACTCCTGGGAATTAGTAGGATCTTGTCAGGGCCCTTCTTTTAACCAAAGTTGGTAGGGCTTTCAGAGCCCATCCATCCACATGGTCACTGAGCTCTTCAAGGAAGTTGAAGGCAAGGGACAGATGAGTGATTGACCTAGACCAACAGTGACTCAGCGTCATACTCTTGATGCTGCTCTTTGGAATTTTTCCTGAGGATTCTGACCCAGTTTACAATTACCCAGCAGTCGTAGTCGATTAGGAAATCCTAAAAGTATGTGTAGGTGAAACCTCTAGTCGGTAAGTAGATTCCTCCAAGCCAACACGCTGGTACAAGCTATGGTACACGGAAGACAGTGACTGATATCCTCAGTCTGGTGGAGTCGGGTACCCTGGGGTCTGATCCCAGCTCCACCATTTGCTGGTTCTTGGCAAAGAACCTTCCCTTATCTGAGCTTCAGTTTTACCTTCTGCACAAAGAGCGTGATTGACCTGGTCACCCATGGCATGGATGGCATGCTTATGAAAAAAAATCAGTTTTCGGGTCTTAAAAATAGTAGGATCTTAGCATAAGTGAGTCCCTAGCCCATTGTCTGTCTGGTTCACACCATCAAAGAGCCTGATACATTGCCTCCTTCAGGCACCATGACGACCCTGGACGATAAGTTGCTGGGGGAGAAGCTGCAGTACTATTACAGCAGCAGTGATGATGAGGACAGCGACCGCGAGGACAAGGATGGAGGCAGGGGTGCGCTGGCCGGCACATCGATGCCTGCAGATGCTGAGTTGGCAGGCGAAGGCATCTCCGTTAACACAGGTACTGGACATCCCTTAGCTCTGGGATCAGGTTTAACAAATGTCCGTGAAATATGTATTTCCTGATCACTTCTCTCTAATTCCAGTCTCACTCCTAGTCTTCGTGTCATCATGTCCCTGCGCGTGCTTCTAGCCATTTCATTGCACAGTGCACACGTGCGTGCACACCATACACAGACCGTGAACACACACAGTGAACACAGACTGACTTGCATTTGAATCCGGCTTCTCAAATTCATAGTTGTTTGATATCACAGAAGTCATAGGTATCCATACTATATGGTGGTATAGAGTCCTAGAAATGGCATATTTACACTTTTACATTTTGATATTTCCAAATTGTGGCCATTAAAGTGGCGCTGTTTTATATGTAATCAGCAGTGTGGTTTTCCCCATACACTTGCCCTCCTGCTGTGTTAACAGAATCTGGGATCTCTGCCTCCTGCTGGATGACGTGGTAACTCATTGTAGTTTTATTTTCTATCTTTTTCAAGAGGGATGTTGAGCCTCTTTAAGAGATATTTTCCTATCCTTTACACGTTTTTAAAATTTGGTGGTTGGTCTTTTTTTTTTAGGGAGCTATATAGTAAGGAAGCTCATCTGTGGTATGCGCTGTAACTATTTCTCCCAATTTGTTGTTTGTCTTTTGATTTTATGTCCTTTTCCTGGCAGAAAACATTTTTTTTTTTTAATGTGCCTGAAAGCATTATTTTATACTTTCTTACTTTTGTTTCTTACCGAAAAGTTCTTTACTCCGGGATTATAAGAAGATTCTCCCATGCTTTTTCTTAGTACGTTCATGATTTCTTTCTTTCTTTCTTTCTTTCACTTGAATATTGATTCATCTGGAATTCATTTTGGTGCAAGGAATGTGGTAGGGCCCTCTTTTTGTCTTCATATTGCCACCCAGTGGTTTCAACACCATTTAGTGAATAAATCATCTTTTTTCTGTTGCTTTGAAATGTCAGTTTTATCATGTACTGAATTCCTCCCTGTAGTTGTGTCTTTACCTGCACTTCGTAGTCTCTTGTGTTGACTTGTCTTTCACTGTGCTGTATCACACTGTTTTTCATTACTGTGTGACAGGTTTCAGTATCTAGTGGGGCTGGTTCCACCTCAGTACTCTTCTTTGTCATCATTGTCCCAGCCTTTTTTTTTTTTTTTTTTAAGTAGGCTCTATACCCAGCGTGGGGCTTGAACTCACAACCCCAAGGTCAAGAGGCACATGCTCTACTGACTCAGCCAGCCAGGTGCCCCTTAACTTTTGCTTTCTTATTTTTCCAAAACAAATTTAGGAGCATGCACACATGGGAATGCATTAAGAATATAGATTAATTTAGGGTTAATTGGCGCCCTTGTGATGTTGGGTCTTCCTGGTCAGGAATATGGTATCGCTTTTCCATCCTTCTTTGTGTTTCTTGGTAGAACTTTAAAGTTTTCTTCATAGAGATTTTTAGATTTTTTTCCTGTGGTAACAGAGGTCCTCCAGACCTCAGTGGCTTGTGATAGTGAAGGTGTGTTTCTCAAATGTGTTATAAGCTACTGGTGTGGGTCAGCAGCAGCCCTGCCCTTGCTTCATTTATCCGCCGCAGGGTTGAAGGAGCAACCCTGGACCGGGACGTGCCTTTTCATGACCAAGTCTAGCGAGCAAGAGAGGACTGTTGAAAACATGTAACAGCTCATAAATATTCTGCTTAGGATTCATTGGCCAAAGCAAGTCACATGGCCAAGGCCAACATCAGTGAGCAGGAAATGCATATACTCATCCCCTAAGAGGTCCTATGGATCACATGGCAGGAGGCAGGGAGGCTTGGGGGTAACCTGACTAACAGAATAACCTGCCACAGTCTTGTTATAAAAATCTGGATAATGATACAGAATGTATGAATGTAGAAAGAAAAAAGTAGTGGTTCTGTCCCACTAGTCCCCTTGGATCCCCCTTCCTAGAGACAGCCTCTGTTAACTGTTGCCATTTCCTTCTAGTTCTTTTTCTGTGAACATACAAAGGTATGTGTGCATAAATAAATGTCCATACATATGTACACACACACACATAATTCCTTTTCTAAAAAGTGGACGATCCTACCATGATATTGTTCTGCATTTTGCTCTCCTTTTTTTTGGACCTAATATATTTGAGCATCTTCCATGGCAAGGAACATGGAGCTACCTCACTCTTTCTACGAGTTACCTTAGTTTCCTCTGAGTAGCTAAATCATGATTTATTTAGTGCCCCTCCTGATGTTGGGGCCCTAGCTCGTCCATTTAATCAGAGCAAGCCACGCTGCCCTGTGTGCATGCCACCGTGCCCCCGATGGAGCAGGCTCCGGCCGCATGTGAGCAGGCCCGTAGTCCTCTGGCCACTCTTGTCAGTCACCTCCGCATTCACCCCCCACTCAGGTCCAAAAGGGGTGATAAATGACTGGCGCCGCTTCAAACAGTTGGAGACAGAGCAGAGGGAGGAGCAGTGCCGGGAGATGGAAAGGCTGGTCAAGAAGCTGTCGATGACCTGCAGGTCCCATCTGGATGAAGAGGAGGAGCGGCACAAGCAGGAGGCACTGCAGGAGAAGCTCGGTGCGAAGGTAATTAGCAGCCCCCCCCCCCCCCCCCCCCCGGCCTTTCTCAGGGCGGCCACTGGCGCGCCGTGGGGATGCATCTTCCTTCTGAGTCCGGCTTGTCGTGGGTTAGGTGAGGTCAGCGTCTCTACCTCACAGTGCTCTCGGAGTACAAAGCCCAGTGCAGAGCCTGGCCCATTAACAGTGCTCAGTAAATGGGAGTTTTCTGTCCTTTATTGAGGCCTTACCTTGGGCCAGGAATAACCCTCTGAGGTCGGTGGCATTACCCTGTTTTACCGATGATGCATCCGTTAGTTCGAGGTGAGGGGGGCCTTGGCTCAGGGTGTGCAACCAGTAAGTGCTGATGGGAAGTAGGATCTCCAGCCAGATTTTTTTGCTCTTTTTGTGATGCTGCTCTGTTTCACCAGAAGCCTGTTCATGAGAATTTAGTGGAATAAGGCCACACAGTAGAAGCAAATGGATACTCTGGAAGATATTTGGGACTAGGTCCCTGACTCTCTCATTTTCCCCTGTATCAAAAGGACCATCTAGACCCCCCACCTGCTCTCTGAAGATGAATGAATGTCTAGGAGTGCCCGAGATCATTTGGCTATGGCCAGACAGCTCTTGGCTGGAAATTACTGGCCAGGATCAGGGAGCACATAAGGGGATTGAGAGAGGAATCATTTTCGTGGAGCAGGAGAAGGATTTGGGGGCATGAGACTTTCTGACCATAACAGCTCAGAAACAGCTCTTTCTTAGCAGTTACGGTCAGAAAGAGCCACTCTGGCAGGCCCGGATAGACTGGAGAGTTGGGAGCTGGGGGGAAGGATGGTGCTGGCCGTGATGCAGAAATGTCCATTCTGATCTGCTGTTGTCCCCTGGCCCACCCTCTATTCCGTGCCATACTAGGCAGAGCGAGGCACAAGGATGTCTTGTTGCACCAGGCTAGGAGCAGGAAGATACTTTCGTAACATAAGCCGGCTTCAGGGCAGTGTGCCCGCAGCTCCCAGGGCTTCCATATACTGAGATTAGAGCAGATGAAGCAACGTATCACATGACCACATGGGGCAATTGAGAGAAGCTGTCCTTGTCCTGCTGGATTATGTGCCATAGAACAGAGCCGGAAACTGGCTCCATGCCAGAAACACGGAAATTAAGCAAAGTATGGCACATTATGAGTAATTCTAAAAAAAAAAAAAAAGATACTTAGAAACATGAGGAAATATTTATGATGTAATGATGCCAAGTGGCAAAAGGAGGTTATGGCTTCATTGGTACACCCACAGCTGCTGTTAAAAAAAGCAAAAATAATTTCAGCTTGTGACTGGTAATAAAAAGCAACATTCAGTTTTAGAGAGTATATGTGACTGTGTGTTTTGGTGGGGGGGGCTGCAGAGCAAGAACGGTGAGTGTTCTTTTTAAAATTCCTTACTATCCTGTTGTCTTCTTACCAAAAATGACACAATGGGTAAAATAATTAATCCATTGTCAAGACTGACCAAAAAAAACCAAGCTCATGAAGTGATATTAGCTGCCTTTTTGGGTGGAAAGGCGTCATAACGCAGTAGTTCCAAGATTGGGGTTTTACAAAATCTAGTTTGAATCCTGGGCTCGTACCTTCTTGAACTGGTGCCAAAAATCTCAAGGTTATTATTATTATTATTATTGCAAGTTGGGAGCAATGACAGTTCCCTCCCGATGGGGTTCTCGGAAGAGTCCTGTGGGCTTTCACGCATACAGAGCACTGAGCAGGGTTCCTCGCGTCCCGTGAGCCCAGGTGCGTCCTGCGAGCGCAGATCGGGTTTGTGTGGCGTCTGCTAACTTGCCGGTCGTCCTGCAGATGACTCTGAAGGAGTTCGCCATGATGAACGAGGACCAAGACGATGAAGAGTTTCTCCAGCAGTACCGGAAGCAGAGGATGGAGGAGATGCGGCAGCAGCTTCACAGAGGGCCCCAGTTCAAGCAGGTTTTTGAGATCCCCAGCGGAGAAGGGTTTTTAGACATGATTGATAAAGAACAGAAAAGCACCCTCATCATGGTCCATATTTATGAGGACGGCATTCCTGGGACCGAAGCCATGAACGGCTGCATGATTTGCCTTGCTGCTGAGTACCCAGCTGTCAAATTCTGCCGGGTGAAGAGCTCGGTGATTGGGGCCAGCAGTCGCTTCACCAGGAACGCCCTTCCTGCCCTGCTGATCTACAAGGGAGGTGAATTGATCGGCAATTTTGTTCGTGTCACTGACCAGCTGGGGGAAGATTTCTTTGCTGTGGACCTTGAAGCTTTTCTACAGGAATTTGGATTGCTCCCCGAAAAGGAAGTCTTGGTGCTGACGTCTGTGCGTAACTCTGCCACCTGTCACAGTGAGGATAGCGATTTGGAAATAGATTGAACTGCTAGTCTAATTGCATAGATTTCTCATTGTTTTGGCTGGAAGACACATGGCTGTGTGTTTATTTTTGTTCCTTCCTGTGTTGTGTGGCATCTCAGCTGTTCTTTGTAGTCCCTTTTATTATACGTAAAGTCAAGAAATTCTTAGATTAAATTGGAATGCTGAATCACCTTGTGGCTAGCAGCAGTGACTTAAAATTGTGTAAACAGGAAGCCAGGCTTTTCAACTGTTTACCTAAGATTCTTCAGCATGACATCTCTGTTACTGTTTCTAGTCAATATTTACATAACGTCCTAAAGACAGTGTCCTAGAAATTGTCTTCAGATGGTCTCAGAGGTCTCTGCCAGGCCTGGGAATATAATTCTATAGTTAGTGTGTTCTTTGCAACATAAACAGTGTGTCTCTTTCATCAATGATCATAAATTATATTTACTTGTAATCAGATCCATAGTCCTGGAAGGCAGTTACATTTTTACCCTAGACCCTCTTCTCTACCAGGGTCTTGTTTAAAGCTTCCCGACAATGGTTGTTGGCCCCATCAAGAGGGGTGACCTCTGCTGTTGGAGCCAGTGTCCCGCTCAAGCATTATTAAGTCTTGAATAGGAGGAAAGATTGATGCTGACTGCCCTCTTGATGCTGAAGGCCAGCTTAATTTAGAAATCAGAGCTGGTTTGGAGCTGGGAAGCCTTTTGAAAGGAGGATCTCTTAAGATAACTCCTGGTCATTTCTTTGTCTTTCTCTTACTTAACAATGTAAGTTTTTGTTTTAATGTAGCTTTTTAAAAAGCTTTTTTTTTCTTTTTTTTGGATACTGGAAAAATAATATTTAACAGAGGAACATTTGCCAAAATACAGAAGTGAAAATAAGAAAGTTAGAATAATATCTAATTCTACCGCCTATCTACTGCCTAGGGTAAAACACTATTAACATTTTGGCATATTTCCTTCCATTGTATTTTCTTTGTATATGTAGACGTTTTGGTTGTGTTTAAACAAAACAATGGGATCATTCTGAGCATACTGTTTTATAGTATGGTCAGCTAATATAGATCAAACTTTTTTTCATGTCATTAAATAATCTACAACATTTAAAAAATGGCCATTGATATTCCACTGTGTAGATGGCGCTGTAATTTGCTCGGTGGTTGTCTCTTAAAAAGAAAAACAGCAAAGACTTTTTACTACGGAAGTAATAGATGTCCATTGTAGAAAATGTAATAAAAATTATTGTTAAAAAGTGATTTTAAAAGTCCTGTAATTCTGCCAATCAAAAATTATCCGCTTTATCATTTTTATAGGTAGCCTTCTAGTCTTTTCTATTCATATTCATATTTATAATAATGATTGTCATTTGAATGCTTTTCACTTGTTTTTTCTTAAAACGGTGTACATTCTAAGGTCGGGGAGATGTAATCTGGAATTAAAAGATTAACTTTAAAATTCATTTTTGCTTTTCCTGGTTATTCAAGAGTGGACTAAATGTAGAAGGATCTTGAAAATATCCGTCACGCTTTATCAGTAGGAGGAAAGTGTATGGTTTATCTGCTTTAAAAAGATCACCGTAGAAAGCGTGGAAAAAGCAGAGACAACTGTTGTCAATGTTCTTGTTTATTTCCCTCAGTCTTTTTTTTTAGTGTTTTAATAACATTGAGAACTTATTAGATTTAATTTTGTGTTCTACTTTATTTAATATTATATCATAATTACTTCAATATGTTATAAAAATTCTAAATAAATAATTTTTCATGGCTTCATAATACTCCATCATATCGATATACCATGATTTATTTAACCAGTTCCTTAATATTGGGTATTTAATTTTTTTTTTTTTTTGAGAGCACACATGCATGAGTGGTGGGAGAGGGGGAGAGGGAGAGAGAGAATCTTAAGCAGGCTCCACGCCCAGCGCAGAGCCTGATGTGGGCCCGATCTCATGACCCTGAGATCATGACCTGAGCTGAAACCAAGAGTCAGATGCTTAACTGCCTGAGCCACCCAGGCGCCCCAATATTGGGTATTTAGATTCCAGTTTTTCATTAAAACACTTAGCATCTTTGCATTTGGGGCTGAAATGTTGGATTGTTCTCTTGTATAGATTTCTAGAAGAGGAATTCTTGGTGGGCAGGCAAGAACATTTACAAAAAAATTTTTTTAAAGATTTATTTATTTGAGAGAGAGAGACTGCCTGAGCAGGGGAAGGGGCAGAGGGAGAGAGAGAGAATCCCAAGCAGACTCTGCAGAGCATGGAGCCTAACTTGGGGCCCGATCTCATGACTCTGAGATCACAACCCGAGCCGAAACCAAGAGCCGGATGCCCAATGGACTGAGCCACCTAGGTGGCCCGCAAAATAGTTTTTAGAAACCATCTTCTGTTCCTTTTGGAAATGAAAATACCACTTGTAGAACCTTTACTTTGCCTTTCAAGAACAGAGATTCTAGAATAAAATACACAGACATGGAATGGGGAAGTCCTCAAGTACTAAATCTCTTACTCAGATATAGAAGAAACAGTACAGGCTCAGGAGTCAAGAAAGATCTGCGTTGGAATCCTGTCACTGCTGTAGCGCCTCGTGAGGACCTCGGCATCTTGAGGCTCTGTTTCCTCACCCCTGCAATGGGAACACTGTGCTTCACCTCTTCCGGGATAGCAGTTCTCAACGCGTGTTCCCGCAGCAGAGGAGTCAGCCTCACTGGGGAACTTGATCAAAATGCAGATTCTCCACCTCCACCCTGATGCGCGGACTGCATCAGAAATGCTGGGAGTGGCCCAGCACACTCTACAAGTCCTCCAGGTGACTCTGAGGCTCATGCAGGTGTGAGAATCACTGACGTACGGATTGAGGTGAATGACAGCAGTAATCACAAAACAGCTTATTTGAGTAAGGGAGGAAAGGATTTGAAACAAAACGCTCAGTTTTTCTTTTCCTCTTTATGTGGTTCTCCTTTTTAGCCATGGAAAGGAGAAAAGGAAAGAAACATCTATTTGTCTGTCATAAGCTGTGTCCCTGTAGTATCCAGATTGCACTTTCTTCCAAAACGAGAGTCCCGGGAAGGCACAGGCTTTGTTTTCCTTCCAGTGTGTGGCATAATCACTCTTCACTCCAGGAATAATAGGCTAACATTTACTGGCTTTGTGGGCAAGATGCTGAACCCCTCTGTGCCTCAGTGTCTTCATCTGTGAAATGGGGATGAGTAACATGAGTCCTTTCATATCAAATATTTCGAACATAGCCTTCAAATAAGTTTTTATCATCCCCAGTGCCCATTACTGTGCCTGACTCTTGCTAAGGATCAATAAACATTTAATAATGTTGGCTAACTGAACATAATTAAAAATAAATAAATAGGGCGCCTTGGTGGCTCAGTGTAACGGTTAGGCCTCTGCCTTCGGCTCGGGTCATGATCTCAGGGTCCTGGGATCGAGGCCTGCATCGGGCTCTCTGCTCAGTGGCGAGCCTGCTTCCCCCTCTTCCTCTGCCTGCCTCTCTGCCTACTTGTGATTTCTCTCTCTGTCAAATGAATAAATAAATAAAATCCTTAAACAAAAATAAATAAATAAATAAATAAAATAAGAAAATAAAGGACATATTATATTGGCCCACTGAATACCAACAGCCTTTCAAGGTAAGAAATAAACAGTAACTTTTCGGACATGAAGAAGCCAAGACTTAGCAGGATTAAGTGACCATTCCAGCTTGTGGGCGGGGCAGGGTATAAAACCTGGTCTGTGTATTTCCAGAATTTATACCATTTCCACAATGTCGTGTTAGTTCTGCATGGAGGAAGCAGATGATCAAGGGACAATAAAACAGATCAATTTAAAAAAGAAAAAGTGGGGGCACCTGGGTGGCTCAGTCAGTTAAGTGTCCGACTCTCGATTTCAGCTCAGGTCATGATCTTGGGTTGGTGGGGTCCAGCCCAGAGTTCGGCTCCCTGCTCAGCAGGCGTCCGCTTGAGGATTCTCTCTCTCCCTCTGCCCCTTACCCTGCGCCTCCATGCAAACTCGTTCTCTCAAAGTAAATACATAAATTAAAAAAAAAATAATAAAAAAGAAAAAGTGGAGAGAACAGGTTGGAGGAAGAAAATTAGGGAGAAAATTTTAAGAGAACAAGGAGTTAAGCTGGGTGGAGCCCAGGTCTCTGGTCCTGCCTGTGTTTCATGTCAGAACCCCTGCCCATCCGGGCTGTGGCTGTGACCTGCTGGGGGTCCCCCTTCCCTGCCAGGATGCCACAAAGTCCTTCCCCCCCAAGTCTACCCAGAACCATACTGCCACTGCCTGTCCACTGTTGGTGGCAGTGATCCAGAGAATAGTGAACTTCGTGAACTCTAGCTCTCTCTTGGCAGCCAGCTCTGTTCCCCAGACAAACCTCTTCCTCTCCCCAGACCTTAGCTTCCCCATTTGTAAAATAAAAGCTAAATTATATGCTCTTTTAAGACCCGTCGGGCTCTCAAGTTTTATGAATTCATGCATTTTGGAAAATCACCTCATATTTTGAAAACTTTGAAAACTACAGGAAAATGAAAAGAATATTACAGTTAATACCTGTATAGCCTTCATTTCATTTTACCCCTAACATTTGCTACACTTGCTGTATCTCTGTTTCTTTTTGTGGAACCTTGTTAAGTCTTTCCTGTCTCTTTAGGAATAAGCAGTCACACCGTTGCCCGTACTTCTAGGGGTTATGACAACATTGATTAAGAAAAGTTTTGAGGGAGGCCCCTGGGGTGGCTTAGTCGGTTAAGCATCCAACTTGTGATATTGGCTCAGGTCATGATCTCAGGATACTGAGATAGAGTCCCATGTAGGGGAATCAGCTCGAGATTTTCTCCCTCTGCCCCACCCCCAACTCATGCACTTTTCTTCTCTAAAATAAATAAATAAATCTTAAAAAAAAAAAAGTTAGGAGGGCTCAATGCCTGACTCCAGCAAAAACTGGCCATGGCTTTGCTTTCCCACCTAAGTGGGATAACAGTAGCTTGCTTGACAGGCCCATGAATTAATGCCAGTAAAGTAATTAGCACTTTGCTTAACACAAAGGAATGTCCCAGTAGGTCATCTACTGTTGTTTTCATGCTATCATTTTGTATTTCTTTAGTTCAGTGAAAAATGTAGGTTTTTTCCTAAGTGTGGCTTGAATGACCTTTTCTCCCTTTCCTGTAGAGTAACCCCTTCTTCAGTGTTTGTGGTTGCCCCAGTTGAATTGTAAGTATTTGTTTACACAAAATACGATGAAGTATTTGGGGACAGGGACTGTCTTCCTGTCATTTCCGGTTTCTGATTAGAGTTGATGGAAGCTCACGTTGGCTGCTTAAGTGGGGAAGGAAAATCGCCAAGGCTGAAGTAGGCTGAAATTCACATTAGGGTAGAAGGCTCTCTGCTATGTTGCTTTTCCAGAAATGTTACATGTTTTTGATCAGAGGTGAACTACCTATGCTCCCTGAACCAGGTTACAAATTCCAGCGAAACCCTCCACCCGGCCAAAGCAAGAGGAAATGCCAGTTGTAACTTGGTTTTGGCCACATGGTGGCAGCAGAGGCGAGGGAAAGAATAGTTTCGTTGCTGTTGGTAAACCCAGCCACAGACTTCCCATTTCGGGGCTGAAGGAGATGCTTACTACCATGCACTAGTCATTTTAGAGAATTTGTTTTTCGGAAAGAGAACCAGAAAGTATTACATACACACACTTTATTAGTGAGTAACAAAGCAAAAAAAAAAATATTAGTTGATGAATACAACATGCGTGCACTTAACTTCCGTATTATGGTCCGTTAAGGCTGAGAGAAAAGCTGGCCCAGGAAGAGAAGAGGAAAGCAGGGGCACTCACTAGTCCCAAGTGAACACTCCCAAGCTCCCTAGTTCAGAGCACAGGCTTTGTGTTCAAATCCCAATCCTGCCACTGATCCCCCAATGACTCTTGTCCCCTCCCTGTGATGGTGCAAGTGACCAACATATATTGAGACTTACCAGGTGCCAGGTCATTACTCTAAGCACTTCAGTATTTATTTAATTATTTTTTAGTTTTTTAATTTAACTTTTTAAAAGTAAACTCTACTGCCAATGTGGGGCTCGAACTCATGACCCCAAGATTAAGAGTCACATGCTCCACCAACTGACCCAGCCAGGCACCCCTATTCTGAGGACTTTATATATATTTTCTTGGACAATTCTCATAACAACCCCGGAGAGATATTATTATCCTCATTTATAGTTAAGCAATTTGACTGAGGTCAACCAGCCGATGAAAACCGATGTCAGGACTTAACGTGCCCAGGAACTCAGAGCTCAGAAGTCAGGATCTTAGTACTACGTGGCATCCTTACCTCTGCACAGGCTATGATGATGTCCACCCAGAAAGGCTGCTGGGAAGAGATGAGGGGTGCCTGCCCCGTGGTTGGTGTTATGGACTGAGCTAAGACACTGATTCCTAGTAATTTCTATACATTCAAGAGAGGAGGGAGAAATAGGACACCTCAAACTTACCTGGAAGGAGAGTTGGGAAGAATCACAGAATCCTCTGGCCTCTGGGGTTCATGGTGGACCTTGCTGTCCATCTTTTCCAGAGCTGTGTATTTGCTACACCCTTTGCATTACCTCTGAACACTTCCCGTGTAAGCACAGCCTTTCTAAAGGCAAGGATGCTGTCTCCCTTTTGGCAAGCTCAAGTTTTATAGCATATAGGGCCAGGATTCTGTGAGTGTGCCTGGGAGACCACCTGCAACAAAATCTCCTAAGGTACTTATTTAAAATGCAGTTCCAGGGGTGCCTGAGTGGCTCAGTGGGTTGGGCCTCTGCCTTCGGCTCAGGTCATGGTCTCATGTTCTCAGGGTCCTGGGATCGAGCCCCGCATCGGGCTCTCTGCTCAGAGGGGAGCCTGCTTCTCCTTCTCTCTCTGCCTGCCTCTCTGCCTACTTGTGATCTCTGTTTGTCAAATAAATAAATAAAATTTAAAAAAAAAATGCGGTTCCAGCCCTCACTCCTGACCCTCCCATGCAGGATGTCTGGGGGTGGAGGGTAGAATATGCATTTTACATAAACAGGCCAGGTGATTCTGACGCATGGCAAATAGATTCAGAGTAAGAAGGGAGGGAGGGGAGGGCTTTTAATTCCTCATTTTAGCCCAGAGCCAGATCTCCATTCAAATACTGATTCTACTGCTTTGTAGCTTGGAGCCTTGGGCAAGTTACCTCCCTGGGCTGCAATTTCCTCATGGGGATAATAATGTGGGCTGCACAGTATTTTTATGAGGATTAAATGGTATGATGAAGGCAAAGCCACCAGCACGAAATCTGGCCTATCATTAAGTAGCTTTCTACCTTGTCATTGTGGTTTCTGAGGTCTGTGGTTACTGGATTTTGTGATGCATGTGGTGATGGTCTTGGTCATGGTTTTACCAAATGTCGGTTGTTCTGTGGTCCTTGGAGAAGAAGGGGTGGAAATAGTGTCTCTGTGTGTGGGGGTGTGTGTGTGGGGGGGTCTGGCTACTTGCCAAACAGAGAGTTATTTGATTAGTTTTGCTCATCTTATTTTTTCCAGCCTTCATCAATTTCTGTTTCCCTTCCCACAAGAGGAGAGGCGCTGACAGTGTTCCAGTGTGGTTTGAATTTAAGTGTAGGAATGAGCATAAAGTCTCCAAAGAAAGGAGCCAAGAGATGAACCTGACTCTGTGCAGAGAGAAGGTGGACTTGGTTATGAGAACAGAAAGGGGGAGCCGTGACTCCTATTTCCAGGTGCTCCTGGTCCAGTGGAAAAGCGTAATTCCTACTCTCAAAGAATCCTCCGTAGATTCATGCTTTGGTAGAGCAATCCTTGGGACATTGAAGGGGTTGGGACATGCTGTGTTGGGGATAAAGACAAATATCAGAAATAACTCTGGGAGCTTCATCAGCTTGCTATTACTATGTAACATCACCCGAAGACTCAGTTGGTTAAAACAGGCATCATTTATTTTCACTCCTATGTCTTTGGGACAGCTGGGCCCTGGCTGATCTTGGCTGGGCTGCTCTCGCATCTACAGGTTAGGTAGGGATTCAGGTTAAGTGACTCTGCTCCATGTGTCTTTCATCCTTCTCTGTGGCCAGTGGGCTAACCGGGCATGTTCTTCTCACGGCACTGAAAAACGCAAGAGAACAAGCCCAGTATCGTGGCTTCTTTTCATACGTACTAATATTCTATTGACAAAGCAAGTTATGTGGTTGAACCCAGAGACATGGAGGGCAAAGTTACGTGGCCAAGGGCATGGGTTCAGGGATGGGTGAATGGGGGCCATTGATGTAATTGACGAGATTCCTCCATGAATTTCCTCAACTCTGCTTCGATCTCAAGTCCTTGCTTCCTCTTAGATGCTGCTATATAGCACTTCATACCTGTCTTCTGGCTTGGATCATAATCCATGCTACCATTATGTACATGAGTGCAAGAGCTGTGTGCATAGTCCTGGTGCCTGGTGAGTAATAGTAAGAGAGAGAAGACAGCGAACAATGGGAGAGAGTAGGAACCACTGACAGAAATGAGAAAACAGGAGAGGCACATAAAAGTAAAGGGAGTGGAGGAAAGACACTGAAAGAGACATGAATGGGGTGAGTTAGGGAATCTTCTGTACTAAGCATCTGGCTCTACCAGTTGCCCGGAGTATTGATCTATCCCAAGTATTTAAAGCAGCCATATCTGCATTGAGACGGAATCTTGTGTTCTTATTTTTCATGTGTGCTGGTTGCATTTTTCTGGTGGCAGTCCTTGCATGAAAGATTAGATAGGTTTATAGAAATTTCCTTCGTACCCGGAGAAGGAGTAATCAATTTACCATGTATGATTGGAGTCTCTTTCCCTACTGAGATCTCTCCAATTGCTGCACCTTTGAAACAAGGTTGCCTTGCTTTATAATGCAGGAAGATTGCATGAGAAGCAAGGGTATAGAGGCAAACTCAAATTCCTTTCTCGAAATGAAGTTGTTTGTTTTTTTCTTAATGAGGTGGGTCATAGTGCTCCATGTTATTTTGAATAAACTGAAAAGTTGAACGTATTGATTCTGGGAGGGTGGGCTAGATCGATTTTGAAATGGCCGGAAGTCACTTCAAGACAAAGTCAAGGATATGGTGGGGAAGAAGCAGGTTTCCGTGTGCAGCATAAAGACTTTCTGAAGAGGGACTGCTATGAACTATAGCAGTCTCACTGGGATAAGCATAAACTCTTCCAGGGGAACAGCCTGGGAGCAGAAATTACAAGCATTTGCATATGCTTATTTTTTTAAATTTTTTTATTTTTTAGCGTAACTGCATATGCTTATTTTGCTTAAGGTGTTCAAAATTGGTTTTTTTATGTTTCATGTGAAAAAGCTCCAGGGGGATATTCTTTAGTGGATTTAAGAGCTCCCCTGTAGTCTTTCTGGAGTTTGGAGAGGGATTTATCCTCTTGTCTTCATGTCAATGTCAGCTGAGAGATCTACCCAAAGTAAAGCAAGAGGCTAGATCTAGGTAGGAGTGGGTTGGGGATGGGACCCAGGGACCCACATGCCTGGTGACTGAGGCTATTTACATGCCTGCCATTCCCTTCTCTTGCCTGTCCTACTGGGGGTCTGGAAGTGGAGCACCCTTCTAGGGTGTGACTAATTCTTTGGGATGACACCTGGGTAGGATGACCAGGGCAGGGCTGGTGGTCCAGAAGAAGGAAGTATTGGTAATCTCCGAAACCCCACTGTGTCCCTCTCCCCTTATGCAGAAACATCACCTGGAAGAAGATCAGAAGATAGACAAAGCAAAAGCATATTGCATACGTATTCTCTGTGCCAGGTTCTAGAGACACCACGGGAACTCAGATAAGGTCCCTCGTGGTCAGCTCATAGGGTGTGTCCAGGTCCCTCGGGACACACCCTCCTCCCTTGGTTAGGGCTGATGGTGCAGGTGTGGAATGGTTGGTGAGCCTCACGACCAGTATCTTTGTGAAACTTCAGAGAAGGCAGAGGGAGGATGTGGGTTGTGAAGCAAGGGACAGGTGACTGGGAGAGTAGCAAAGATCTGGCATCATATCATGAGCAGATAATCTGGGAGTGGATGGGTGGAAAGAGGACCAGGAAAAAGTGGCCTCAGTGTCAGTGCAGGGCGAGCTATGGAGTCTGGTGGGCTGAGCAAGGAAGCCTGAAGGTTACCACTAAGTGTGTGTGAACTTGGGCAGGTCCCTTAACCACTCCAGGCCTCATTCCTCCAGTGTATCAAATGAAGGGATTGGATTAGATCTGGGGGCCCTTCGGGGAGGTGGAGAAGCATCAAGGAAGTAGAGAAGGTGCCTTTGATTCTCATCTCACCTAGACTGTGCTGCTTTTTTCCCTTTCAGTTTTATATATGTTTCTGTGTCAGTTTATTAGAAAAATAGTGTTTTTAAGATTTTATTTATTTATTTGACAGAGAGAGAAATCACAGGTAGGCAGAGAGGCAGGCAGAGGGAGAGGAGGAAGCAGGCTCCCTGCTGAGTAGAGAGCCTGATGCGGGGCTCGATCACAGGACCCTGAGATCATGACCTGAGCCGAAGGCAGAGGCTTAACCCACTGAGCCACCCAGGCGCCCTGAAAAAAAATTTTTTTAAAATATTTTGTTTTTTGTTTTGTTTTGCTAAAACGGCTAACGTTTAAGCTCCCTTTTAATTAATTAGTTAACTAATTAAGGTCAAACAGCATAGTGTGGCAGTTCCAGAACCAGGTGGTGGCAGGCTTGTGAGTGGGACCTGGAAAGGCCCGTGGGTAAGCCAAAACTGCTATAGCCCTCCTCCTCCCTGGAAGGGGAAGAGCCCAAAAGGGGAGGGTGTGTGGGGTGGGGTGGGGTGGGGTGGGGTGGGGGTGGATTTCTTGGAGAGCTGGGGACATAAAAAAATAAACCGATTTTGGGGCGCCTGGGTGGCTCAGTGGGTTAAGCCGCTGCCTTCGGCTCAGGTCGTGGTCTCAGGGTCCTGGGATCGAGCCCCGCATCGGGCTCTCTGCTCAGCAGGGAGCCTGCTTCCTCCTCTCTCTCTGCCTGCCTCTCTGACTGCTTGTGATCTCTCTCTGTCAAATAAATAAAATAAAAAAAAAATAAACCTATTTGGTAAAAAATTGGGCATATCATGAAGCCTTTCGGACCCCAAATATGTCCTCACCTGAGCCAGTGCACCAGCCCCGGTCTGGGATTCCTTCTTGCAAGTTCTCCCACCGAGGCCCCCAAACCTGGATTCTGTGGGGTCTGGATTCTGTGGGGCCCCCGTTAAAATGCACCTGCGCACCTCCAGCTGCAGAAGGGCTTGTTCTGGTTCTGCTACCGACTCGTCTGCCGTCTCGGAGCCTCAATCCTCCTCTGTCAAGTGGCAGTAAGAATACCCTTGCTTTGTGTGGGTAAAAGCAAATGAAGGGCTGGCCCATGATAAAGACTTAAAGACCACCTCTTTACCTGCCACCTGTCCCTAACGCCTGCAGCCCAGCCCTTCTTTCCTGCTTTGGTTCATTTCCTGAACTTAACAGTGCATGCCCACTGCACGCGCCTTCTACAGAGTTCCTGGTGTAGCCGACAGGTGGTGTCATAGTAAACAAGTACAATAACAAAGAATTTGAAGTGTGCACAGCTTCTAAATGCTTATCAGCATAAAAATAGATGATCATTTATTCATCTCAGATGTCTGGAGTGTCTCCTACCCGCCATACTGGGTACACTGGGAGAGGTCAACCCCTTGACGCATGGGTATGTGAACTTTTGTCCGTGTCCCAGACAGTTGAGAAGTCAATTATTTGGGAATACATGGTGATGTGATGGAAAATAAGGTGCCAGTCCCCACAAAGCAAGACTTGGGGATTTGCACCCTCCCTTACAGCTTTAGATCATCAGAAAATTGTAGCATGCACCCTAAGTGTCCAGGAGTGAGTGTTGGAAGAAGGAATGATGAGGAAGAATGGGCACAAGCTTTGCCACCTAAAAATCATGTAAACGTGGAAAAGTCCATTCTTGTCTTTGAACCCAGTTTCCACGTCTATGAAACAGGATCATAATATCCGTTTCCCTGGTTTTTGTGGGAATAACGTAAGATCAGGCAAGGCTCTGCTTCATAGCAGGTGCTTGGAAAGTGATAGCTATGACTATGATTTTGGAAAAAGCACAGAACAGATGATCACATTCTTTAATTGTCCCTGTGGGTGATGCAGTCTCTCCTTGGCGGGGTCCGGGGCTTAGGAGTCCGCAGCTGAGATCCTCCGTCCGGGGCAAAGGGCTTGGAGTGCTCCCTGCACATCACGGTTCCGGAGACTGTATATGATGGGGTTTAGCATGGGGGTAACCACGGTGTACATGACCGTGGCCACTCGGCCTCGCTCTGCCTCATACTGGGATGTGGGCTGGAAGTAGACGGCGATGACTGTCCCGTAGAAGAGGCCCACCACTGCCAGGTGGGAGCCACAGGTGGACACAGCCCGGAGCCTCCCGGAGGCTGAGGGCAGCCGGAGTACCGTAGCCGCAATGGCCCTATAGGAGGCAAGAATGAGCAGGAAGGGAGTGACCACCACCGCGGCGCCCTCGGTGAAGATGAGCAGCTGAATGTGGCGGGTGTCGGAGCAGGAGAGCCTTAAGAGAGGCTGGTGGTCACAGAAGAAGTGGGGCACTTGGTGGGAGGCACAGAAGGACAGGCGAGCCATAAGCAGGATATGCAGGAGGGAGTGGAGGTGGGACACCAGCCACGCGGTCGCCACCAGGGCTGTGCACACGGCCCGGGACATCCTTGTGGCATAGTGGAGAGGGTGCCGGATGGCCACGTAGCGGTCATAGGCCATGGCGGCCAGGAGACAGCTATCAGTCACACCCAGGGCAAAGAAGAAGTACATCTGGGTCAGGCAGCCAGCCAGGGAGATGGAGCGGTCATGGGCCAACAAGTTGGCCAGCATCTTGGGGACAGTGATGGAGGTAAAGCAGAGGTCAGCAAAGGACAGATGGGCCAGCAGGAAGTACATGGGTGCGTGCAGGGCTGGACTGGCCCGGATGGCGGCCACAATGAGTCCATTACCCAGGATGCCTGCCACATACAGGACCAAGAAAAGCACGAAGAGAGGCCGCCGCTGTCCAGGACTTGTGGTCAGTCCCAATAGGATGAATGGGGCTCCCTCCGAAGACTCATTGGTAGCATCCATGGCTGGGCTGGTTCTTCCCCTAGACCCACAAGGGTTCTTTCTACTCCTGGGGCATCTCCCCAGTGTCTAGGAAAAGGGTGAAGTGTGACTACATTTCTCAAGGCTTCCTGGCCATGGGGGAAATCACGGGTTTGGAATCAGACAGCCCTGGTATTACACACAGGTGTGACTGTGGGCAAGTCATGTCACCGCCCGAACCCTCTTCCTTTCTGGCTTTAGGTTTCCCATCTGTAAGATGAGGGAACTGAACTAAGTGATCTTCTAGGCCACTTCCAGCTCAGATACTTTGTGATTTTAAGCAACAATAGAACAAAAGGTGTTGCCCAGGATGGAGGCTAGAGCAGGAAGAAAGTATGGAAGAAAAGACAGAGGGAGGATCCACACAGCAGGTAAGAGTTCTGACCATGAGGCACTTATTTCCACAAAGTAAAAATGGGGAAAAACAGAACAAAACAAGATAGGAGGGAGGACCACACCTTTCAGAACCCCGAGGATAAAGACAAGAGCCCCAACTTCCCAAGGGGATAGAGCACAAGGATCTAATGATGTTCTGATAACCAGACTGCCTTCAAGTGTTCCGCTGGCAGCGGATGATAGAACACAGTTGAGCAATATCTTCAGATTCTGAAGGGAAAAAAAATGTATTGAACTTAGAATTTGATGCTAAAGCAAAATAATAATCAAATGTGAGAGAAGAATAAAGGTATTTTCAGACTTGCCAAAAAAAAAAAGTACACAAGAATCAGGATGACTCCCCATATACCTTAGGAACTTTCCCCATGAGATCAAGCACTCTTTGAGAATCAAGCTAATGCCCAACCTTTTGAGAGAAACTTGCACAGACAGATACACCAGCCAGATGGCAACTTGCTTTATGTCTCTCATTTTTCCCCATCTGTGTCTGTTGCAGCAAACTTGAGAGAGGTTTTAGGACAAGGTTTGCTGGAGGCCTTTGCTGAGACGATCCCTGCAGGGGAATGATCTCCTAATTCTTCCTGTGTCCTTCTCTATTAAAAATATAAAATAAATAAAATAAAGCCCCTCCCTACCCTAGTGTCTTCCTTTTTTCCCCTCCATTGTGTAAGAAGAATCCTCTGGCTTTGGCTCCCTGTAGAGCATTTTCTCAGAGTCCCCATCATGTGCCACCTTCCAGGAGGGTGAGTGGATGGAGGGTAGGGTGGTGGGGGCAAGCTCTTTACAAACTGGACCTGTTCTGACCTGTGTCTACACTGGTGTCAATGAACATTAAAACGCACGGAGCTGTTTGTAGGACATCCATATATAATCACAGACACAGCCGTGCAGGCTTGCAGACTTGCGCAGCCGCAGGAGGGTCTGGTCTCTGCAAATGCACAGGCACAATCCGTAATATACAGAAATGTGGACCTCGCGGAGGCGTCACACAAAAGTGGACAAGTGAAACCACAAACTCCCAGACTCAAATCATCATACACGTAAAGAGACGGTCAGATATAATCACGACATAGTGCTGAGGCCAGAGAGTGACGATCGGTCACATGCTCCTGTTTGTGGAAACTCACAGCACCATGTACAGCGACTGGGACCTGCCGTGCCCATCTGTGCTTCTGTAGACGACCACCGGCTCTGTGTAAGTGCTCTACCAGTGCGTGCTCCTGCCCATGCTAGGCACACCCGATCCCCTCGCTGATCACCTTGTCATCATGCACAGCCTCAGGGGCTCACAGCCTCCCACTGTCATGCACGTGGTGACACTCACTCGCTTGGATCACCGCAGAGCTGCGCCAGCCTGCCTCCCCTTTGACATCGTTGTACGGTGACAGTAATGCACAATCATGGCCTCACACAAACAGCAGGCACTCTCACACTCACACGTGTGTCTCATGCTCACAGTCGCATGTGGGAAAACAGGTCTGTGCGCTGTGCCCCGGTGTACCCTCTGGCCTCTCCGCATCGCAGGAAGGAATGGCAGCAGGGCCCCTGCATGCTCTGTCACCGGGGTATCTGAGGAGGGAGTTATTGGCCACAGCTGACGGGGTTTGGGGGCTCGGGAACACTTTAGCAACCTCCCCACCCCCAGAGGCAATACCGCGCCTTCCCCTGGCCCTCATCCCTGGGGCAGGATGCAGCTCAGCCCTGGGACTTGTTATGCTGCCTCTCTAGGGCCCAATTTGTTGGGAGAAAGGGGGCGTTGGTGCTGCCTCCACCTCAAGGGACATTCAGGAGCTCAAACATAGGGAGGGTTCTGCCCCTCAGTCCCTGCTTGGGAAGGCCAGAAAGAAGGGTCAGACCGACTCCTGAGCCCCGAGCAACAGTGACTGGGGTCGGGGGCAGGGGAGCCCAGGGTTTACAGCCGTAGCTTCCCGGGTGGCCAACCCTCCTGTCCCCCTCTGCTGTTGCTGGTGGCTTCTTTTTTTTTTTTTTTTTTTTTTTTTGGTAGATGATTCTACCTAGTAAGTGTTGATAAACGCGGCAGGAAGTGGAGGAGTGTGGGAGGGACCGTGCCTCTGGTGACCGGCAGCGTGTATGTTTGTGAGACTGCATGTGTGAGTGTGCAGGATTATATGCTTGGGTGCGGAGAGAGCGGTTGTGTCTCCGTGCAACTGGCTGGAGCACGTGTGTGAGTGTGCTGCTGCATCTGTGTCTGTGTGGGTGGCTGTGTCTATGAGAGTGTTTCTTTGTGCATGGATGTCTCTATGTTGGGGAGGGGTCTGCGTTGCTGGGTGTGTATCGTGACACAAGGGAATGGTGCCACACATAGCATTCCAGGCGGGAATGGCTTTGCATGACTCCGTGTCAGAACAGCCATAAAGGGGGGAGTTGGAACATAAGAACTTTCAGTGATTCCCTATTGCCTACCGGGTAGAGTCCGCATTCCCCTACCTAAGACCCCACCCATGACCTCGCTCATTCTCAGACCCTCAGTCTTCAGACTTCCCTCTGCTTCTTTTCTAGTATGCCCCTCTCAAGCCAGTTAAATTACTGTCCTTAAAATCTCCTGCATGGTCTGGGCTCATTTCATGGCCATGTCTTTATACCTGTTTGTCCTTCCCCTACGGAATGTTCCTTTCCCAATTCCCACCCACGCTGTAAGGCCCACAACACCTTGTGCAGTAAGTGCCCTGAATCAGACCCCCAGTTCCCCCCACCTCAAGCCTGCTCTTGTCCTGACTGCTTATCTTGGGAAATGGTGTTGAAGGAGGTTTAAAAAGGAAATATTTGACCAGAATTGGGGAAATTTCCTGGACATTTCACTTTGGGGTCAAGGATCTGTTTCTCTTCCCTCATCCTCCGGATTAGGCTGTTACTGCCTCCCAGTCCTTCCCCTTCTCTTTTGCTTGTTCTCTCTATTATATAGGCCCAGCATAGTAGCCTGCAACTTCACCTTAATGTGCAGGATTTCTGCAATTATTGCATTATTATTTTTATTATTTATGTAATTAATATTGTAATTATTGCTGCTCCACTGATGCTATCCATGTGGGAGGACCTGTGGACATCCTGTAGTGTCAAGACAGTGGAAGGGGCCAGATGTCTCTAGAAACTTCCCTGATCATGGTGGGGCCTGTACATGTCATGAGAGCCCAAGAACATGCACAAAGAAGAAAAGATCAGAGAGGAGGTCTTTAAGTATAAATTACTGAACTGGGGGCAAACTTCATATTCTCAGTCTGGAGGCTGCCAAATTTTCTGATAATGCCTCTAACCATTGTCATAGCTTGTGAGTTGTTACAGTGATAAGGAGGCAAGGACTGGGAAAGGGTTATAAAAGTCTGTGATGGGAGAAGGGGTTTTAATTTAGGGAAACTTTTGTCGTAATGTGTTGACCTAGGATATTTTACCCTCTGCTGTTGAGATGTGTGCTAATCAGGAAACAAGGTGACCAACCATTCTGGTTTTCCGAGCTCTGCACAGGTTCTTAGGTTCTAATAAGAGCTCACATGGGACTTGGTGTTTTAAAACTAGGACAGCTTTGGGAAAATCAGGACAAGTTGGTGACCCTTTCAGGAGACCTATAAAATCTTCTAAGATAAAGAGACACTTTTGTGCATATCCCTCTCTCCATCACACTGGGACACCCCAGAAGACCATGGTTACTGAGAGGGAGGGTCCTGGTCCTGGTAACAAGGAGTGTCACCTTCCCAGGGAGCCAGGCCGAAACTTCAGTCTTCTTGCAATCTCGTGCCTGGTGGCTGATTTCTCTTTGAAGGGAGGTTGGATTGGTGAGGTGGAGAGGAAAGAAGAGACTCTGTGGGGAACTTTATTGGAGTTTGAACGCCATACCTCTCCATCCCTGGCCTCATCACAGCCAAATCAGGAGAACTGGAGGGGGATCAGGTGGGAGCCGACATTGGCTCTGGCCATGCTCCATCTCTCCTCAGCTCCTGCTCAAACTCTCAGGGTCCGTTCCTGTACTGCTCCTCTGCATGAAGGGGCTTTCCAGGCAGAATGCCATGCGTTGGCCTTGCCCATGTGGAACTGAATCAGGGAGGCAAAGAAAATCTGTCAACATTGTGAACTCTGGGTAGATGAAAATCCCAAGAGCATTGGGTCAGAAGGGTGCAGAGTGACCCCAGGCTGAGAGCCCTGTGGTTAGCCAAGAGGTCTGGGCTATGGCATTCCTTCTCCTAACACTAATTCTGCCTCTGGATGTTGTAATCTAAACACAAAGCAGTCTATTGTACTGGGCCATGTGCTAATCTGAGTATGTTCACAATTCTGAATGAAATGTAAATGCACCAATAAACATCTTGTACCCCTAAGCTTTAGGACATGTGAATCATTATCTATAACCCCAAATAAATCTTAAATTTAGACCCAAGACATGTCAATTAAATACTTAAAATACTCTTCTTATGTTTAACTCTTATCTAGTTCTGAGCCTAGATTCACTGCTATAATAACTTTAGACCGTGACTTAAACTTATCACAAATTTTATCCACACATAAATTTAACTTACCTAACAGATCTCTGATATGGACTACACTCTAACCCAAATGTACTCTAGCAATAAAAGTGAAACCTGAACGCCAGCCTTAATTAGCCCTGTACTCTAAAACTAACCCTCAATTATTTCTAATAAGAGCTCAAGTTTATCCAAACTCTGACTGCTAAATTTATCCCAAACCTACTACTAATTAAAATCAACCCAAATCCTATAATACATGTAATTTCAATTCAATCCTAAACTTATCTGATTGCTTTTAAATTCCAAACCCAGCCCTGGCTCTATCCTTACCCTAACCGTTGTTTTAGGCATAACCAGAATCCTAATCCTAACCCTATTCTAACCACATCCATAATTCTGACCCTTCCTAACCTCATCATATACCTGACCTAATGTAGCAGGGGCCAGATTCTAACCTAACTATTGGAATTTTAGGAATGAGCCTGTGTATGTTCCTGTGCTGTTCAGCCATTTCCGGGAGAGATGGAATATATAGGCTAATAAGGAGGGGTATTTGTTTTATCAGATTCAGTCCCATTCTTTGATGTGAGAGGGTTCTGAAGATGCTCTCTGCGGGTCAAAGAGAGCAGGAGCAGCCTTACTGGTCATGAAGAACCTTAAAAGGGCAAGAATCTAGGAACACTTAGGGCCAACACAGTTTTTACCTGGTGTTTCTGGGAAACAGACTTCTAGAAGTTCAAGTGGCAAATACATCCAGTAAGTTCACCTGGTAATATCTAGGGACTCGAGTTTTGAACACTGAGGAACCTAAGGCAGCTCAACAGCCACATTAGCCTGATCTTGGTTCTGGCTCTAGATGTTGGTCCTAGATTAACCTCCTTGGGAGATTCTTGCCTCCCTTCTGTTGCTTCTCCCCCTTTCTAGTCCCTTCAACAATTGCAAGAGTCAGCCAAGCCAGAGGTTCATCTGTCTTTACCCACAGGGACAGGGGTCAGAAAGGGACCTCTTATCTTGTCATAGCTCTAATCAGGCTCATTGGACCTCTTATTAGTGCTCTGGACCAGGACAGCAGAATCGGCTCCAAGTCCTTTTGACTGCCTCCTTGACCTCCTTGTTGCGGAGGCTGTAGATGAGCGGGTTGAGAGCTGGGATGACAAGAGTGTAGAACACAGATGCCATCTTGTCGGTGTCCAGGGCATAGCTGGAGCTGGGACGCAAGTACATGAAAATGAGTGTCCCGTACAGCATGGCTACAGCCGTGAGGTGAGAGCCACAGGTAGAGGCTGCTCGGCGGCGACCCTCCGCCGAGCGCATGCGAATCACAGCCCCAACAATGAAGCCATACGACACGACAATGACCGACACAGTGGCTGTCTGGATGAAACCACAGACAGCAAAGAGGAGGAGCTCATTGAGACTGGTGTCATTGCAGGAGATGGCCAGCAGTGGAGGGATGTCACAGAAGAAGCTGTTGACCTTCCGGGAGTGGCAGAAATCCAGGCGGAAGGTGAAGGTCGTGTGGACAAAGGCACTGACTGCTCCACCCAGTGCTGATGCTCCCAGCAAGGCCAGGCATACACGCTGTGACATGGCTGTTGTGTAGAGAAGAGGGTTTCCGATGGCCATGTAGCGGTCATAGGCCATGGCTGCCAATAGGCAACACTCAGCGTCAGCCAATCCTGCAAACACAAACATCTGGAGGGCACAGGCCATGTAAGGGATGGTGGCATGGGGCAGCAGCAAGTCCACTAGCATCTTGGGGCCGATGGCTGAGGAATAACAGGCGTCCAGCAAGGAGAGGTTGGCCAGGAAGAAGTACATAGGCGTTTGAAGTCGGGCATCTAGGCGGATCAGCAGCACCATGCCCATATTTCCCAACAGGCTCACTAGGTAGACTGGCAGGAAAATCAGGAACAGGGTCATGCGTAGGTCCCAGCGATCCGTGATGCCCAGGAGGATGAATTCAGCAGGGGTAACCCTGGTCCAGGTGAGGTTCTCTGTAGTCATCCTGCTGGATAGAGACTAATGAGAGGCAAAGCAAGAGGGATATAAGACATAGATTATGCCCACCATGGAGGAGGGAGGAGAGAGCACTGGGAGGTAGGCAGACTCGGACTTCCATTCTACCTGTGTAACAACATTGCTGTGTGTCCTTGGACAGGCCACATAACCTCTCCAAACCTTCCTTTCTAATTCTGATGAGTTACTGCAACTTAACCTTCCTGAGGGCAGAATTCTTGTCTGTCTTACTCAGTTTTGTATCCACAGTACTGAAAACATTGCCTGGCACATAGTAGGTACTCAACAAACGTTTGTGAAATGAATGAATGATGGATGGGGCAATAGTTAACATCTGGCCAAGGTTGGAACACTCCATGACTCCAGATGCATTTTACTCTCCAGTTTCCCAAGGAGGAAAAGAGACAATGAAATGAATAGAAAAATCTCCTGACCCAAAGGGAAACTAGTGATGGATCTTGAGGTTCTGGGAGGACATAGTCCCATTGGAGTACGACCTGAGTGGAGAGAGTTCAGATGTGGTCTAGTATCTTGGGGAGGCAACAAGAAGTGGACAGAGGTTTGAATGTAATCCAGGGCCAGACTCTCCACCTCTCTGAGCCCGAATTTTCTCATCTGTGTAATGAGAGACAAGGGTGCAAGGATTAAATGAGAGAATACATGTAAAATATCTCTCTCACACAGGGCCCAGTACACAACAGGGATTTTCAGGAAGAATCAATGAACTGAATTGAGCTAATGCCTTGACTCATTACCAGAAGAAAGCAACTTTCAGGCAATTAAAAATAGTGTATTTTCTAGAAAGTGTAACATCGCTTCACACTATTGTGCCTTTGCATTTGCTCCTTCTGCCTAGAATCCATTTCCCTTTTTTGTGTTTGGCAAAACCGATCTTCGATGTAAAGGCTTACCTAATGCACTCAAAGGAAACAAAACCACTCCCTTGTTTGACCCTGCTGCACTGAAGCTTCCATCTGTTGTGGCCCGTCAGCCTTCTAGTCCCATATTTGTGTCTGTCTCTCCTGTGGGATAGGAGGTCCTTGATCCAAAATTCATTCAAGCAACATTTATTGAATACTACTTCACACTAAGAATGGCCCTGCAATTCATTTGTGTATCTCCAGGGCCTGGTGTATGATCTGTTCTCAATAAGTGTTAGTTTCATGCGGAAGAATGAAGCGTATGAACACAAGCCGTGTACAGAATTGGTTTGAGTCTAGGTTCCACTGCTTTCTAGTGTGTAAATTTGGGCAAGCTACTTCACTAGTGTATATTAGGAACTAGACTACTTCCGTTGGGGGTTTCTAAGAGGCGTTAGGTGTGCAGCATACGGCCCGGAGCCGAGTAATTGCTCTTTCCGCTTCCTTTGAGAGAAGTTGAGATGTTCGACACCTACGTGTGTCTGGTGAGGATGACAAAGATTTTCCTACAAAGGACAGCTTGGCTGGAAAAATTTCAAGATGTCACATGTTGGTGAGGTTGTGCTGGTGGAAATGTAAGCTGGGACATTTGAAAGAGACTCTGGCAGTTATAGACCCCCACTGTGCATACCCTAGTGTCTTAGTCTGCTGGGACTGCCATAACAAAGGTACCATAGACTGGATGGCTGAAACAGTGGACATTTATTCTCATGGTTCTGGAGGCTGGGAAGTCTGGGATGGGGTGCCGGGATGGTTGGCTTCTGGTGAAGGTTATCTTTTTGACTTGATGATCATCGCTTTCTTGCTGTATCCTCAAATGGCAGACAGAGCTAGAGAGCAAGCTGTCCGATCTTATTAGGGGACGAATGCCATTGTGAGGACCCCACCCTCATGACCTCATCTAGACCTGATTACCTTCCAAAAGGTTCCACTTCCAAATACCATCACACTGAGGGTAGGACTTCAACATATGAACTGGGGAGAACACAATCAGTCCATAATAGCTAGTAATTCTACTTCTTGGTGTTTACTTTTGAAAACTCTCACACACACATATACAAGGAGATATGCACAAGGGTGCACACCCTGCAGGACTGTTGGTAATGGCCAAGCATTAGCCAAGCCTAAATCTTTGTCAGTAGGCTCACGGGAGTTAGACAGGAATGGATTCAATTTGTATGTATCGATGTGGAGAAATCTCAAAAAACACACACCAGGCATCCCACAAAAATAAATTCCAAATGGCTACAAGACCTACATGGGAGATAGGAAACCATCAGGATCCTAGAGAAGAACACAGGTGGCAGCATCTTTGATCTCAGCAGCAGCAACTTCTTGCTAGACACATCTTCAAAGGCAAAGGAAACAAAAGCAAAAAGGAACCATTGGGACTTTTCTGCCCGGTGAAGGAAACAATCAATAAAACGAAGAGACAACCTATGGAATGGGAGAAGATATTGGCCAATGACATATCTGATAAAGTCAGATATAAAGGGTAGGTATAAGGAAATGACCAACTCGACACCCAAAACACAAATAATCCAGTTAAGAATTGGGCAGAAGACATGAATAGCCACTTTTCCAAAGGAGACCTCATGAGAAAAGAGACTCAACATCACTCAGCATCAGGGAAATGCAAATGAAAACCACAATGAGATGTCACCTCACACCTGTCAGAATGGCTAAAAAGAACAACACAAGAAACAACCGTTGTTGGGGAGTATGTGGAGAAAGGGGGAACCCTCTTATGCTGTTGATGGGGACACAAACTGGTGCAGCCTCTCTGGAAAACAGTATGGAGACTCCTCAAGAAGTTAAAATTGGAACTATCCAGCAGTTGCACCAGGAGGTATTTACCCAAGGGAATGTGAAGCTTTTAACAACACGTAGGAATTGACTTTTTTAAAAAAATATTTATTTATTTGACAGACAGAGATCACAAGTAGGCAGAGAGGCAGGTAGAGAGAGAGGAGGAAGCAGGCTCCCTGCTGAGCAGAGAGCCCGATGCGGGGCTCGATCCCAGAACCCTGGGATCATGACCTGAGCCGAAAGCAGAGGCTTTAACCCACTGAGCCACCCAGGTGCCCCAGGAATTGACTTTCTGATTGAGAAAATAAAAAGACGTAATGACATAGGCAACAGAAAACCTGTGGATAAAAAATGTTAGTTCTTATGGGTAAGGGCTTATTAAAAAATTAGAGTATGTAGTTCCACCTTTGGATGGAGAGCCACAAAATTAAACTAAATGACTTCAGATTTTGAAATTTTAATGGGAGAAAATTTGATTTGCAATGAATTATTGTATATCATTAACAAAAAGCTGCCACTGTCTTAGCTCTTTAATATTCAGAAGCTCCTAGTTTTTATATATTTCATCTTAAATGGTATGAAAGGGAAGGCAGCTGTTAGTATATTTAAAATCACCATTGTGTTTTGATCTTCTAAAACTGGTTTATGATATTTTCTTTCTACATTCTTACAAAAATTTGCTCATGGCCTGGATTTATAATTACCTTTTTACCATATTAGTCACTTGGGAGTCCTGCAAATGTATTTAATAAGCTAATATTGAAAAATATTTAAGGTTGTCACTATACTATATAAAATGTCAAACATACCAAATATTCTCTTTTGAAAGCAAGCTAAGAAGTATATTTTAAATACAGATAATTAGTCTTCTTTTAAAGCCAAGAAAGTGAAATTACAATAAATTCTTCTTTGACATACTTGAAAAAAAACACACATTGATGTGAAAATATGATTTTCAGAAAAATATACAAACTGACAAAAAGGCACAAAATCATTTTTTTGCATGTGTATGCACAATTGTATGTCCATGTATATGAACCATTATTGCTGGGCTCCAACCAAAGATGGGGTCCTGGCTAAAGAACCTCAGGACATTTCAGAATGTTGCATCACTTTTCCCCTATCCACACACCCAGAACTAAAACTAACCCTTCTTATCTTTTATGATTCAGGGTCATTTTTTGCCAGGAAGCTTTATCTCAACACCCAACTGCCCAACCTCTTGTGTTGGAACCCCAGCCACTAGACTGTGTATTATAACCCAGTTACCTAAATGTTTGTCTGTCTCACCCAATCAAGCATTTGCAACTATGCCTCCTTCTTCCCTCTAGCCTTAGGGATACAGAATTTTAGGGACCCTCTCCTCCTTAGTGGCGTCCCTGGTGTAGGTGAGAAAGACTCTAGGGGTAGTTTCTCTAAACTACATGTTCTCCATGAACAGTTCAGCTGGATGACTGACATTCTGCATTCACAATCCGGCTGGTAGTCAACTACTTGTGTGTTTCTGTGTTCTGTCTGGAAAACAAACACTACTCACCTTCACAATGTGAGGAGCAGAGCAGCTTCAAGTGTCCCTCCATTTCTCCATCTGTAAAATGGGGACAATGAAGCTTCAGAGATTTTAGGTTGTTTTGAAATTTTTGAGTACAAGGATCCCCAGACTTCAGTTGTGTAGCTATTATGGAGAGAGAGAGAGAGAGAGAGAGAGAGAGAGAGAGAGAGTGTGTGTGTGTGTGTGTGCGCACACGCGCACATGCATAAAACACAGAGTTAATTCTCTACTAGTTTCTCTCTGTTCCCTTACTGCCCATGAGAACATTCTAGGGTATCTTTTCTTGAAGGTAAGAAAACTGAGTTCCAAAGAATGGGGACTCGTCCCAAGATGTACAGCCATGAAGGGATAAAGTTGGGGCTTAAACTCACATCAGACTCCAAATACGACTTCTTTGTCTCCAGGCAGAGACTCTAACTAGACTGCTTAATAGATCACCCCAGTCTGTGGTTGCCACTGTCTCCGTCTCTGTCCTCTCATCTTCAGATTGAGCGGATTGGGCCAGATCAGTGGTTTCCAGTCTACAGACTTCTGTCATTAGAAGTATTGGTGAAGCTTTGGGTAAAAATATATGGCTGTGCACAGTGTCCAGAGATTCTGATTCAGTTGCTCTAGAGCAGGCCTCAGAAATCTGTACTTGAGGGGTGCCTGGGTGGCTCAGTGGGTTAAGCCTCTGCCTTCGGCTCAGGTCATGGTCTCAGGGTCCTGGGATCAAGCCCCGCGTCGGGCTCTCTGCTCAGTGGGGAGGCTGCTTCCCTTCCTCTCTCTCTCTGCCTGCCTCTCTGCCTACTTGTGATCTCTGTCTGTCAAATAACTAAATAAAATCTTTGAAAAAAAAAAAAAAAGAAATCTGTACTTGAAAAAATGTTCCAGGTGATTCTGATGTGCTGCATGATTTGGGATTCCTGAGCAGATAAGAGCGTCTTAATCTTGAGTATGCATAAGAATCACCTGGGGATCTTGTGAAATCCAAATTCTGCCCCAGAAGGACTGGGACGGGGCTGAGATGCTGCATTTCTAACCAACTCCCAGATGTTACTGATGCTGCTAATTTGGGCACCAAATCTTTAAGTAGTAAGACCCTAGCTCATATCGGTTAGCATTTTCAGCTCTGATGTCTGAAGATTGTAGCTTTCTGGACACTTCTTTTTCTGGCTAGCTCCTTTCTCTCTGCTGAACTCTGTTTTGAGTCATCCTCTCTCTCCAGGCCTCACTATACTCATGAACACATTTAAGTTTGGTGAGGATGGCCTGCTGGCATTTCTCTACATGTGGCTTGGCCATTTCCTAGCAAGCCCGAATTCTTAGCCCATTCCTCCTCAGGACACAGGCATTTGACATGTCTTAGTCCAGATACCAGCCGCTTGCCCCGTGATGGTGTGTGGTTACTGGGTTGTTAGGACATACCTAGGAGATGGAGGACGGTGGGAGATCTTCTGGTGGAGCAGCTTCAATCCAGCTTATAGGGTGACAACAGCAGGGACAGGTAGCAGGGATGTCCCCACCCTAACATAGGAACGGGGGGACTTATACACTTCTTGGGCCCGGGGAGAATGGTGTCTTTCTGTTTTCATCCTGATTCCTTCCCTCTCTCCTGTCCTAGACTCCATGGAGACTCCCTTTCCACATCCTTTGGGGACTCCATGAAAGCCAGTGGCAGGGGAATGCCAGGGATGACTTACTCTTTGGTGTCTGGGGAGGATGGGAAAGTTTGATTAAGTGGGTCCCCAGGTTCTGTGTGGGGCAGACAATTATGCTGTTTGGGGAGAAGGGTTCCCTTGGCTCATTTTCTCCATCCATTCTTTGGGCTCAATATTTTTTTTATTATGCTTTATGATCTCGACCAACACAAAATTCTTCTTATATTGCCCCTAACACTCCACATTGTTCCTCTTGCCTGAAATGTCCAGCCTCTTCCTTGTCTACCTGAAAAGCTCTTTTTGTTGCAGAATGAGCTTAATATCACCTTCTGCAGGAAGGCTTTCTGCCTCCACTGCAGACACACTGTTGCCCTCTGCGTGTCTTTGAGATGCACATACGAGAGCAGGATTCTGAGATGATGAGGAAATGGGATCATGTGTGACGCAGCAGCAGACTGGAAGCAACTGGAGGCCAGGGCAAGCCATGGAGTCAGCACTTGGGAAATGAGATGCATGTTCTTACACCGGACCCAGGCATGTGTGCTTTTTTTTTTTTTTTTTAAAGATTATATTTATTTATCTGACACAGAGAGAGAGAGAGAGACAGAGAGAGCGAGAGCGCACAAGCAGGGGGAGTGGGAGAGGGAGAAGCAGGCTCCCTGTTGTGGGGCTCTATCCCAGGACCCTGAATCCAGAGCCATCCGCCAAAGTTTCCAAGTGGTGAGGATTGGTGAATAGATACATTGGCCCCTCCATTCAAGTGACTGTTCTCAATACACCTTGGTTTGTGTGGACACTGTCTGGTCTAACCCCACCTTTCCCCTGTCACTGGGGAAGCCAGGCTGCCATCTTAGGGGCAGGGCTATCTTGCCTAAGCAACACATGTGGTCGCCACAACCAGGCCAGATTCCTAAAGCTGCAGCCACATTGACATCTAAGGGTCAGGCCATGGGTGTAATCCTTATACAAGGGGAAAACCTCATACATGTTCCTACGACAGATCTGTCCTTTTGGCTTCAGATGTCTGCTGCTTCTGTGGTGTCCAGTCACGAGATGGAAGCCTACCTTTGCCAAACACTGAAATGTCTCTAAGGAGAAAAGCTGTCCTCCAAAACAGCATGGACTTTGACGTTATTACTGCCTTGTAAGGAGGCCCCTGGGCTATTATGGACACAGTATGTTTTGTGTTCATACCTGATGGGTCTGCTAATGTATCTTTTTTTCTCTTCCTATGCCCTCTCTTTTTTTTAAAATTTGGGTACAGTTGACATACAATGTTCTATTAGTTTCAGGAGTACATCAGAGTGATACGATGTCTCTGTATGTTACGCAACGGCTCACAAGTGTAGCAATCCCCTGTCACCATACAACACTGTTACAATATCTGTATCAGCTTTATTAAATCACAGGAGGACACAAGGGAACGCCCTGAGCGAACTGACCCCCCCAGCCTAGCGGAATTAATAAATCAGTGGTTCGGCTCATAGGGTTCTCGGTGGAGAAACACATGACTTATTTAGGGAATCTTTACCGTAATCTGTGTTTTCTTTTGTATGTACCTATACTGTTGCTACGGTATCTGTTTCCGACGCAGCTAGATAGCCAGTGAACGAGCCACTTCCATGCCAGCGGAGCTGCTTGCAGACCGCTCAGAGCACCCTGCGGGAGCGGAGGACCTGTGGGACGGTAAGACCCGGTCCCAGGGGTGGATTGGTGGAGGAGGTCACGGAGAGTTCGTGACCTCCGGTTGACCCTATCGTCCGCACGTAGCTCCGCCCACTCTTCCCACAGTGGGAGCCATTTTCGAGGACGTAGGCTTGAGAGAGCGGGGCGCTGTTGAGACTCTCTGGACCGCCAAGTGACTGAGCCCCTGTGAGTCATCTCTCTCTACAAACTTCTACCATTGCGGCCAGCGGGTGCGGATATCTGTCTGTGGCGCCCGAGACTAGATGAGCCCCGAGTGCAAGTTGTTTATTAACGCTGCCGCCTGCCAGCCCGAGTGCCCGCGCGCGGGGATCCTGTCCCTCTCCTCCGCGCCCTGAATCGCACTTCCTGTGAGTGGAGGGTCTGCGTGGGGGTGACGTTGCTGTTCCCCTTGATCTCGCACAAGACTTTTTTTTTTTTTTAAAGATTTTATTTATTTTTTTAAATTAATTAATTTATTTTTTCAGCATAGCAGTATTCCTTGTTTTTGCACCACACCCAGTGCTCCATGCAATCAGTGCCCTCTCTAATACCCACCACCTGGTTCCCCCAACCTCCCACCCCCCGCCATTTATTTGACAGGGAGAGAGAGCACAAGCAGGGAGGCCGGCAGGAGAGGAAGAAGCAGGATCCCGATATGGGGCTCCATACCAGCACCCCGGGATCATGACCTGAGTCAAGGCAGGCGCTTAACCTGCTGAGCAGCCCAGGCGCCCACGACTTCTTTCTAATATATTTTTTTCCACCTCTGATTACGCTCTTCCTTTGTTTCTCATAGACCTGAGCTGATACTGGAGTTCGCAGAGTGTTGCCACAGTGGTGTGCTTTTCAGGTTGCTTTTCTTTGGTTGTCAGTGATGCTGCTGTGAACATCCACGTACACGCTTTGGCGTGGACATGTTTTCTTCGTTAGGCACCTGGGCATGGAATCACCCCATCACACGGTAACTCTGTGTTTAGTATTTTGAGAAGCTGCCCAGCTGTTTTCCAAAGTGGCCCCAGTATTTTAGTTTGGCTACCAGTGTAGGAGGGTTCACCTCTCTCTCATTCCTTGCCAAGATTTTGGTATTGTCCACTTCAAAAAAAAATTTATTTTTTTATTTTTATTTTATTTTTTTTTTACTTTTTCAGTGTGATATTGCCCACCTTTTGGATTGTGGCCATCCTAGTGGAAGTGAAGTGGTATCTGGTTGCTTTGACTTGGCACTTTCCTAATGTCTCACTGTGTTGAACATTGTGCATGTGCTAATGGACCCTTTGTGTATTTTATATGGAGAAATGTCTATTCAAATCTTTTGGCCATTTTAAAATTGGGTTATTTATCTTTTTATTGTTGAATTGTCAGAGTTCTTTATATTCAATGAAAATATATGATTTGCATTTATTTTCTCCCTTTTGGTGGGTTGTCTACATTTTTTTAATGGAAGTATAGTTGATACACAATATCGCATAGTTCCAGGTATGCAACATAGTGATTCGACAACTCTGTGTATAGTCATACTGAGCTCACCACAAGTGTAGCTACCATCTGTCACCATACAACACTGTTACAGCACCATTGACTATATTCCTTATGCTGTGCCTTTTATTCCTGTGATTTATTCCTTCCATAAATGGAAACCTGTATCTCCCGCTCCCTTTCTCCTATTTTGCCCATCCTCCACACCCTCCCCTCTGGCAACCACCAGATTGTCCTCTGTATTTATGAGTCTGTTTCTGTCTTGTTTTGTTTGTTCATTTGTTTTGTTTTTTAGATTCCATATATAAGCATATATATATATATATTTATATATATATTACTTATATATGTAAATATATTATATAACATATATGTATATATAAGTAAAATGATATGGCATTTATCTCTTTCTGTCCTACTTATTTCACTTCGCATAATACCCTCTAGATCCATCCATGTTGTCACAGGTGGCAAGATTCCATTCTTTTTTATGGCCTAGTAATATTCCATATATATATATATATATATATATATATTCTTTTTTTTTTTTTCATCAAAAAGTTGATGGTATCTATCTATCTATCTATCTCCATCTGTTGGTGGACACTTCGATTGCTTCCATATCTCGGCTACCATGAATAATGCTGTAATAAGCATAAGGGTCCAGATATCGTTTTCAGATTAGCATTTTTGTTTTCTTTGGGTAAATAACCATTAGGAGAATTAGTGGATCATATGGATTTCCATTTTTAATTTTTTGAGGAAGCTCCATACTGTTTCCCACTGTTGCTGCACAAATTTACATTGCCACCCATAGTGTATGAGGGTTCCCTTTTTTCCATATCTTTGCCAGCACTTGTTATTTCTTGTCTTTTTTATACTAGCTGTTCCTACAGATGTGGGGTGATAATCTCATTGTGATTTCAATTTACATTTCTCTGATAATAGTGATGTTGAACATCTTTTCATGTGTCTGTTGACCATGTGTGTGTCTTCTTTGGAAAATGTCTATTCAGATCTTCTGACCATTTTTTAAAAAGATTTTATTTATTTATTTGACAGGCAGAGATCACAAGTAGGCAGAGAGGCAGGCAGAGAGAGAGGGGGAAGCATCTGCTCCCTGCTGAGCAGAGAGCCCGATGTGGGGCTCGATTCCGGGACCCAGGGATCATGACCTGAGCCGAGGGCAGAGGCTTAACCCACTGAGCCACCAAGGCGCCCCCATCTACCCATTTTTAGTCAGATTATTTGTTGTTGTTTTTTAAAATTTTGTGTTGAATTATATAAGTTCTTTATATTGTTGATATTAAGTCAGTATTGAATATATCATTTATAAATATCTCCCCCCATTTAGTAGGTTGTCTTTTCATTTTCTTCATGGTTTTCTTCTTGATTTTGATGAATCCCATTTGCCCATTTTTTTCTACTACTGCTTGTGCTTTTGGTGTCATATTGAAGAAACCCATCTCTTAATCCAAGGTCAGAAAGATTTATTCCCATGCTTGCTTCTGAGGGTTTTGTAGGCTCTTACACTGAGGTCAAAGATCCATGTTGATTAATTTTTATCTGTGGTTTGAGTTAAAGGTCCAGCTTCAGTCTTTTGCATTTGGATATTCAGTTTTCCCAGCACCATTTGTTGTTAAGTACTCTTCTTTACCTGTTGAATTGGCCTGGCAGCCTTGCTGAAAATAACTGACCATAAACACGAAGGTTTATTTGTGGGCTCTCAAATCCGTCCCTTTGATGTTGGCTTGTGCCAGTACATACTGTCTAATTACTACAGTTTTGTAGTAAGGTTTGAAATCAGAAGATGAGAGTCTTTCCAAATGTGCTCTTCTTTTTCAAGGATATATTACCCGTTCTGTGTCCCTTGCATTTCTATTTAAAATTTAGGGTCAACTTGACATTTTCTGCAAAAAAAGATAGCTGAGATTTTTTGTAAGGATTGCATCGAATCCACATTATTAGTTTTAGTAGGTTTTTTGATGGATTCCTTAGGAATCTTTAAATATATGATGGCTGTCGTCTGTAAAAAGACGTAGTTTTACTTCTTTATAATCTGGATGCCTTATATTGCCTTTTCTTACTTAATTGCTCTGGCTGGAAACTATGGTATAATGTTGAGTAGAAGTGGCAAGAGTGGACATCTTTATGTCATTTTCTAAAGATTTATTTATTTATTTTAGAGAGAGGGGGCATGTGGGAGGGTCAGAAGGAGAGGGAGATAGAGAATCACAAACAGCCTCCATATCCACCCAGTGCGAGTCTGTTGCAAGGCTGATCCCACCACCTTGAGGTCACGACCTGAGCCAAAACCAAGAGTTGGACCCTCAACCCGCTGTGCCATCCAGGCACCCCTGTGTCATTCTTGATCTTGGAAGGGAGGGGTAGAAGAATAGATAACGGGATAGTGGAGCTCACAAGAAAAGCAGATCATGTCCAGGTGATTAGGGTAGGCTTGTGTAAGAGGGTGCTGTCTACAGATGATGTGGGACTTAAGTGAGCTATGTGGGCCTGAAGGAGAGGAAGGTGCCGTGGAGGGGAAAATAACATTAGAAAAAAGACCCTGAGTGGAAATGTAGTTGGTATAAATGAGTGAGTGATAGTTCAGATGTAGTCAGCATCCTATTTTTTAAATATGTATATATTTTTATTAACATATACTGTATTATTTGTTTCAGGAGTACGGGTCTATGAATCATCAGTCTTACACAATTCACAGCACTCACTATAGCACATCCCCTCCCCAGTATCCATCACCCAGCCACCCTATCCCTCCCCCCAAACCCCCAGCAGTCCTCACTTTGTTTCTGGAGATTGAGAGTCTCTTATGGTTTGTCTCCCTCCCTGGTCCCATCTTGATTCATTTTTCCCTCCCTTCCCCCTCGACGAACCCCCCACCCTGCCTCTCAAATTCCTCATATCAGAGAGATTATATGATAATTGTCTTGCAAATGGCAAGGTTTTGTTTTTTTTATGGCTGCATAGTATTCCATTGTGTGTGTGTGTCCATTCCACACACACACACACACACATACCACATCTACTTTATCCATTCATGTGTTGATGGACAGCTAGGCTTTTTCCATAGTTTGGCTATTGGGCACATTGCTGCTATAAACATTCAGGTGCATGTGCCCCTTTGGATCACTACATTTGTATCGTTAGGGTAAATACCCAGTAGTGTGATTGCTGGGTCATAGGGTAGCTCTCTTATCAACTTTTTGAGGAACCTCCATACTGTTTTCCAGAGTGGCTACACCAGCTTGCATTCCCACCAACAGTGTAGGAGGGTTTCTCTTTCTCCGAATCCTTGCCAACATCTGTTGTTTCCTGACTTGTTAATTTTAGCCATTCCGACTGGTGTGAGGTGGCATCTCATTGAGGTTTTGATATGTATTTCCCTAATTCTGAGTGATGTTGAGCACTTTTTCATGTGTCTGCTGGCCGTTTGGATATCTTCTTTGCAGAAATGTCTGTTCATGTCTTCTGCCCATTTCTTGATGGGATTATTTGTTCTTTGGGTGTTGAGTTTGATAAGTTCTTTATGGATTTTGGATACTATCCCTTTATCTGATAGGTCACTTTGCAAGTATCTTCTCCCATTCTATCAGTTGTCTTTTGCTTTTATTGACTGTTTCCTTTGCTATGCAAAAGCTTTTGATCTTGATGAAGTCCCAATAGTTCATTTTTGCTCCCTTACCTTTGGCAATATTTCTAGGAAGAAGTTGCCAAGGATGAGGTCAAAGAGGTTGCTGCCTGTGTTCTCAAGGATTTTTGATGGATTCCTGTCTCACATTGAGATTTTTCATCCATTTTGAGTCTATTTTCATGTGTGGTGTAAGGAAATGGTCCAGTTTCATTCCTCTGCATGTGGCTGTCCAGTTTTCCCAACACCATTTGTTGAAGAGACTGTCTTTTTTCCATTGGACATTCTTTCCTGCTTTGTCGAACATTAGTTGACCATAGTGTTGAGGGTCCATTTCTGGGCTCTCTGTTCTGTTCCATTGATCTGTGTGTCTTTTTCTGTGCCAGTACTATACTGTCTTTGATTACAGCTTTGTAATAGAGCTTGAAGTCTGGAATTATGATGCCACCAGCTTTGCTTTTCTTCTTCAACATTCCTCTGGCTATTCAGGGGTCTTTTCTTGTTCCATACAAATTTTAGGATTATTTGTTTCATTTCATTGAAAATGTTGATGGTATTTTGGTAGGGATTACATTAAATGTGTAGGTAGCATAGACATTTTCACAATATTTGTTCTTCTGATCCATGAGCATGGAACATTTTTCCATTTCTTTGTTTCTTCCTCAATTTCTTTCATGAGTGTTCTATAGTTTTTGAGTACAGATTCTTTGCCTCTTTGGTTAGATTTATTCCTAGGTATCTTATATTTTTGGGTGCAATTGTAAATGGCATCGACTCCTTAATTTCTCTTTCTTCTGTCTTGCTGTTGGTGTATGCAACTGGATTTCTGTGCATTGATTTTATATCCTGACACTTTACTGAATTCCTGTATGAGTTCTAGCAGTTTTGGGGTGGAATCTTTTGGGTTTCCCACATAAAATATCATATCATCTACAAAGAATGAGAGTTTGACTACTTCTTTGCTGATTTAGATGCCTTTTATTTCTGTTTGTTGTCTGATTGCTGAGGCTAGGACTTCTAGTACTATGTTGAATAGCGGTGGTGATAGTGGACAGCCCTTCATGTTCCTGATCTTAGGGGAAAAGCTCTCAGTTTTTCCCCATTGAGAATGATATTCACTGTGGGTTGTTAATAGATGGCTTTTATAATATTGAGGTATGTACCCTCTATCCCTACACCAGGAAGAGTTTTAATCAAGAAAGGATGCTGTAGTTTGCCAAGTGCTTTTTCTGCATCTGTTGAGAGTGTCATATGGTTCTTGTTCTTTTTTTTTTATTAATATAATATATCACATTGATTTGCAGATGTTGAATCAACCTTACAGCTCAGGAATAAATCCCACTTGGTTGTGCTGAATATTCCTTTTAATGTACTGTTGGATCCTACTGGCTAGTATTTTGGTGAGAATTTTTGCATCCATATTCATCAGGGGTATTGGTCTGTAATTCTTTTTGATGAGGTCTTTGTCTGGTTTTGGGATCAAGGTAAAGCTGGCCTCATAAAATGAGTTTGTAAGTTTTCCTTCCATTTCTATTTTTTGGAACAATTTCAGGAGAATAGGTATTAATTTTTCTTTAAATGTTTGGTAGAATTCCCCTGGGAAGCCATCTGGTCCTGGGCTCTTGTTTGTTGGCAGATTTAAAAATAAAGATTTTATTTATTTATTTGACAGAGAGAGAGAGAGAGAGAGAGAAGAGAACAGGAACATGAGCAGGGAGAGTGGGTGAGGGAAAGCAGGCTTCCTGCCAAGCAGAGAGCCCGATGTGGGGCTTGATCCCAGAACCCTGGGATCATGATCTGAGCTGAAGGCAGATGCTTAACTACTGAGCCACCCAGGTGCCCCTTCTTGGGAGATTTTTTTTTAAAGATTTTATTTATTTATTTGACACACAAAGATCACAAGTAGGCAGAGAAGCAGGCAGAGAGAGAGGAGGAAGCAGGCTCCCTGCTGAGCAGAGAGCCCAATGTGGGGCTCGATCCCAGGACCCTGGGATCATGACCTGAGCCGAAAGCAGAGGCTTCAACCCACTGATCCACCCAGGTGCCCCTTCTTGGGAGATTTTTGATTACTGCGTCAATTTCCTTACTGGCTATGGGTCTGTTCAGGTTTTCATTTTCTTCCTGGTTTAGTTTTGGTAGTTTATATGTCCCTAAGGAATGCATTCATTTCTTCTAGATTGTCTAATTTTCTGGCATATACTTATTCATAATATTTCTTATAATTGTTTGTATTTCTTTGGTGTAGGTTGTGACTTCTCCTCTTTCATTCATGATTTTATTAATTTGGGTCCTTTCTCTTTTCTTTTTGATAAGTCTGACTTGGGTTTATCAATCTTATTCATTCTAAGATACTGCTCCTAGTTTCATTGACCTGTTCTACTGTTCTATTGGTTTCTATTTAATTGATTTCTGTTCTGATCTTTATTATTTCTCTTCTCCTGCTGGGTTTAGGCTTTATTTGCTGTTCTTTTTCCACCTCCTTTAGGTGTAGGGTTAGGTTGTATATTTGAGAACTTTCTTGTTTCTTGAGAAAGGCTTGTATTGCTGTATACTTTCCTCTTAGGACCACCTTTTCTGCATCCCAAAGGTTTTGGACAGTTGTGTTTTCATTTTCATGAATTTTAAAAATTCTTCTTTAATTTCCTGGTTGGCCCATTCATTCTTTAGTAGGATGCTCTTTAGCCTTCATGTATTTGAGGTCTTTCCAGCTTTCTTGTGATTGAGTTCTAGTTTCAAAGCATTGTGTCCTGAAAATATGTAGGGAATGATCCTAATCTTTTGGTACCAGTTGAGACCTGATTTGTGAGCCAGGATGTGATCTATTCTGGAGAATCTTCCATGTGCACTAGAGAAGAATGTGTATTCTGTTCCTTTGGGATGGAATGTTCTGAATATATCTGTGAAGTCCATCTGGTCCAGTGTGTCATTTAAAGACTTTATTTCCTTCTTGTTCTTTGGCTTAGATGATCTGTCCGTTAGTGAGTAGGGTATTAAAGTCCCATGCTAGTATAATTATTGATTTGTTTCTTTGATTTTGTTATTAATTGACTTATATAATTGGCTGCTCCCATGTTAGGGCACAGATATTTAAAATTGTTACATCTTGTTGGGTAGATCCTTTAAGTATGATATAGTGTCCTTCCTCCTCTCTTAGTGTAGTCTTTGGTTAAAATCTAATTTGTCTAATATAAGGATTATCACCCCAGCTTACTTTTGATGTCCATTAGCAAGGTAAATGGTTTTCCACCCCCTCACTTTAAATCTGGAATTGTCTTTGGGTCTAAAATGAGTCTCTTGCAATGGTATATCGATGGGTCTTGTTTTTTTAATCCAATCTGATACCCTTTGTCTTTTGATTGGGGCATTTAGCCCATTTACATTTAGGGTAACTATTGAAAGATATGAATTTAGTGCCATTGTATTGCCTGTAAGGTGACTCTTACTGTATACTGTCTCTGTTCCTTTCTGGCCTGTGTTACTTTTAGGTTCTCTCTTTGCTTAGACCCCTTTCAATATTTCCTGTAGGGCTGGTTTTGTGTTTGCAAATTCTTTTAGTTTTTGTTTGTCCTGAAAGCTTTTGATTTCTCCTTCTATTTTTAGTCACAGCCTCGCTGGATAAAGTATTCTTGGTTGCATATTTTTCTCATTTAGTACCCTGAATATATCATGGCAGTCCTTTCTGGCCTACCAGGTTTCTGTGGATAGGGCTGCTGCTAGTCTATTGTTTCTACCATTGTAGTTTACAGACCTCTTGTCCCAAGCTGCTTTCAGGATTTTCTCTTTGTCTCTGAGACTCGTTTTATTATTAGATGTTGGGTGTTGGCCTATTTTTATTGATTTTGGGGGGGGGTTCTCTGTGTCTCCTGTATTTTGATGCCTGTTTCCTTCCCCAAATTAGGGGGGTTCTCTGTGTCTCCTGGATTTTGATGCCTGTTTCCTTCCCCAAATTAGGGGGGTTATCTGTGTCTCCTGGATTTTGATGCCTGTTTCCTTCCCCAAATTAGGGAAGTTCTCTGCTATAATTTGCTCCAATATACCTTCCTCCCCCTTCTCTCGTTATTATTCTATATATATATATATATATATAATTATTCTAATATTGTTTTGTCTTACGGTATCACTTATCTCTTGAATTCTCCCCTCATAACCCAGTAGTTGTTTTTCTCTCTTTTTCTCAGCTTCTTTATTCTCCATCATTTGGTCTTCTATATCACTAATTCTCTCTTCTGCCTCATTTATCCCAGCAGTTAGAACATCCATTTTTAAAATTTTTTTTATTTTTTAAGATTTTATTTATTTATTTGACAGAGATCACAAGTAGGCAGAGAGGTAAGCAGAGAGAGAGGAGAAAGCAGGCTTCCTGCTGAGCAGAGATCCCGATGTGAGGCTCGATCCCAGGACCCTGGATCATGACCCGAGCCAAAGGCAGAAGCTTTAACCCACTGAGCCACCCAGGTACCCCAGAACATCCATTTTGTATTGCACCTCAGTAATAGCCTTTTTGATTTCAACTTGGTTAGATTTTAGTTCCTTTATTTCTTCAGAAAGGGATTCTCTAGTATCTTCTATGCTTTCTTCAAGCCCAGCTAATATCTTTATAATCACCATTCTGGACTCTAGTTCTGACATCTTACAAATGTCCCTATTGACTAGGTCCCTGGCAGTCAGTACTGCCTCTCATTCTTTTTTCTTTTCTTTTCTTTTCTTTTCTTTTTTTTGAGGTGAGTTTTTCTACTTTGTCATTTTGTCCAGAGAAGAATAGATGAATGGAGAACAAAATGCTAAAAGGGTAACAACAACCCCAGAAAAATATGTATAAACAAATCAGAAGAGACCCGAAACAGAATGGGGGATGGTGAAGAAAAAAAAAAAGAATACAATCAGGCTGGTGAATAGAATAGAGCCACACAGTAGATTTTGGTTGTATTTTGGTCTGTTAGGAGAAACTGCCTCCCAAAATTTTAAAGAAAGAAAAACTTATATATACACACAAAAATAAGGGTAAATATGATGAAGGGATGGAATGTGACTGTAAAGATGAAAATTAAAAAAGGTTTTAAAAAAAGGAATTGATAAGGTAAGAAGTTGTTTTAGAGAAAAAAATGAAAAAAAAAAAAAAGAGAATGTGATCAGGCAGGAGACTAGAACAAAGCCACACACTATTATGTAGGGTATACTTTTGTCTTTTGGAAGAAACTGTATCCCAAAATTTTAAAGAAAAAAAATATATATATACAAAAATAAGGTTAAATACAATGAAGGGATAGAGTATGACTGTAAAAATGAAAACTGAAAAAGATTTTTAAAAAGAAATTGATAAGATGTTGGTTGAAAAAGGAAAGAAGAAAAATTCCAAAAAAAAGAAAAAGTAAAAAATAATGAAAATTAAAAATATTAACTTTGAAAGTCTAAAGAATCATGGGGAAAAAGCCATGAATTCTGTGTGCTGTATTCCCCTAGCGCTGGAATTTTGCAGTTCTCATTGATCAGTAAACTTGGTCTTGGGTAGATGTTCTTGTTGATCTTCTGGGAGAGGGGGGTCTCTTGGAGAGTTGTACCACCCTTGCCAGTGGCCAGGCTAAGTAATCTGCTTGGGTTTGCTCTCGGAAACTTTTGTTCTCTGAACACTTTCTGTACAGTTTTGGAGGATGAGAATGAAGATGGCGGCTTCCTGATCTCCAATACAGGGAAGTCAAGAGCTTGGGGCCCCATTCCTCAGTGCACCCTTGGAGAAAAGCAGTCAGTCACTCCTGTCTCCCTGGTGTCTGGCCGCACTCCAAGCTCACCTGGCCTGTGACTGAGCATCTATCTCTGGTGCATGGCCCCATTTGGAGTCTCCAAACCCAGCAGATTCCTGTGGTGTGCTCCTGTGCCACTCCTGGGGGAGGTAGGGGAGTCTCCCCAGATCTGCTGCTTGTTGGGTTCCTGCTGGAAGAGTAGTGACCCAGCTGTGCCATGGATCATGGTTTATGGCAATCCTGTGCTGAGAGCCCCCTCCTCAGCTCTGTCTTTGCAACTGGCTTCCCCACTGTGATACTTGGGAGCTCTGCCACACTCAGGCATCCCCGGTCTTTCTGTGACCCCAAGGGCCCTGAGACCATGCTGTCCCAGTGAGGGTTCCACCCCCTGCTCTCCCTGCTTAGCCACTGGAGCGAAGTCCCTCTGTGGAGCAGACTTCTACAAGTTCTGAGTTTGTGCTCTGCTGCTTCCTCACTGGTAACCAGCTGATGGAGGCTTCCTGCCCCCAACCCCCCGCAGTCTCACCTCAGATTCACTTCCCCACATCTCCTGCCTTCCAAAAAGTGGTCGCTTTTCTGTTCATAGAATTGCTGCTCTTCTCTTCTGTTGAGTTTGCAGGTAATAAGAATGGTTTGATAACTAGCTAAATTCCTGGGACAAAATTTAGGTCTCCTACTCCTCCACTGTCTTGCTCCCAGACCACCCCCTCCCCATTTCAGTCCTTTAAAATTTGTTGAGATTTGCTTTATGGTTCAGTATATGGTCAAGTTTTTAAAATATTTCTTGTATGCTTGAAAAGAATGTGTTCTTCACAAGTATTAGATGTGGTGTTTTATATGATGTACATTAGGTTAATATTGTTAATTGTATTTTCCAAATCTTTCAAATATCTACTGATTTCTTTTTGTCTACTTGTTCTGTCAATTACTGAGGGAAGTATATTAAAATCTTATGTGTGTTTTTGTCTAGTTCTCTTTGTTGTTCTATCACTTTAATATGCCTATTTACAGCAATTGTTGTACTAAAAAAATTTAGAATGGTTGTATCTTTCTGGTGAATGAAAGACCTCATGCTTATAACATGAACCTTTGTATCTGTAATAATGCTCTTTGTCTTAAAGTCTAGTTATTCAATAATGATATAGCTACATAATTTTTATAGTTTATGTTTTTTCAACTATTTTCCTTTTATTGTTATTATTATTGTTATTTTAATTTAAAGTAAACTCTACACCACACATGGGGCTTGAACTCAACACCCCAAGATCAAGAGTTGCATGCTCTACCAACTAAGCCAGCCAGGCACCCCTCAACTTTCTAATTTCAGTCTTTTTTTTTTAATTTATTTTCAGCATAACAGTATTCATTGTTTTTGCACCACACCCAGTGCTCCATGTAATCCGTGCCCTCTCCAATACCCACCACCTGGTTCCCCCAACCTCTCACCCCCCACCCCTTCACACCCCTCAGATTGTTTTTCAGAGTCCATAGTCTTTCATAGTTCACCTCCCCTTCCAATTTCCCTCAACTTCCTTCTCCTCTCTAACTCCCCTCGTCCTCCATGCTATTTGTTATGCTCCACAAATAAGTGAAGCCATATGATAATTGACTCTCTCTGCTTGACTTATTTCAATCTTTATGCATTTTTAAGTTTTCAAGTACATATTTCATTGAAGGATTATTGATGTATACAGAAAAGTGTACAACATTTTAAATGTATGGATTGATTAATTTTTCCAAAACACACATACTAACTGAGTCAGCACTTAGGTCATGAAAGAGAACCTGAAGATTAACCCAGAAACCTCTTTGTGTGTCCTTTCAATCACCAGTCCTCTCATTCCTCCAAGAACAACCCCACTTTTAACTACATTGATTAGTTTTGTCTGTTTTTGAAGTTTATGCATATGGAATCTGCCAGTACATAGTTTTTAATCTAAGATTCATTTTACCCAATAATATGAGAAGCATCCATATATTTACATTTAACAGTAGTTGATTTGGGGTGCCTGTGTGGCTCAGTTAAGTGACCAACTCTTGATTTTGACTCAGGTCATGATCTCAGGGTCAAGAGATTGAGCATCTCACGTCAGCCTCTGTGCTGGATGAGGAGCCTGTTTAAGATTCTTTCTCTTCTGGGGCGCCTGGGTGGCTCAGTGGGTTAAGCCTCTGCCTTCAGCTCAGGGTATGATCTCAGGGTCCTGGGATCGAGTCCTGCATCGGGCTCTCTGCTTGGCGGGGAGCCTGCTTCCTCCTCTCTTCCTCTCTGCCTGCCTCTCTGCCTACTTGTGATCTCTCTCTGTCAAACAAATAAATAAAAATCTTAAAAAAAAAAAGATTCTTTCTCTCCCTCTCTCTCTGCCCCTCCACCCCACCAAAACCAAAACAGTAGGTTGATTCATTTTCATCGCTATGTAGAATTGCACTGATGAATATCCTAGAATTTATTTGTTGATGTTACTGTTGATGGATCTTTGAGTTTTTTCCAGCTTCTGGTTATGACAGCACTGCTAAGGACATTTTTATACCTGCCTTTTGGATTCGTCTTGGATATATTGGTTGAATGAAGTTTCTGGCTCAAAGGATAAGGCATATGTCAACTTAAGTAGATACTATGAAGTAATTCTACTCTTCTACAAATTTACACTTTCACTAGCAATGTCTGGTACTACTGCTTCATATCATGCCATTACTTGTCATTTTGTCTGTCTTTTCAGTTGTAATTATTCTGGTATGTGTTTGTTGATATTGTGCTGTGACTTTAATGGGCGTTTCTCTGATGACTGATCATATTGAGAGCTTTTTTATGTTTATTGACCCTTCATCTATACATTTTTTTTGATGGCACATCTAGTCTAGCCTCTTGTCCATTTCATTATGAGCTGCCTTTTTGTGTATGTAGTTTTGGGGAGTTGGGAGGCAGCACAAGGTAGCAAAAGAAGGGTGAGCTTTGAGTTAGAAAGACCTGCTTGCAACATTCTGTGTTCAGCTAAGGTCTCTCATACTTGGAGTTGTCTGTGAAGTAGAAATCAAGCCTTGGTTGGCTGTGTAGACACCATTCAAAGAGTCATTGCACTGCTCTGATGGTCCCAGGTGAAATTAGGTGAGGCTCTGAATACATTCCATGTTGGATTCTGCATTTCCTTCCTTGCTTTTGTATTTGCTGTCCTTGGTGACTAGGAGCAAAATATTCACTGCTGACCTAGCTTGGCCACAGTATCTGAGATATCTGTTTGTTTCAAACTCTATCATTCTGTACAGGAAGGACTGAGAATTAATTAATCTACTAAAGAGAATTTCAAAATGTTCCTGCCTGCATAGTTTAACTCCTTTTGAATGACTCAACAGCTTTAACACATGTTAATAAGCAACTAATGAACTGTTGAACACTACATCAAAAACGAATGATGTACTATACAGTGGCTAACTGAACACGATTTAAAAGAAAAAGAAGAAGATGCAAATTACCAGTGGATCCCTTCCTTCTGATCCCTGTAGGGGAGGAGTCTTAGTTGGGCTGGAGAAAGAGAAGGCACCATGGAGAGGAAAAACCAGAGGGAAAGACCCTGAGGTGTAATGTACCAGGTTTATGTGAGAGAAGCAAGCAGAAAACACCTAGTATTTCTATATGTTAATAAGTGCATGAAACAAACAAGCACCAAAAGCAAAACAAGAAAGGGGGAGAAAACTCTTGCAGGAAGCGAGGGGGAATATGTTCAGAAAGAACCATTTGAACTATCTGATTTCCTTCTAAAGTAATTTTGTAAGAAATCATACATCGTGAGAAAATGAGAAGAAAGTTTGCCTGTTCCTATGAACTCTGCACAGAGATTTTTCTATTCTGTGACCAGCAGAAGAGCCACAACAAGGCAAAAGTGTTTGACATAATATACAGATTCAAAACTTCTTTACATAAAAAGATCGAGAACTTTTAAAAGGCGAAGAATTAACTGGGAATATCAACATCAAGGTAGACAGAGATAAAAATTTTTTTTAATGTTACAAAAAGATGCTCTGCTGATACTGTGTGATTCTCATGAGGGGCACGTCCTGCTCCCTGTGCCATGCTCCAGCCACAGTACAATCCTCCCCTGAGCAGTAGCTCCTCTCCCAGCAAAACACATCTAACTGTGCTCCCTTCTTCTCAGGCTGCCAGGGCTCTCATGGAGGAAGACCGGATCCTGTTCTGCTCTGCCCAGCTTTCCCCTCAATTTCTCTCCCACTTATACCATGTCTATTTTTTATGATACTTTACTGTCCTGCCAAAATAAGATTCCTGTCCTCAGAGATTTTCTCAGGAAAAGAGCAATCATATTGCACAATGTCCCCTCAATATTACTGTACAGAAAGAAAGATATACAGAAGTCAAAGGGAGACAATTCCTGTTACAGATTAAATAAAAAGAATGTATAATTGTGTGTACAGCATTTCCTCGTGAAAGCAGAAACCAGAGCATTTTGCAAAAGACAGAAGGTTATGATGTACAGTATGAACATTGATTGTCTTTATATTTGGAAAGATTTATTTATTCATTTGAGAGAGAGACAGAGAGTGCAGGGTGGGGGGAGGGCAAAGGGAGAGACTCTTCAAGTAGATTCCCTAGTGAGTAGGGGATCTAATCCTACAACCCAGAGATCATGACCTGAGCCAAAACCAAGAATCAGTCACTCAACTGACTGAGCCCCAACATTGATTGTCTTTAAATAGGGGGGAGGGTGGCTGATTTCTTCCTTTTTCCTACTTCTTTACATTTTATATTCTTATTATGATGTTTACTGCAAAAAATATTTTGCTTGGAGACAAACAAAATAAACTAGAGATGAAAACCCAAAGAATCAAGGACTTGTCCCATTAATTAATAACCACTCACTGGCAGAATCTTAGATCCAATCCCTGTTGTGTGATTTTGGGCCAGTCCTGAAATCTTTCTATGCCTAGATTCTTCTAGAAATATTCTTGTTCTTTTAGTTCTAGCAAATAGTGTGTCTTCGTGGTTTAGCTTTCTCTGTGGCTAAGTTAGTCCCTGTGAATGAATCACTGCAAAGCTCGGCTTAGAAATGGTCCCTGAATCTCAGAGCATTTGACCCTTCCAAGTTTTGTGAACATTTCTTATAGTTGAGTGGGGGTCTGTTAGTCATAGAACTACTAACTGGGCTTCCTCCTAGAACCTGAGTTTTGTCTGATGTCATTCTTTTGTTGATTCCCACTTTCTGGTTTGAATTGGCTTGCACACCTATACCTATTCATTAAGTCACAACCAAAATGGCCTTTACCTTTTCTTCAGGTTGATGAACTTTTTTACAAGCTTCTTCCAACTTTAGGCTTTTGACCTCAATTTTCTTAGAATATTTACTTTAGAAAATTTATGATCATAAATTCTTTCTCTGCTCCTTTGAGATGTCAATCTTGTAAAAAGCCTCTTGCTAGTTCATAGGGCAAGAATGTCCCAACTCAATAGATGGGAGCCATGTCTTTGAAATACAATGAACAAGGAAGGAAGCCCACATCTCCCATTCTTTGTGAGACTGTGGAAATCTTGTTGCTTGTTTCAAGTTACAAAACTACCACCTATCATAGAGAGGTGACAAGTTTATTTTAACTTTGTGTAAATACAGTTAGGGAACATGGATGGCCTGTGTTTTTTAAAAACTCACCAATCACCCCAGCACTTAAGAATCCTTTTACCAGGGCCACCTGAGTGAATCAGTTGGGTAAGTGTCTGACTCTTGGTTTCAGCTCAGGTCATGATCTCAATGTCCTGAGATCCAGCCCCAAGCTTTGGCTCTGTGCTCAGCAGAAGGCCTGCTTCAGATTCTCTCCTTCTGCCCTTCCGTCACTTGTTTGCACATGCTCTCTCTCTACCCCCCTCAATAAACAAACAAATAAATAAAAAAGAGTCCTATTACCATTTACCTCAGCAGACTTTAGCTCAGACTGAGCTCTGTTCACTCTTATTGCAAGAATCTTGAATAAAGCCTTCTCTGCCTGCTTAACTTTGGTGCCATTTTTTATTTGAAATCCCATTGGGATTTTTGTCCACTCCTTCTATCCAGGCTGCAGAGCTGTCCTTGGCTAGATGGTTCTATTCCAGTCCTGCCAGGTCAGGCAAACTTTATTTCTTAAACCTGCTTATGCTTCTAAGCATTAATCCTGCCATAACCTTGAGCTTTTCAAAATTGTAATAGAGAATTCCATTGAGGAAAGTATTTAAAAAGCCCGGTCTACTCTTGTCTCTTTATAAGATGCAACATCTTCTGCAGGCAAGGAGTCTCCACAGAGCCCCCTTCATGTCTCTGTTCCTCAGGCTGTAGATGAACGGGTTTAGCATGGGGGTGACCATTGTGTACACCACAGATGCCATCATTCCAGTGCCTGCTGAGTAGGAAGAAGAGGGCTGGAAATACACAAGAAAGACAGTTCCATAGAAAAGAGTGACTACTGTCAGGTGAGAGCCACAGGTTGAGAAGAGTTTGTGCTTCCCCCCAGCTGAGGAGACCCTGAGGATGGTGTGCATGATGTGCGCATAAGAGACCAGGACACAGGTGAGAGGGACCACACCTGCGAGGGCTGCTTCAGCAAACATCATGACCTGAAAGATCTGGGTGTCTGAGCAGGCAAGTTTGAGGACAGGGAGAAGGTCACAGAAAAAGTGTGGGATGGAATGGGAGGCACAGAAGGAGAACTGAGTCATGAGGAGTGTGAGTGAGAAGGCCAGGAGGTGGGCGCAGAGCCAGGATGAGGCGACCAGCAGCAGGCAGCGTTGGGGACACATGATGGTGGTATAGTGGAGAGGAAGGCAGATGGCCACATAGCGGTCATATGCCATCACGGCCAGCAGGAAATCATCCAGCAAGGCCAATGCCATGAAGAAGTACATCTGTACGAGGCAGCCAGTGTAAGTGA